>NC_137042.1:31496778-31561778 GCF_032717465.1 Coenobita brevimanus
AAAATAAAGACCTCTAGGCATTCCTATCCCTATTCAGGAACGACCTCTCCCCCCCCTTATCTTACCACCCTCCCTCATATACACTCCTACCGTGCTCCACCAACCTGTCCCTCCAAACACACCTATCCAATTTATGTTCCTGTATCAAGCCCTATAATTTTATCTAACAGGCCGTAATTTGCACAAGACTATTAGCTTCTCGGCAGCAACAACATCCTTCCCTCTGTTCTTGCCTCCACCTGTTGATCATCTTGGAACACCTTTCGTAATGAAGGGGTTGGATGCGATCCCCATTAAGCCCTTCACTACCATGGCGTCCTTTTGTATTTTATTTTTGCTATTGCCAGGCGGGTTTGGATGGCTTACTTCACTCGAGATTGGATCAGAGTTTCCGTTAATTCCTTCAGTACGATGGCCTCTTTTTACATACACTATTTTTTAACGAGATATTATACCCAGTTTAAGGAATCCCTCTCGTAGTGTGGGGACTGGAGTTCTCTATCAGTATAATACTCTTAACAGTATCAGTCTATCATTCTTATTATGGGAGAAATTTACTAGTGAGGGGATTAATTTTTACATCGGCATAGGCTTTTATTCTTGATTCCACCAGACAACTTTAGGGAATTTCAGAGTGGCATCATGTAGAGAGGCGATTTATTCGTTAAAGCAATATATTGTTCTTGCAGTTACCAGAAAAAAATATTCAGCTTTGGGGAGACCTCTACTAGTGAGTGGATTAAATTCATTATTCCTACCATCGCACGATTTTATTCAGTTAAAGACAGAACTCCATTACTGAGAGAGTTACAGTTTATGATTAACGTATCACATAATTGTTTTCGGTACAAACTGACTTTGGACGACTTGCCATTTTCATGGCTTTATCACAGCAGTGTACAGTACTAAGCTCAGTTTCTGTTTAGTATATTCTTTTTGCTGGCACTCAATGATTTTTTTTACTCAGATATAGAGAGATCTTGTAGTAAGGGAGTTATATGATAAGATAAGGTATCATATTTGCCTGCGATATGAACACATTCCGGACAGCTTAGCTTCTGGCACAGTCAGAGTTGTGCGGTGTCTGTATTCAATTTCCAGCTCAGTGTGTTTGTCTATCACCGAAAAATTTAATACAGTTTAGTGTTAATTTCTAGTACTGAAGGGAATACATAGTTAGACCAGGATATCACTTTTGTTCCCAATATGAACAGACGCTGGACTAGCTAGCAGCTGCACGGAACTGTCAGAACATTGTAAGTTGGGGTTTTAAGCTCTAATTCAGTATATCATTTATTCTACCACCAGACGATTTTATTTAATCTAGAGTAGACTACTAGAGGTGAGAGGGTCAAATTTTAATATCAAGACATCACGGCTGGCCACGAAACAGACACTGGACAAATTAACAGCTGCGCAGAATCGTCACAGCACTGCCATCACAGTTCTTCCATATGCCACACTAAGACCCACGGACCTGTTCACCCTCCTGCATATGCAACAGGCGCAAGGAACTAGCAGTGTTCGCTGGAAGATTCGGTGTTTGAAGCAGGGTACAGGAATTTCGAGTAACACCCTGGTATTCGCAGGAGGGCGCTATTAGAAGCCTGGTATTAGTAGGAAGGGAGTAATATTTCCAGAAACGTGCTGGTATTAACCACTTCCCTACGATGGCGTGTTTCATACCTTATTCATGCAATCTCCAGACTGTTCTAAGCCAAGGCGAGAAGGGCTTAATATAAATGGGGCTTAAAAGGGGCCTAATGTAAAATCGCACGAAAGTAACCAAGAACAAACGAAAAAGAAATCACACTGTACTTCAGGGGCTTAAATCCACTAAGACAACGTACCGGTAGTAGCTCAGTTTCTTCTAGTCACCTCCAGGCAATTTTCCTCAACTTAGGCAGGACCTTTTGTAGTGAAGGGGTTACAGAAAGTTACATTTAGCGACGCAAAAACGTAGCGAATGTCATGGAATCCGTGTGTATGTATGTATGTATGTAGGCATTTAGGTATGTATGTATGTATGTATGTATGTATGTATGGATGGATGGATGGATGGATGGATGTGAACCAAACATTTCACGAAAGCCATATCTAATACGGATCGAAACTGTCACATGCATTGGGTGTGAGTTTGGGAAGGAGCCATTTGATCGTCGTACATATCGGTAAAGGTGACAACGAAATCTTGCTAAACTAACCATCTAACAAACTATCTAATTTAGCTCCTTAGAAATACCAGCCGTGTAAAGGAACTATTGAATGCAGGTGTGGGTTTGGCCTACTTGCATCAGAGCGTGTGAGCTTTCCATTAGACGTGCCATTGTCTCGTGTGATGAAGGGTGTTAGCATAAGCACTGTTATTTACATGCCTACACCTCCTCCTAAGTACGAGGCCATGGTGATCTTAGTGAGAGAGAGAGAGAGAGAGAGAGAGAGAGAGAGAGAGAGAGAGAGAGAGAGAGAGAGAGAGAGAGAGGCACCACGAAAAACATTAGTAAATGAGACATACTAGGCCATGAACTCCCCCCCTTTCTCTCTCTCTCTCTCTCTCTCTCTCTCACTCTCTCTCTCTCTCTCTCTCTCTCCCTCTCCCTCTCTCTCAGTAGCAGCGTAAGCGCCTTATGGACAAATGTTTTGACTCAGCTGTGGGGAACGAAACGAGACAGATGGACGGACAAAAAGACAGACTCAATGGAAACGGAGATAGATGGCAAAAGAAAGAGAGAGAAAGAGAGAGAGAGAGAGAGAGAGAGAGAGAGAGAGGGGGGGGGGGGGAGGACACAAGGACACAAACAAATATAGACAGAACGAGCGACAGACATGGAACAAGAGGCATGAAAGTGGGCGGAGGAGGGTTGAGGACGGGGGGAGCAGAATGCAATGCCTGGAGACAAATAATATGCATTTACATGTAGATACACGGGGGCCACACCTTCCGACATATACACGTGTCCGTTTCATTTGTATGTAAATATATAACCTTGTCGGGAACTCAGCCCATCCTCCCCCTAAGACTACACTATTGCATGGATATCCCAACCTTGTCCCCCCCTCTCTTTTCCCCTCTCTTTTCCCCTCTTTATTTCCCCTCTTTTCCCCTAAGCCCACTAAGGTCACTCTCTTCTTCCCTTCCCCCTCCCCACTTTCGTTTTCTTCCCTTCCCCTTTCTTCGTCTCGCTGCTTTCACTTCTCCTCCTTCCTTTATCATTTCTTTCCTTTCCTCTTCTTTTTCTCCTCCATCCCCACTCATCCAACTTCCTCCCCCTCTCCTTCCCCTTCCTAAACTCTCCTTTCCCCTCCTTTCGCCTCCATCGCCACTCACTCCCCTTCCTCCTCTCACCTTAGAGAAGCAACATTAACATGGGGGAAAATTTCTTTAATATACGCGTAACAGAACAATGGGATAAAATTCCAGCAAGAGTTGTCAATGCAAGAATTATAGACACATTTAAAACACGGCTAAATAATATTTCGAAATTAAACGCAAACATCTAATCGAGCGTTTTTTTTTTTTATCAGACTGACATGTATCGTACCTACAGTGGGACGGATACTTAATTATATGAACATTCTACGATTATATATGCTCTCTCATTTACAGATTTGTAAATTAGAATCTGCATAGTGCCTAGTATTACCTTTTCTGTCTTTCCCTCCTAAAATCCCATCGTTCTTGTTTCTAATACTCATGGTGTAATTCTGCCCTTTTCCTATCTGTTTACCGGAGGGTGTGGTGGGCGGGACAGAGGCGTCCTCTTTTCTACCCTTTTCTCTCACACGTTGGCTAGATCCATAGTACAAGATTGTTTCTCCAACAGTTAAATTTATTTTGTGTCAATATGCCTCCTGTAATCTGTACTTCCTATGTAATCCTCTCATCTCCTCCATCTCCTCCCTTCTCTCTCTTTCTTCTCCTCATTTCCTCTCGCCTTCCTCTTCATCCCCTCGGAGCTCAATCTCCTACACCCCCGAGACTACACAGTTGAGCTACTTACGTCACCACCACACACTCCTCTTCCTCCCCTCTCTCTCCTTTCCCTTCTTCCCCTCACCCTCCTCTCTCCTTCCACAGCTCTTTCCTCTCCTTTCCCTGATTGTGTTGCTATTTCCCCCTCATAAAGTCCTTCCTTCCCTCTCTTCTTCATAAACACCCCCCCTCTTTCTCCTCTTAGACATTCTCCTCTCATTTCACCTTTTTTATCTTCCCCACTGGTCAGAACGCAGCTCTGCTCCAAGAATTTACTGTTATCCACGTTATCCAGACCCCTACCCCCTCCTTCCTTCCCCTCTCCCCTCTTCCACGCCTTACATCGTCCCTTCCACTCTTTCCTTTACCTAAACACAAACCTTCCCATTGGCTTCCTTCGGTTTTCTTCTGTATTAGTGATGCCTCTATTCCTTTTATTCTCATCCTGTGCTGCTACCTACCCATCCTATTCTTCTTCCCTTCCTGTCTTCCTTCCATTCCTCTGTTACTACTACCCCTCCTACCCTTTTCTTTCCCCTCTTTCTCTCATATCCACTTCTCTCCTCCATATATCCTCCACTCCTCCGTCTCCCTTCGCTCCACTCTCGCCTCATATGCTCCAGGGTACTAACTATTAAAAATATATCCTTACCCTTTCTCCTCTTTCTCCCCCTTCCTCGCCTACAACTATCACTCTCTCCTTCATCCCCTCCATATTACCCGTTCTTCTCTTCATCCCTTCCTTCTCTTCTTCCTTCCCTGCACAGAACACCTCCCCTCCTTCCTCCTCCTGCTTTCGCTTTCTCCCACGAAACTCCTCTTTTCCCTCCACATACCCTCTCCTAAATTTCCTTTCCCTCCCCCATCTCCCTTAACTCCCTCATCTCTCTACCATCCCCCATCCCCTTCCTCTTCCCCATCCCCAATCCCTTCCCCTAGTCTCCTACCTTCCCTAACTCATCCCCATCCCCCTCCCTCCCCCATCTCCCATGATACTTACCATTAGTGAGTTGCTCGCCCAGTGGGATCAGGAGGGGCACCAGGACGTTGGCCGCCATCACACCTCCCTACGCTGCCGTTCCAACTTCAATCTGTACAGGAAAATGGAGAGAAGTTATTAGGGTAATGCTTCTTTACCCTTTGGTTGATGGAGTATGTCTCAGCGTAAGAATATTGCTTACACTATATCAAATTATAAAAACCGGTGTTTCCATAGTACAATACACATCTTTCTGTCTGCATATCAACCTATCAATACTTTACGATTCAGAAGACGACAAATATTTCAGTAACAGTCTACAATCTACACAGATCAGTCGATAAAAGTTCTGATATTCTTAACCCTGGACATTTTTGGCCAAAACATGAACCACTTATGCTGCAGTGGAAGTAATTATTATCACTGTGTGTGTGTGTGTGTGTGTGTGTGTGTGTGTGTGTGTTGCTTTATATAACTATATATATATATTAAATATGAGCCTAGGAACCTTCCTATCTTTTTGCCGGACTCCAGACCCCGGAGTTCATCCACTGTGGCTGTGAGAAAAATACCTCCAGGCAGCTGTGTCACCGCTCATCACCGCTCACCCCAGCCACTCCAACCCACCTCCCAGCCAGCGGGTCTTCCCGGAGACACTCATGTACTCCACTTTATCTTTACGTTTTCATATTCATTTTCTTCTTTATTATGAACTTTGTCCCCATACCCACTTTCCTCGTTAACCATCTACTCCGCATGCGTTCCTCAAGACATGATCATAAACAGTAGTGGTAGTAGCAGTAGTTGATACCCCAGGCTCATCTGAATGTGAAACCCAGTGGGCTGCAGGCTGAAGCTGCCCTCCTCCTGCGGTCCACCATCCTCATTTTGGGGAACAGGAAGAGAGGTGAGGGACGTTTGTATTCACGTAGCAGAGCAGCCTGGTTATATCGATGCCATCACATGAAGGCGTTCCTCTCCCGCACCTAATCATAAATAAACATGGCAATATGAGTGTTGCATCAATATCCGTGCAAATACAGTATAGTAATAATCATGATTCAACAGTAATAAATTCTACATAATGAGACAAAATCAGTAATTACTTTACTGCAAGAGCTAATTCTTATTAATGGCTGCGCAGTTTAATGTGCATATGTGTAAAAATGATTATAAGCGTCGCCATCATCATCATCATCATCGTCATTTTCATCGCCATGCTTACTGTCATCCTCGTCATGGTCATGTCACTGCTATCATCATCATCATCAGCGCCAGCAACATTATCTTCATCATCATCATTTACTGTCATCCAAATCCTATTTCCCGCAGGCTACAGGGGTTAAGCTGTTGCCATAACTTCGCATCCATGCAATTCACGTGCTGATTGCTGTCTGACTTTAAAGATACCATCTTACAGAAGGAGTCAAGTCCTTCCCTGTGTCTCTCATCCATCCAATTCTTGTAAATATTACCTAGCAAGCGTTATGTACTTAAGGATAAATGAAAAATTAAAATAGTATCGAAATTTCCATACTGAAAGACGGGACGAAGTGTTTTGAAGTATTGTACTCTTTGTCGTCATTCAAAAACCATATATTCTGCCATGTCAGTCATTAAACCCTCCACACAAAAAAAAATCTTTACATAAATCTCACTACCTCCAGACAATTTTCTTCAGGTTAAGAGAGCCCCATGCTGGAGAACGGATTAGTCAAGGCTGTATATATCTTTGCCACTCAGAAAATTCTCTCCAAGGCAGAATATAATGGTCTGAAATTGACGAATAAACCACAGATAAACGTCCTTGTTCTGAGAGGGCTAACAGTACCTGGCGATTGGCGGCAGAGCATAACTTGTGGAACGCCAGGTACGACGTCACATTCCCCACATTCCAATAGGTAGTGGTAAAGTATCGTGAGTTTGAGAAATTTGGTACGCGTTAGCAGAATATTAACAGCCTTGGAAATGTTATGTCTTTCACTATGAGATATTTCCCACAAACTTCTTATAGTTAAAATAGTTTAGTAATTATTTAGCATTTCACTACGACATCCATCAACCTTCCACTCCTCCACCTTTGCCGTCTCTCTCTCTCTCTCTCTCTCTCTCTCTCTCTCTCTCTCTCTCTCTCTTATACATTCCTCCTCCACTTCACTCCCTTGTCATCCCTTCTTTACCTTCACCGACTCCCTCTCTCCCTCCCATTCAACCCTCCACGAGTTTGGTAATTTGTTAACTCTGCTCTCCACCACAGAGGAATTACCAAAGGGGGCTAAGGGGGAACTAAGGGGGGCTATGGGGGGGTATGGCGGCTATGGGGGGCTAAGGGGGCTATGGGGGACTAAGGGGAGCTAAAGGGGCAAATATCCCCGTAGTGGAATAGATGATCAATAGAGCGATTAAGGGACGTTGACGTGACACTGAACAGCGCTTGACTAATATTGTATCGGATATCACGAGCAGGGGAAGGTGGAGGGGAAGGGGATGAGGGGTGATGTTGGATGGGGGGGTGATGTTGGATGGGGAGGTGGAAGGAGTGGGGAGAATGGTGGAGGAGGAAGAGGAGGAGGCAAAATAAGAGGAGGAAGAGGAGGGGGAAGATGAGGAGAGGGGGGGAAGAGGAGGCCCTTTTGTCTTCACAAAACGGATATATTTTCTCGTAAGATGAATAAGCTAGTCTACTAGCAGCAAGGGAACGCTTGAATAATAACGTATCGGTTTACACAGGCCGAGGAGGAGGAGGAGGAGGAAGAGGAGGAGGAGGAGGAGGAGGAGGAGGAGGAGGAGGAGGAGGAGGAGAAGGAGGAGGAGGAAGGTGGAAATGAAGTAATAGAAAACAAGTTCAGAAATACATGTACTAGACAGATGCAGAACTATACTTGGATTTGCTAAACTGAAGCACTATAGCGCTAGAGAGAAGCACCAGGCGCGTGAAAACCCCTAGGAAGATACAGCGAAGCATGGGCCACCTTGCTAATGTAAATCTTTGGGAGTGACTGACTAACCAGGCCGTTCCAAGATAGTCTCCCATCAAATAATAGAGGAAGTGGATGGGGATCAGGAGAAGAGGGGAAGGAAGAGGAGAAGGAGGAGGAGAAGGCGTAAGGGAAAGTGTATGCGGAGGTGTATGCGGAGGAAGAGAGTAGAGTAACATGAAGGAGAGTACGAGGAGGATGAAGGAAGAGGAGACGGAGGAGGAGTCGGAGGGCCATGGCTGAGAATTAATATTGTAATAGCATGAAATATGAGGGCTGGGGGCGGGATGGGGTGGGATGGGGGTGCCAATTAAGAAGATGTGGCTGTAATTATCCCGGTATTTATGACACCAGTTAATTACCGTACACAATATTCATCATGCCACTCCGAACCCTGATTTACAATACCTACTTACCGAGGGAGGAGGAGAAACATGGAAGGGGAGGACGGGAAGATGGGTAGAGAAGGGGTTATGATGGGAGGGAATGACGGTATACGGGCTAGACCAGCGGAGGGAAGGAGGGGTTACATCCTTCTTTACGTGACTTTAAAATTTTATTCTTGCTTTAACCAGACAATTTAATCAAACCTTGGAGAGACTTTTCAAACAGGAGAAGTTAGATACAGCCTTCATTATACCAATCACTAGCAGCAGTCTGTCCTAAGTTGAATAAAATGGTGTGGCGGTAGCATGAAAAAAAAAAATTAATCATCATATTCAAGGGGTTAAGAGTACAGCAGGGTGAGGGTTCGAAGACTGGAGGCGATAACAGTAACATCTAGTCTCATATTAACCCTTACGACGTGTAGGGCTCAAGTGCAGAACTCTTAAAGGAAGGGAACTTTCTCACTTTCCGTCCCCTGTGGCATCAAGTGATCAAAAAATCCTCCAGTTACCTCCTGAAGAATCGAAACAAGAAAAGAGATCCCTTTCTTCACCCCACCTACCTCCTTAAGCACCTAGAACCTCAAGAGTAGAGATGCTGATGTAATGGTTGGAATGGAAGAGAGGAGTAACAGAGTACATAATGGTGAGGGGAGGGAGGGAGGGGGACTGGAAAAGTAGGGTACAAAATACTAAACTCCCCTCACAAAGGACACTCTGTAACGCCCACGAGTACTGTCTAAATTGTCTCCTTCTTCCTCCACGCTTCGCTCTCAACCCTCCCTCACACAAAGACGGGTAGATAGTGTCTCCTCAAGTGAGTCTCCTGCTTCCTTTACTATAATGGTTGCTCGTTTCACTAAATTCACCAAAATAAATCACCTCCTGCAGCATTTCTCCACTGCCTTCATGTTTTCACTCATTTCTACCGTGCTCGGATTTAAGTGAGGTCGTGTCAAAGCTACTAACTACAAGGGGTTCCGTCTGACGGTTATAAGGGAAAAAACTAAAATGAACATACTTTCTAATCCCTTCACTGCATGGGTTCTCTCGGCTGGAAATATAAGCAAGAACTCAATGCACTGAAAGTAATAAAGGAAGCAAGGAAGAAAACCGCTATCTTCAATTTAGGTTTCTTTTTATTCCTGCTTCACACATAGGCTCCAACAACTATCTTCTTTTTCATTATGACTTTTGTATCCTCCACTTTACCTTCTTCCTTCTGCCTCGTCCATGTGCAATGCCATCATATTTCTATTTTTGTGCCCTCATGTTTCTTATACTCCTTCCTTTCATGTTCTTACAGGGTGTTAAAAAGTGTCTCAGTGTACTGGGGGATTGGAGATGGGGAATTGTTAGGTGTGTGGTGTGGCACTGAGAGGTCTGGTAGTGTGTAATGTGGTAGTGTGACTTGTGGTGGTGTGTGGTATGCCAGTGTGACGTGGGGTAGTGTGTAGTGTGGTAGTGCAACTTGTGTAAAGTATGGAGTTGTAGTGTGACGAGTGGTAGTGTGTGGTGCGGTAGTGTGAGGTGTGGCTGTCATGTGTGGCAGTGCGAGGTGCGGTAGTGTGTGGTGTGGTAGTGTTAGGTGCAGCTATGTAAGGTGTGGCAATACCTCTACTGCATATTGACTTCTTCAGCGCCCTGTTCATTCATTTACAAAACTAGCCTATAATTCTTGCAGTGTCTTTGATTTGCCTCAGTCTTCCCTCTCATTGGTGCTTTACTCGGAAGCCTAAGGAGCCAAAATACCTCCTTCGATTTCAATACCTTTACATTACACCTTTGCATTCTTGACTCGCCTGGCTGCAGTGGTATTAAAGAAGCAACTACGTGCATAACTCTGGCTAATAATAGGCTATTTTTGGTTGAGGAAAATCACAGCATTCAATACGTTAACATCTTCAGTGAATTGACATGAAAATGAAGTTTATACTATTTCCAGACGATTATATTTGGTTTAAGGGAAGCCAGTAAGCCAACAGGTTAATGAAGGGTACATCTAACCTCAACAGTTAAAAAACATCTAAACGCAGTAAAATAATCGAGTAAAATCAACAATAATGCAAAGTAGTAATAATAAAGAGTAATAAGAAAAATAAAGTCGCTACGGAAGAGTGCCAAAAAATCCACTCAGCCTAAGAGAATATGCGAAAAATATGTATAAGAGCAAAACACATTAATATCAGTATTTATAATATATTCCACATCTTCCTGTCTATCTCAAATTTAGAGTCGAGAAGTATCTATTTCGGTGACTTTGATGTCGTCTCTTTTATTTCATTTTTTCCTTATCTAAACGCAAGAATAACAGCCTCAGCCTCCAGTACTACATTTTCTTAGAGTATATATATCACTGACGCTCCTCTCTCTCTCTCTCTCTCTCTCTCACACACACACACACACACACACACACACACATTCCTGCCTCACCTACCACCTCACGCTCCGTTGCCCACACCTCCTGCTTCTCCACCAATATTCCCAAGGGGGCCTATGAATGGCCTAGATTCTAGATGGTGTGTGTGTGTGTGTGTGTGTGTGTGTGTGTGTGTGTGTGTGTGTGTGTGTGTGTGTGTGTGTGTGTGTGTGTGTGTGTGTGTGTGTTTACTTGTGTGCACTTGAGTGTAATGGCACCGATTCATACTGCCATGCTTATGGACACTATATAATGTTATTCAGAATGTATGTAGGGGTGTGTTTATGTGTCTGCAAATGTGTGTATACGAGGGTATGTAGGTGTGTGTGGGCGTATGTATGGATGTACGTATGATGTATGTATATGTCAGCCTTCCACGCCACGGTGAGGGCAGCCTTAGATCCTCTTGCTATTCCTCCCAGAGCCTCCCCAGTAAACGAGGCGCCCACAGCCGTCCCCAGGCAGCCCTCCTCGCCCGTGAAGACATTTCCCTTCCCTTCCCTCACTACCCGTTTCCTTTACCCCCTTCCCCACCCACTCTCCATTTCCCTCTTTACTCTTCCGTGTGCAGACCTTCCCCTTCCTTCTACTCCTCTGCCAACCCAACCCACCCGATCCCCCACTCCTCCACTCCTCCCTACCTAACCCCCCTCCCCTCGAAAGTGGTTTCTGTCTTGTCCTCGAGTGTGGAAGTCGTGGGTGTTGGGAGGATGGTTGGAAAGATACAAGGCAAATACGATGAAACAGAGGATAGTGGCATGGTGTAGATTTGATTACACAGACTCCTTCCTCCCTCTCTCCCCCCCGCTACACCCCACCACCATCACCACCACCACCACCACCTCGTCTGTATACTTCTCCTTCCTCCCCCTGAGTAATTCCCTCCCCTCATCTCCCCCCCACCCCCATCCTCACGTGTAGACCTTCCCCCATCCCCAGAGAGATATGTCCGGTCCTTGATTTTCGGGTGACGGTGAAGTGAAGGGTGGAAACGCGCGGTATATATCTCCTGCCTTTTGATATTTTACCTTTGCTCCCTTAAGACTACGATTTTTGTATTTGCTACCCGGTCCAACGAGGTGACCCCCTAAAACAACAGAAAGTGAATCGGTGAAACATGGTGCCGACAGAACCACAGTATAGAGGAATTATAACCCGAAATACACAGCACTTAGTCTTCTATGTCTTAAACATTATACACAAATATACAGGTCACGCTGCAGTTCACACCTAGACAATTATGGTAATAATAACAGAATATCAGAAACAAAGGATTTAACAATACCTTGTTCACAAAAGTTACTTATGCCTTGGTACCTTACAATTATACGTATCCTTAAAGCATTGATGTATGAATCAGTGTTAGCTAACCTTACAAGTTTTAAGTGTTTGTATGCTGAACAGCTTTGAAGCTAAACAGGTATCTTATTACCGGGTTATACTTTGTCTACATAAAAATAACGTCTTTCTACCCAGTGAAAAAAAAAATATATATATATATATATATATATGTATTGTAATACATTATTTTTAATGATAGCTTAAATGACGTAACACTCAACGACAAAAATCAAAAACAATATTTTCGTTAACGTCAGACGATGTTACCTAGCTTGGAGCAGTGGACAATCGTCGTCCTAGGGTCAATGCCATTATCATGCGTATATTTATATGTTAATATTGTTTTTATTATTATTTTTCAGTACTGTTTAAAGCGACATCTAGGAGTCACACAAGGCCTCTGCGAAACTCGTCGATTGTTGACCTCTGGCGTCCATTCCAGCCATGTACATATAAGCAGCATCAATATTCCGTTCCATATAACCTCTTTCTTTTGCCAACTTTTCTGAGTATATACACCAATTTAACCATCACAGTCAGTAATAGTTTTCTAGAACCTCCACGAGCCTTCAATAAAAACACCTGAAAGCAGTACCAATCAAGTGAAGCCCCTCAGCCGTGATTTCCTCATTTTTCTTGCTGAATTCCAAACTTCTGCATCCCACAGGGCATCGCCAGACATCTCCGTCTCTCAGTCACTACCTTACCAAGAGATGAAAGCTGGTGAAACTGATTTAACTGCTGCAACAATTTCATGCAATTCCATTTCCATCAATCGCATTGTCTTGTTGTTTTAATGTGTTCTGTCTGTCATATCACAACTTTTGGCAAACATATATACGAATACCCATTTCCTTTCTGACCCTGAGTATTTGTTTTCCCTCCCACTAGATTTACGCCTTGCCCTTGTCCCTGCCAAAGTTCTGCAACTGCCTTGGCTTTCTGTTAGCAGGACTCGTAATTTGGATGCCCTCCCGTCCTGAAAAATCTCCTTCGGCAACTTGGCCCCCGAACTTCGGGATGCAACCTCTCACAACTTCTGCGTCTTGATAACCCGAAGTCAAACATTCAGCATCATTTGTTCTCGTTCTTATGATTATTGTAGGACAGATTCAGATTTAATTATTCAGTCTTTTATCACCATTTTGAAGTTTTATCTCCCCTAGAATTTGAGGTATACACTTCAAAATTTTGAAAACATATGATGCAAATACAACACCTCTGAAGTACGTGGTCCATCAATGTGCTGAAAGAGTGTGTGTGTGTGTGTGTGTGTGTGTGTGTGTGTGTGTGTGTGTGTGTGTGTGTGTGTGTGTGTGTGTGTGTGTGTGTGTGTGTGTGTGTGTGTGTGCGTGCGTGCGTGTTTTATTTCCCTTGTGAATATCAGCACAGAAGACAGTAACAAACCACACGTGGAAACGAGAAGGTAAACTGCCCTTATATAGTAACTACAGGCACCACTCCATGTCAATTAACCTGGGGTCCTTATGCATCTCGATATATGTACTGAGAAATCCGGGCTATGAAATAAAAATCTACATAGTCTAGCTTTCATAATGTGCTTGGATATTTAGGAATGGCTGACTAGGAAATCACATCAGATTAGACACATGTAAAATGCACGAAACCCTCTGAGTGTGGTGAGTTTTAATGATTGAATATAACTGTCCGTCGTAAGCTGAAATAAGAGACGAAGTTTTTTTTTAAATCTCAATCAAAAGTTTAACCGCGATAGTTCTTAACACGCCTCTTGCCCTCGGTTTCTCCTGAACAAAGTAAAAAATTATCTTAAGTTTGTTTTTAGCATATTCAACTGTCTGAGGTCAACCAAAGTATAACATTTGTAGTACCCCATTTTTTTTTTTTTTTTTTAGCATCTTAAAGGTCCCCAAAGTTTTCTGAAATATATATCTTTTTTGCTCCAGCTATCTCTTGAGTCCAGTAAAATGCTTCTGACTTTACCCGAAACATAAAGCAAATACGGCACTTCGCAGCTAGAGGGTTCAAACAACGGGGTAAGTCACACCACGCCACTGCAAGACCTCCCGCCGGGCCCGTTTATATTCCAACTTTACCGGCACTTACTTCGACAGAGTTCCCAAACTAGCGAGGATGACGACGAGGAGTTATGAGGGAGGAGTTGCAGCCCCAGACACACACACCACGACTACCACCACCGCCTCCAGACACCCCCACACAGACTCCAGTCGTTCAGCATTACTTGCCCACTTAGTAATAAGATGCCACTTTTCTTTGTCCTTTTTAACATGACAGATTATTTTATTCAGCTTGGAGGAGACTTCTTGTAGTGTGGGTGTTAATAAGTCTGCTTCTGACAATGAGATTCTTACTGCCCATTGTATGCAAAGACTTCCTTTATTCTGGAGGAGACAGCACTCTGAAGATACACCATAGAAAGTTACCGAATTGGCGAGAATCTCCATCCCTTTGCAAACTTCTACTTTTTGTGTGCGATGGGGGATCTAATACCAAATGGGGTATTAAGTGAAGACACTTCCAACGACCCTACATCCTCTGTCAGCAAACCATACCTTATAAGTTATCCAGTGAGAGACACTGAATCACAAAACGTTAAAATCAGTCGATAATCGTAGACACTCAATGAGCTAAGTAACAAGAGGAGTCGCCTCCAGCACTCCCGAGATACAGGTTTAGGTTACAACTGCGTTGGAAGCGCTGCCCCCTACTGGAAAGCAAAGCTGAAAGAGATTTTAGTCAGCCCTCGAGGTGAAGTCAGAGATAATTTTATCATCAACAGATTCGACGAGAAAATCTACCTCCCCATCTTTCCAGACGATTTCACTCATCCAGAGAGACCTGCTGCAGTGATAAAGTTAAACAGAACTTTTTATTTTAATGATAGTAGTGACTAAGTTTAATGCAAATCCTTCTCCGTTCCTTTTGTCTGACGATTCTACCAACACAGGGAGTCAGTTACCATAATGAAGGGGTTACACAGAATCCTCCATCTTATCAGCAGCAACAGGGTCAATCAAAAGTTTTCCCCTCCACTTCCGCCAGTATTCGGGAAAGGCCCAATCAGATACTGCCTCCCGTCGCAATATATCCAGCAGGAGAAATATCAGAGGGAGGGGGCGGGTCAGTGAAGGGGGCAGGGGGCAGGGTGAGAGGAGAGGAGTTGGTATTATCTTCATCACTCCTTGGCGATGTCGAGGGAAAAGACTTGGAATCTGTGGGAATTTTGTCCTCCATACACGTGTGTGTGTGTGTGTGTGTGTGTGTGTGTGTGTGTGTGTGTGTGTGTGTGTGTGTGTGTGTGTGTGTGTGTGTGTGGTTGGGTGGGTGGTTGGGTGGGTGGATGTGTAGGTGGTTGTAAACATATATGTGTGTGTGCATTTTTGTGTGTGTGTGTGTGTGTGTGTGTGTTAGGCGTGTGTGCTGGTAAGGGAAGGTGTCAGCAAACTTACATTCTCTTCCTCATTATACACGTCCAAAGAAAGGCCTGGAATCTACACTTTTATCCCGCACATTTCTGTATTCATCTATGTCTGCGTGGGCGAGGTGGAAGCAGAGGGTGTATAAGGATGAAAGGAATGGGCTGTTTGTTTGAGAGTGAGTTGTATGCACGTGGGTGTGTGCGTCCTACTTCCTATCTGCATTTGTGTGTGTGTGTGTGTGTGTGTGTGTGTGTGTGTGTGTGTGTGTGTGTGTGTGTGTGTGTGTGTGTGTGTAGGCGGGCGTCTGTCAGGGGATGGAGGAAGTCTGGTCTTACTCGTAAGATGCAGTGTGGGCGTTCAGATAGTTCAGCGTTTTGTCAGAGTATATCACGATTCACGGTCTCGTCTCTGTGTATTTATGGTCACGTCTCTGTATTTACGGTCTCGTCTCAGTATTTATGGTCTCGTCTCTGTATTTACGGTCTCGTCTCAGTATTTATGGTCTCGTCTCTGTATTATCTCGACAATTATTATCCCTCTCTTGCCCTGCTTTCCGGTCCCTCACAATCAGTCCCCTTCTTTTTTTTTTTTTATCTTTCTTATCGATTCTCTACGTCGCTGTTTTTTATATTTTTGACTTTCACCTTCCCATTTCCTTCTCCTTTTTCTGTTATTTTTCCTGACAGTCGTTTTGTTTTCTCTATGTAGTTTATTTATTCATACATATCCTCTTCGTTTTCTTCCTATTCTGCTTTTCCTCACAGTTTTTCTCATTTTCCCTCTTTCTTACGTTTTCCTGAGGCAGTTTTTACCATTTTCTTGTCATTTATTTCCTTGACAATCATCTCTTATCTTTACCTATTTCTTTCATGATTATTTCCTTTCTTTTGTTGTTTTTGTTATTGCAATTTTCCTCTATTCTTTTTTTCTTTGGTATTCCTATGAGCATTATTTTCCTAGTTTTGCCCCATTTCTTATTCCTTTGACAGTTTATTATTGTCCTTCTTTCATTTTCCTGCACAGTTTTCCTGGACAATAAGTTTCATTTTTCTTTAAACTGTCTTGCATCTCCCAGTACTGATTTGACGTTTAATTTACTTCTCTAATTTTCTTTGTGTGTGTGTGTGTGTGTGTGTGTGTGTGTGTGTGTGTGTGTGTGTGTGTGTGTGTGTGTGAACTGCCCACGCAAATCCCAGGTTTTTCCTTCGGCATTATCCTTCCCTTTGTCTCTCTTATTGTGTTCTATATTTTTCCGGTCATCATTTCATTTTTTTTTTTCAGTTTTCGCGATCCATGTTACAAATTGCCAATTAATAAAGTCATTCAATAATACATGGGAGTTTTGTATTTCATTTGTTTTGGCTGATCTGGCAATAATTTCCTTTCCCACTTCCCTCCCCCCCCATTTTATTAAACATGAATAATAAAAGAGTCAATTGTTAGCGTCAGTAATCTCTCTCTCTCTCTCTCTCTCTCTCTCTCTCTCTCTCTCTCTCTCTCTCTCTCTCTCTCCAGCACGATGATTTTTTTTAATGAATGGAAGAAGGAACCAAAGGCCAGGAGCCCACTAATTGTTCCCCCCAAGAGAAAACAAAAACAACGTAACATAGAGCCAAATTCAAGATCCGTTCATTTCGAGATGCCTGGACACACTGGGTTTCAAGGACTGGAGATCACAGGCAGTAGGATATACAGACAGAGGGAGACAGTTCCAGAGCTGATTTCAAACATGCATGAAGGACTGGGAGTAACGGTTAACTCTTGCTTTAGAGAGTTGGACAGAAACGGGATGAGAGTTTGTTGCTAGAGGGGTACTACGGGCCCGCCGTAATGGTGGAGGGATGCAAGCAGACAGTTCAGAGAAGCAGTGACCATTGAAGTAACGACTGAAAAGAGATAAAGATGCACCAGTGCGGCGAGGAGACAGAGGTTGAAGGGAACCAGTAAGAGGAGGAGAGTTAATGATTTTAGTCTTGTAAAATACATGTTATTTGTTTCAGCTTAGGAAACAAATACTCGGATGAGAAGGAGGGGTTAGATATAGCCTTCATTAACCCCATCTATGTTGTAAAGCTCCCCAAAGTTATATAAAATCGTCTGTCTATCAGAGAGAATTAACCATTTCATCCCAAGGAAGTATTATTGTATGTCTGCAGTCAACATAAGGTTTTTTTAAAACTTTAAGCGAGGTCTCTGGTAGTAAAATGATCACTAAAAATTTTCTTTCATCCTTTTAGTTCGAAAGGTCTAAGCTGAATAATATTAGGAGAAATTAAAGGAAAAAATAAAAAAAATCCTCATACTTAATCAGTTGATAGAAATAAATAGACTTCATCGCACCGAATAAGTTTTTAAAGTTATGGAAAGTCAACAGCCAATATATATTTTTTTCTTACGCATTTCCACGTCAGGATTTTCGGACCAAAAAGTATACAGAACGTGATCCCGGCGCCATAATACTAAAGATAATTCCAGACCAAAAATTAGAATTGTTCACTGGTCTCACTGAGGGATTTAAAATGGAATTTACATTAGGGTTTACAAATGTCAGAGCTTGTTTGTATCTATGTAACGGTGATGGCGCGATGGTTTGTGTGTGTGTGTGTGTGTGTGTGTGTGTGTGTGTGTGTGTGTGTGTGTGTGTGTGTGTGTGTGTGTGTGTGTGTGTGTGTGTGTGTGTGTGTGCTTGCAAATGCTTAAACTTGCATGTGTGCTTGAAGGCGGAGTGGAATTACTGCTTAACTCATTTACGTTATATGACACACAAAACTGCAGACATAAAAGACATCATTCATTGTCAGTGTCTATCTATCCATGTATTTATTCATCTGTCTACCCATCTCGCTATTCACCTATCCATCTATCTATCTATCTACTGACCTAACACCTCATCCTGTAAGAGGGAACGTTTATAAAAATTTTCTCTAGTATTTCCATCCCCCGTCAGCTTCCAGTCCAGATTTCCACGACACGCCATCCTCCCTCATACTCTCTCCACACCTCATCTCTCCAACTTAATTAAACGCTCTCATTGGCCGTATTCCAGTGGGCGTAGGAGGCTCTCTCGCTTCTCCCTAAATCGTTTATTTCTGCGCATGACAAGCTAATCTTCCCTTCCTTGTTAATTGCGGAAAACGCGTCGACGCTCGCTCTTTGATTCACCTGACGTTTCTTCATTTTCATTCTTGTTTCCTAGAGACGAGTAAGTTTGGCGGGAAATCTGTGGTAGTAGAGGGATTAATGAAGGCTTTATCTACCCCTCAAGTATGAAGAATCTCCTCTTAGTTGAATGTAAGCGTATAAATAATATATAATGCAAAGATTATTAATAAATACAACAACGTGTCATCCGACGTAACCCCAACAATTCTGACATCAAGTGAGGCTCCCCACGTATATGACGCCGTATTGCACTCGCACTGGGCAGTAAACGCGCGATTTTTTAGCCCCTGTTTTACGAGCGGCTGTGAACACTGAGATGAATGGAAAGGTGAAATGAAAAAGGCTGTTTTATATTGAGAGGATTAAGGGAGATAATTTTTCATCTTTTCAGTACAAGAAAGAAAGATCCGCTTGTTGGGAGATTAAATCAGAGCAGACCTTGTAACGGACTGAGGAAACCTACAGACACGGGGAATTAATAGGATATTCGCGCGAGGCTTCGGGAAACCTTGGATCTGCTCTTACCTCGGGTTGAACAGTTTACCCAGACACACGATGTGTTCTCCATGACCTACACTTCCTCAGCACGGGCCCACCAACTCAAATACACACTGTTACACCCTTCAAACCATCCCTGCCCCACCAGCATATACTCACAGTTCTCCAGGTCCTCCTCCAACACAACTTTCTCATCCTGCATCAGACAATACGCAGACGAAAATGAACGACTTTGGACAAGGGAACTACCCACGACATACTAACGTTCACGGAATTCCCATCTATTGTGGTGAACATAGGTCCCTATTCAGAGAAATATCTCCAGGACATCTTGGGTACTGGGTCGGTCAGAGGACACTCTCGGTAAATCAACAGCAGAGCGAATCCCAAGGCATCAACCTACTCTTTGTTCGGATTCATTGGATTGCATAATTATGTAGCAACTCTTTGAGTTACTAAAGTCTACAGTCTAGAAATAGCAAAACAAATACAAAATATGTCCTTGTACAGCCGGCATCAAAAGTCCTGACGTCTTTCTCTCTCTCTCTCTCTCTCTCTAGCTTAGGAAAGGCCTCCCGTATGTATAGTTGCAGCCAATAGTCTCTTCACACAGTCTGAAAATCGTGACAAAGCTTCATGACACCTTACAATAAAAATAATAAATAAAAATCACAAAAGTCGGTAGGCCTGCTTCTTTTTCACAAGTTTGAAATCTAAAAATAAATAAATAAATAAACAAAAAGGACTGACAATAACCGTACTATATTACTATCGAGAGAGAACTTTCAAAATCTGGCAAAACTCTGGCGTGGGATATGAGACTGCCCACACACAAATGCAGCCATTCTGCTTCTCGCTCGCTGCAGTAAAACCAGAAATTTTAATATCGTGACGGAGCACAAACGCGTCCTTTTTGGAACATAATGCATCTTATTTTTCCCTTTTTCTTTTTCTTTATAACCCCGCGTCACTCCAGCCAGCTTTGGATTGTACTCATATAAGGCCTTACCAGTTTCTACGCTAAAGGGGTCTTCATGGCAGTTAAATATCGTCACTAAATATTCTCCCTTATCTCATTTTTTACTTAAATATTTAGTCTGGTTAGGAAGTGCTTGGTAGCGATATCAGGGATGATGAAGGTATGCATAAACAATCTTATACGCACCCTTAACTTGAGAAAATTTATTAATACGGTTTCTATGGGTGCTATTAAATCATGAAAAAATGATTGAAATTATTGGCTCACGAAAGTCACTCAAGGAAGTAAACGCACACACTCATACTTTCATGTTCATCATTCAAACAAGATCCACACACACACACACACACACACACACGCACACACACACACACACACGCACGCACCTGCATCTCACCGGTCTCTCAGGTAATAAAGAGCGTGTAATGTGCGTATAATTGGCCAGTTTTTTGTCCCCTTTTCATGCATTCAGAAACACACACACACACACACACACACACACACACACACACGTACCCAATCTCTCTCTCTCTCTCTCTCTCTCTTTCTCTCAGGTAGGCTAATTTAGGAGGTGAAAGGAGTATTTAATAGAGCAGTTTTGCGTAGCACCTGAGCTCCCTGAGATTATTATACAAGAGGAGGAAGGGGGAGGGTAGGGGGGAGAGGGAGATGATGAGAGGGAGGAGGAAGGAGAGAAAGGGAAGGAGGATAAGGGGGATTGGGGAAAGGAGGGATAGAGAAGAGAGGGGAGAAGAAAGAGGACGGGAGGGAGAGAGAGAGAGAGAGAGAGAGAGAGAGAGAGAGGATGATAGGGAGATGAAAGGAGGGAGAGAGAAAGAAAAAGTTTAAAGAGGAAAATAAATCGACACGAGAAGGCAAGAATATTATAAAGAAAAGGTCACTGAACTAATGGGGCTAATATTACACTGGCGCACATGCATTTATGGGATCGTGTGATGTGTCTGGGTATCCACCAACTTCGTTTTAATTTTATGCCTGCGTTTATTTAATAAGTGGTTCAGCGGTGGCCCAGTGCACTCGGGCGCTGCGTGACTCCGCCCTATTCATCACACACACACACTGATTAAGGTGAAATTAGTGTCCACCTGCCAGCCACAGCCATGTACCGAAATGCATTGCCCGGAATTTCCCTTCTATAGTCTTCCCTCCTGTTTTCGAGATAGTATATGACATTGCAGCATTATGTTTGTCTCGATAAAAAAAAAATCAAAAGTTATTTCTACCATACCGCTCTGCTCAACACAAGTGGCGTAACAACCAAGACACGACTCAGGAGAGGCATTCTCAAATAAAGTTATGATCACTTCCCTTCCATAACTTTGATCTGTTACTGCAGGAAGCACGAGACACAAGGAATGGTTCACCTTGCTCCTTTCCTTGTCCACCTTGCAAACACTAATGGTAACGAAGACTTTTTTTGTTATAATGAACAAGGGACATGGGATGACTTTGCACGCCCTTTCTTTGTCCGTCCTGCAAGAAAAATCATAACTTTCGTAAATCTGGCCAGTAGGATGGCGTGGTGGTGGTACACCAAAATATGGCTATCAAAAACACAATCTGTGTAAACATTGCAAAAGTAATAGAAACGAAATCCAAGCCTAAACATGTTTCTCTTTTATTTATTTTTTTATTCCACAGTTATGTGACAACCCAGGCGTCAAAATAGCTTCCTTCTACACTAACATCCCAAGCTGCACATTACCAGGTTGTATGAGTAAATATGTAGTGTTGCCTTCTATCCAAAGGAACTTCTATGTTCAGCGCTGTGCCAGTTACTCGCCATTTCAGTTTATAATTGGCAATCCTGTTCATTTATCTTACACCACCAACAAATAACGTGAATACATCAACGTTGCCAGGTGAACTGTATATCAACCGCCAGACCCAACCTCTCTCTCTCTCTCTCTCTCTCTCTCTCTCTCTCTCTCTCTCTCGTGATTTAAACTTTCTGCTTCTAGCTTACGAGTCTTTAAATCAACACGTGAGAACTCCCTTGCAAAAAAGGTGTTACTGAAAATTGCAACTAACCCCTCCTAAGCAAAACAAAATCGTCTGGATACAAAAGACGTCATAGGGTTTGAAGAGGGCAAAGGGTGGACAGTGACACCAAGGAGCCTCTCACTACCAACACCAAGGCAAAGGTAGTGTGTGCAGGAAGTTTGGGTGTTGGCAGTGCAAATGTGCGTTCGTGTTGGCATACTAGTCTCCTTAGCGGCCTCGCACGGTGGACTTTGGCTGGAAGTTGGGAGTTACAGCGCCGTGATCCCTGAAATTGTGATCGTATATATGCGACGGAATGAAGGCCGGTGGGTGTTAGGACTGTCTGAGGTGGAGGAGAGACGTGGCGGTTGTGGGAGTGTGTGTATGAGGGAAGGTGCCGTGGAATGGCATGGGGTTGCTTTATGTCTGACTGTAATGGAGAGAGAGAGAGAGAGAATATACAGACTGATACACAGGCAATGTGAAAATTAACATGTAAGAAAAAAAATGAAGATGGGTAGATAGCAGGCAGAAAGACCGATGCTACACTTAGGTCACTTAAAACAGGTGGGTCGCTAGATGAATGGATGAATAGCGTGACAGATAGACATATACGAGAAACAGACAATATGCAGACAGACAAATACACACACATATACACACGAACAGACAGCTAAACGGACAGCTAAATACGCTCACAGACAAATAACCTGGCTAGACGGAAGCAGACAGAAAATTCAACAAACAGATACACAGCTAGACACTGGCACTCGAAAACAGAACCAACATAGGAGACTGACAGGAAGGCAGGACGGAAGGAAGATTACCTGGGGAAGGCACCGCTCTTTCAGCTGTGCTTACCTGTCTATCTGTCAATCTGTCTATCTATCTACCTGTAAGTTTGTCTGTCTGTCTTCTGTCTGTCTGTCTATCTATCAATCCTCTTTCCTACAGTACTTCCATGGTCCACCCCAACACACCCGCATTACACGTTGCACACAATAATTCAGGCATTAATTAGGCCTACACTCTTTGCCCTCCTCCCACACAAAACGTACAGTACCGTAGGTGAGCCAGAAAGAGAGAAAAGGAGAGTACACTACTTCCACCTCTCTCACAACCACTTTCCAAACCAACACGTCCATATTTCACGTTACGAACCCCAATTCTAACATCATTTAAGTCTCCTCTCATTCTCCTCCCGCATAACATAAAAACATCAATGTAAACCCAAAAGAAAGAAAGACAGACTGACAGACACACAAACAGACAAACGGACAGAGAGGAAGAGCCAACACGCACCATATTTCACGTGGCATTTTCGGCGTGCAGGTTTAATTAATGAACTGGACGTATGCCCTAAATGACGAGCCGACACTGCACTCTCTACTCCCGCCCCCGAAAAAAAAAAAAAAAAAAAAAAAAAAAAAAAAAGCGCCCTACTCTCGTCCTGACAAAAAAAAAAAAAAAAGTACCCTCGTTTTTCCAATTTAACCTCAGATTTTTGCCACTACTCTGCTCTTAAGTACACAGTCTCACTTTAAGCTTTATGAGGCTATGATGGATTTATATTCTCTCTCTCTCTCTCTCTCTCTCTCTCTCTCTCTCTTTTTTTTTGGTTGGGGGATGTTCTTGCTACTGCCAGTGTCTTTTTTTTCCAGCTTGGGGGAAGACTTGGAGTAGCGAGAGTTAAAAAAAAAAAAATCTCCATAATTCGATCAGTACCATGACTCACTTGCTTCTGCGACGCGAGTATATTTTGTTTATGGATGATTTCTGTTGGTGATGGGGTTAGAAACACACTCCACTAATTCCTTCACTCCTATGGCCTTTCACAATCTAATTTTTGCCACGGTCAGATGATTAAGGGAGATTACTAGTTGTGGAAGAGCTAGAGACAGTCCTCGTTAAGCCCCTCCTAAGCCCGTCTTCGCTAGTATTTTAATCCAGCTAGTGTAATATTATGTTATCCCTTGAGAGTGAGTCATAGGAACCTGAGACTCTTAACCATTACAACTCTCTCTCTCTCTCTCTAAGTGAATTTATGAAGTACTGCACGTTCCTCAAGTTAAAAAATTTTGCTTGTATGTACAGCCTACGAAAATATATCATTACTCTTTTTTGTGCTGCATTCTGAAACACACGACGAATAGCTATGAAAAACACGACTTTAAGTGAATATTTCGGTAGCCCTGTCTTATATTCTGTCGTGTCACTCATTAAACTAAAACATTACGACTGTGTGTGTGTGTGTGTGTGTGTGTGTGTGTGTGAGAGAGAGAGAGAGAGAGAGAGAGAGAGAGAGAGAGAGAGAGAGAGAGAGAGTAATTTTCAGCTGAGATTTGAAGGATCGGGGCCGAAAAATTAAAGTGAACGGTTGACCCTCCCAAAACTTTAATCTCTCTCTCGATTCCCCCGTGCAAAATTAAATTGGCCAATTATAGTTGCGAATTAATGGTACTTTTTTTGCCCCTCTCCACCCGATGCTTTTGAGTTATAGACAGTTAGTGCGGAAATTGCCGGCCGGAGGGGAAGCGTTCGGGAAAATGTTCGGTCATGCTAAAATACACGTTGGGAAAGAAAAATAGACTAATAAAAAGAGGAGGGGCATGGTAAGAGAAAGAGAGACAGACAGACAGAGACAGAGACAGAGACCTTTATAATACCTCCATCAAAACAACACAGGAGACACACAACAGAAAAAAAAGTCGGAATGTAATGCAACAAAATTCTCGCTCGGATATGCCCAAGATGACATGGATTATCTTTTTTCTTCGTTCATTATTCACCTTATTGCAGGATCCTGACAGAAGAGGAGAAATATTACCCTGCTTCTCACATTCTCCTGCAGCTTATCGTCCAATATTATCATGTTCTCGCACTCGTCTATGATTATCGTGACTGCTAACGATGATACATTGTCCTATGATTTACAGAAAAACCGCTAAACATCGTTCACCTTTTTTTGCTTAACTTTTGCACTAAAATATTGTCTTATTATTTCACTTAATTTTCCATTATACAAAAAAAATTTAAATTGTTTGGAAGAGATTTTGTCGAAATGGATGGTTCTGGTACAACATTCCTTTATCTTTTTCATACGAGCATTAAAGCTGTATAAAGTGTCCAGAGGGGGCAGGAATTAACAGCAAGCTACCACTTTGAAGAAATGAACCTCCTAAGAATTTAGATGCACAGGGATTTTCTTTCACCTGCCACTGGGCAATGTTATTTCAGCCACCCCTAAATAATTTTCTCCTCGCTGCCACCAAACTCTTTTCTTTTCATCACCTCAGGAGTCTATTTTGTTCCAGCTATCACGAGACGATTTTATTCTGAGTGACTAAAAGACATACCACTATCACCAGTTTATTCTGGTAATAGACAATACTGCTTTTACTCTAACTTGGGCTAAAATTACCATCTTCACTGCTGAGTTGTAAGGGTTGAAACAAGATATTAGCAAAAAAATCCATGAAGGAATGTTATGGAAAGGATGTAGAGTTGAAGTACTGTCTTTTCTCCTCCACTGACTTGTGTGAAATAAGCTGCAAAAAGATGAAAATCTCGACCAGGTGAAGGTGAATAAGGTACGGTTCATTTTGGCCATTATCACACCACTATATCCTCTCTGTCACCAGATAAAATAATTTTTATTATCCGAAAAAAATCTAACCTACTATGTCATTATTATTTTTTTTTTTTGCTCACAATTCTTGTAAATTTTTCCATATTCGTGTCATCTCTTTTTTCCTATTTTTTATTTGTCAAAAATTGCCACAGCCATTTCTATGTAAATGAGTGGCTCTATATTTCCCCACGTATCACAGCCAACAGGGAAAGAGGAAAAACAAATATTCTTGTCCCTCTGCCTGGCTCGCACAAGGTCCCTGAGATCTGTGTTGGGTATGCCCTTTCACACACACACACACACACACACACACACACACACACACACACACACACACGCACCCACAAACACACCACACACACGAAAAAACAAATGAACTCAACCGATCACATTACCTCACTTTCCCCCGTACTGAATGTGTTTTAGCCATTAGCATTAAATTATTGCTCTTCGGAAGTGCGGTGCTTAGTTCATGTTTTAATTAGGTTTGGTCTAAACTCTCAATTCAAGGCGTTCTTCTTTCGTCACGATGTTGCCTCACTACTTACATCATCATCATCATCATCATCATCATTAACATCATTATCACTGTTCTCATCACCACCACCACCATCACCATCATCATCATCAACATGGTCACCACTCATCCTCATCTTTACACTCAACTTCACGGACATAAACAGCATTAGTAGGATCCAAAACCGGGAGAGCATTAGTAGGATCCAAAACCGGGAGAAAGAAGAAATGATGAAAGTAGGAGAATTATCATCAGAATGAGGAGAGAAAATGAGCCTCCTCAACTCTTTTCAACACTTCACTAATTACCTAAGGATTTAAAAAGTGGGATTATAAATTGGTGTTTACGTCTCTCTCTCTCTCTCTCTCTCTCACACACACACACATACACACACACATAATCCAATTTTGATGACAGCTTACATCTGTATTACGTAGATTACTGAGTGGCTTTGATGTGCCGAGCGTCAAAGTGAAAGCCAACACGTATTGTAAAGCGCCCTGTTACCTTTTATAGACACCCCAAACTGAACTCTCTTAAACTCTACGGTGATTAATCTCCTACAATCGAGTGGCGTCCTTTCTACTTTCTACCCTGGGACGAATTTGTTCAGCTTTGGAGAGATTTTTCGTACATGAACTGAACAATAAAAATCTCTTAATTAAACTAGCACAAGCAGGAGGTGCCCTTTTCATTCCAGTCTTCCTATCACTGGACGATTTTATTCAGCTACACAGAGACTAACGTTCATTATACCCTCTATAATTTGTGACGTCTTTAATTCATTCTCCCTACCATCAGACGATTTTACTCAGCTTACTTGATATGTTTACTATGCCCAAGAGAAACCTGGGTCACCAAACACCGTAAACATTATATATTTTGGACCGAGAATGAAGAGCTTCGTGTTTCAGTTCCAGCTAATGGTCAAAGATTTTAAACCCTTCAAAATACCGGACGATTTTGCCAAGCTTAGAAGAGGAATTTAGAACTGGAAGGGTTAGACATGCCTTCCATTAACCCCTTCAATACAGGATGTTTCCCAAAACTGTACAAAAATCGTCTGAAAGAAGCATAAATAAGTGATTATCTTTTGTTCTGCCCATTTGATTTCATACGTCGATTATTTTTTCTGTCTACCATTCATCCCCTTTAATTCAATGGCATATTATATACTTTATTCTTGCTATCTCCAAAATACTGCCTTCACGCACGGAGAACCTCTGGTATTCGGGTCACTGGTCCTGGACGCGAAGACAGGACAAGGAGAAATTATGTCCATGGCTGTGGCTGGATCGTGACCACCAATTTCGAACCTAATCAGTGTGGGTGATTAATGGGGCGGAGTCATGCAGCGCCTGAGAGCGTCACAGCATCTGGCAGGCCACTCATAAACTGAACTCTGCAGAAAACGCTAACCAGTGCCATACTCTGTTCACTTCAACTAGACGTATGCCACCTCACTATCTTCAGTGCCCTGCTGTATAACAAGGGATTAACTCCAGAACGCCAGTCACGAAGAAGTGCTATGGGAAGGATGTGAAGGCGCAGCGTTGTCTTAGTCTGCCACCGAGCTACAGGGAGTCGGCTGTTAAAGAAAATCCCCACTTAGCTCAAATGCATGGGCTACAGAAAATTACAGGCACGCTGAAGGATTTAGTGCTGTACACCGACATTTATCACCCTTTCATAGAGTAACGTCTTTCTTATTGCGTTCTTGCTAACTCCAGGCGAATTTATTTTGCTTCTACTGTTCTTAGTCTTTTTTTTTTTTCTGGAGTTTTAATATAGCCCTCATTAATTCCTCAACAACCAGAATGCTTTCCGTAATAGAAGAAAATCTCTGGCAGTATCAAGAATAAAATATACTGACGTCACAGCGTGGAAGAGATAAATACACCAGTGGATATACGCCCATTATAAAACAAAATATCTAGCCTATTTGTCATCCAGTCCGGTTTTGCCCCAAACAGAAGCGTACAAGACCAGAACTATGCTATTCTGTCCCAGTATTTAAGGCGATCCCAATACTTAAGGCGAGGGTGACCAGCCTCGCCATTCCCTGAGTGGCAAAAAAAAAAAAAAAAGTTTCCTGTAGGTAGATGTCCGGACCAAACGAATCAGTCATTTTTACAACTATTTGTAACAGCATCTTCAGCTTCACATTCTATCCCAGGAATAGTTTTTATATTCGTGACAGATAATTAATGTTGTACTAGCTAACTGTAATTATTTTTATGGACAATGAGATTACTGCAAGTCTTTTAAGAGGAATGAAAGCTGCCCTTCACTGATCATGGGAAAGATTGCACCACATACTTATATATGCATAATCATATATAATACCACTCACACACACACACACAGTCACCCCCAGCAAATCAAGTGGCAGTAGTGAGCGTGAAGCTGCTGGTGCCCACTGGAAACTTAGGGCGTGGTGCACTAATTACCAGCTGGCACGCGATGTCACAGTTGCGATGAGAGCAATATTTCTAATGCTTGAGTTACCCGTGCCCTTCAGTCTCTCTCTCTCTCTCTCTCTCTCTCTGGGCGGATTTTCAAGGCCAATACTCTGGTGATGCATAAAGCGGCGGTGAAAGTTTAGGACGTGGACAGTGAGTGGCAGTGAGAGGGTGAAGTTGTAACGGCGAGGGGAATACGGAGATGACAGCGCCTTCACACACACTCACGCAACACACACACTGCTTTCCCACGCACGCACACACTCGCACTTACACATAGGGGATCAACACACACACACACACACACACACACACACACACACAACAAGCAAAACATGGTTAGGAAATTATTCACTCATTTAATTATGCACTTATCACCCACATACATTGAAGGACACACACACACACACACACACACACACACACACACACACACACACACACACACAATCACCAAAAACCGCCTAAGACACACAAACTCACTCGCATCTCCTGCAGCCTCAGTGGAAACTTGGACTCGCATTTTTCACCCATTTTCAACTGCTGTCAGATAAGAGGAATGAGTATGAGCAGGAGGAGACAGCCGGTGGGATATTGGGATAGGGAATGGGGATGAGGGATGGGGAAGAATGGATAAAGAGTGGGATGGGGAGGAGTGGAGTGAGGGGGGATTATGAAGAGTGATGTAGATAGAGAAGGGGAAGAATGGATGGAAAAGGGGATGGGGAAGCGTGGATGGAAAGAGAAATAAGGAGGAGTGGATGAGGACTTGGAATGAGGACGAGTTGATGGAAGGGGGATGGAAAAAGAAAGGCAGGAAGGGAGACTGCGAAGAGGGGGATGGAAGAAAAGTCGAGGGGAGAGGGGTTAGAAGGGATATGGGGTGAAGGAGTTTGAGGGAAGGGTGGAGGGGAGAGTGGAGACTGGAGAAAAGACAGAGTGGGGGAGAAGGGTGGGAGGGGTGGATGGAGGGAAGAGGGATGGGAAGTATGGGATAGTGTGGAGGGAAAAGGTATGGAGGAAGAGAGGGGACATAAAACGGGCGAGGAGAAAGATGATTTGGGGGAAGGAAGGCAACAGGCAATGCGTCTTTTCAGGTAACGCAGCTTCTGACTACAGTTTTCTAGATCAGGTACATGTTCCCTTGTATCTCGTTTGCATTTAAATAAGACAGACAGGCAGACCGATAGATAGACAGATAGGTAAATAGACAGAAAGAGGGGAAGATGGAAAATGTGGAGGGAGAGGGGGAACAAGCAATATATCTTGTCACGTATTGCATCTTTTGACAGCTGTTTTCTCAGTTGCATATTTCCTTACGTCTCAATTTGCACGTTGCATGTTTTCTTTATTTCTCATCTGCATACGGATGACATAAACAGACAGAGAGATAAAAATGTGTAAGAGTGAGGGGGATCTGCGTCGAGGGAAAAAGAAGTGATCCCGTTCTGAACAAAGATGTGGTTGTTTTATAGTCGCATCACACAGCTTCTCACGTTATACAAAAGGATGTAATACACAAACACACACGCACACACAGGCACACGGGCAGGGAGATCTTTGCGTGTGTGTGTGTGTGTGTGTGTGTGTGTGTGTGTGTGTGTGTGTGTGTGTGTGATGTAGGGCGAGGGGCGGGTGTGCAGGACTACTGTACATCCGAGCCAAGGCAATGTCTCGACTCGTACCTGTCTTCCCTCTCCTCTCAGTCTCAATTTCCTATCCTCTGTCTGTCTCTCTTCGCCTACCAACTCTTTTTTCCTACCCTCTCCTTTGCTTGCCTTCCCTTACCTGTTAGATTCTCTCCTTTCCTTTCTCTTTCTTTCTCTTTCTCTCTCTCTCTCTCTCTCTCTCTCTCTCTCTCTCTCTCTATCTATCTATCTTCTACCCGTTTCCCCTGATCTCTCAGTATCTCTCGTCCTCTCTACCTTCCTACCCTTCATCTCTCAGTCTCTCTCTCAGATTATATGCTTTCCTCTTCATTCTGGCGGCAGTGTAGGTGTTAGAATTATCCACCTTGCTTCTCTGTTGGTTACATGTCCACAGATTAACGGTGTCTAGGTGGGAGCTGGGTTTTACGTGATGAGTATTTAAGATAATGCAAGGCTGGACACACTGCTCATCCCAAAATATCTACCTATCTATCTACCTGTCTGTCTAGGCGATGTTCCAACTGACCTTGAGAGAAAGGCTAAATTATGGGGAAAATATGGTAAAGGACAAGGGTACAATGTTTGCCTTTAATTCTATACCAGCACAGTGAGGCTTGGTAAAGCTATCCACTTTACAGATCGCTCCTTTAACAATCAAGACACTGTGTAGAGCCCATACCTCCGCCACACTGTTCAATTAGTACTGACTGTTAAAGAAGACCATATATGAAACTCAATCGAAGCTCATTTCCACACCGGAGAGACGGCCCTGAAGCTGTATTCTTGGGCAGTATACGCGGATCAGATCGGTTTTCTCAAGTCGTGTGTGTGTGTGTGTGTGTGTGTGTGTGTGTGTGTGTGTGTGTGTGTGTGTGTGTGTGTGTGTGTGTGTGTGTGTGTGTGTGTGTGTGTGTGTGTGTGTGTGTGTGTGTGTGTGTGTGTGTGTGTGTGTGTGTGTGTGTGTGTGCGCGCGCGCGCGCGCGCTGTTCTGGCTTTCCTTTTCCCGTCAAGATTTTTTTCCTCTTCCATCACTCATCTTTCCAAAAATTGGGATAAAACTTAACCGGTCAGCTTTCCCCTTCCTGTCACCCATTTTCTTACGGTCAGTCTTTATTTATTTATTTTTTTTTTTTTTTCAAGGAGCTAAAAATTCAAAAGTAAAATCTTAAAAGGGCAAACTTTTCTATCCTCACATTATTTACTTTTTTCTGTCAACTATTTTTTTTTTTAAAGAACGAAGAATGCAAAAACATGAAAGGGCAATTTTCCTATCCTTAACATCTCTCTCTCTCTCTCTCTCTCTCTCTCTCTCTCTCTCTCCACACCCTCTTATCCAAATTTTAGCCTCCTGTCCTCTGAGTTATGAAGACGTCTCCGCTTCACTAACCTTCCCCCAATTTTCTCCCAGCCTTCCTGAGATATATGGGGAAAGAACCGCCCCTCACCTTGCAGGAATCTAGATGCAATTTTAGACAGAGACGTTCGGTGAGTATTTATGGGGATGAAGGAGAGGGTATGGGGAGAGGAAGGAAGATATAGAGAGGGCGTGGGAAGAAGCTATCGAATGGGCTGTGTGTGTGTGTGTGTGTGTGTGTGTAAGTTACGGTATTGTAAACTCTCCTTTAGTTTACCTACACTTCGATCTGTTGGTTATTTTTTCGTTTTATCCCATGACGGAAGACAGAAAAGTTAATCGCTCTCTCTCTCTCTCTCTCTCTCTCTCTCTCTCTCTCTCTCTCTCTCTCTCTCTCAGCTAGCCCCGTTATTTAATTTAGCTCTATCCAGCCGTGTAAGTGAAATCAGCAACATGTGTGATATACGACTCACATTAAGATGACGAATGGATGGACGGGAGAAGGAAGACGAAGAGGGATGTTACTTACGAGGAATGCTACTTACGAGAGGGATGCTACTTACGACAAGGAATGTTACTTACGATGGGGAATGTTACTTACGAGATGGTACTACTAGAGATGTGATTCTGATGACTATATATCTGATGGTGACTGCTTATTTACGTAGGCTTTCTTTTTGCAGAATTAATCGGCAGGAAGAATTATGCAATCATTTCACCAATTCCTCTATCAATCTATCTACATGCCTATCTAGTTTACGTATCTATCTATCTGTCTAACTATTTATCTATCTCTCTATCAATACCGGAGAGGGTGGCCACAAACATATCACTTTCATGTCACTCTGTCCTCCGCCATCAGTCTGTCCTCCCTTCATTTCACACTACCCTCAGTCATATACCTCTCCACCCCACTCCTCAATCTCATCCCTGGTGTTCTCCTCCCCTCTCCAAACACCTCACTTGCATACACTATCCTAGTCAATCTCTCGTTCTGCATTCTACACACACACACACACACACACACACACACACACACACCCACACATATATATATATATATATATATATATATATATATATATATATATATATATATATATATATATATATATATATATACTGGGTTTGTGTGTGTGTGTGTGTGTGTGTGTGTGTGTGTGTGTGTGTGTGTGTGTGTGTGTGAGCGTGAGAGTGTGTGTGTGCGCGTGCGCGCATGTGTGTGTGTGTGTGTGTGTGTGTGTGTGTGTGTGTGTGTGTGTGTGTGTGTGTGTGTGTGTGTGTGTGTGTGTGTGTGTGTGTGTGTGTGTGTGTGTTGCACAGAGAGAGTGAAAGAAATAATAATATTTCAGTCGACAGAAGAATTAGGAAAGTGCAGAGAGACAGCACGAGACGCAATGCACAGAAAATTGAAACCGACAGCAGAAAGAAAAATACGACAGGGAAATGGCAGACCAAAAATCCCAAAGCAGGCGAAATCCACCAGCCTAAGTTCCCGTGGCAGTGTGCAGAAGCGTGTTTGGTAAATAAGTCGCGCTGGCCCGAAAACAAAGTGTCTTGGAGGGAAAGATAGCCTGGTTAGAAAAACACTGGGTAAAAGTCTTGGGTTAGAACAGTATCAGAAATTGGTTAGAAGAATATGGGTGTGTCACTTGGGTAAGGAAAATATTAGCAGGTCTTCGGATAGAAAATGTGTGGGGAAAAATATCAGTAGGCCTGAGGGTAGAAAATACTTAGGAATATATCGGTCTGTCGTAGGGTAGACAATGGGCTCGGTAAATATCAATCTTATGGCACAAAATGGGAAAATATCGGTACGTCTTATGGTACAAAACAGGAAAATATCGGTAAGTCTTAGGGTAGAAAAGAGGATAATATCGGCGCGTCTTGGGGTAGAAAAGAGGAAAATATCGGTACGTCTCGGGCTATGGAGGAGGATAATATCGGTACGTCTGAGGCTACAAAAGAGAGTAGGAAATGGGTCAAGAAAATATCGGTAAGTCTTAAAACCAGCAACATTGCCTCGGCATACAATCAAAGTTTGGCCAATACGAGAGTCTATTATTGGCTATTAATTCGACGCCTGGGGGCAGTGTTGCTCTGTTTACAGCTGCTACCAGGCTCTCGTAAACTGAATCCAGCCGCAACAAACCTCACTTTACCTCATCCTCTCTCTCATTCCTTTTCACTCTTTCGCTCTTTCTCGTTCTTCTTCCTCTCCGCTCTACTTCTCTACTTCTTCGTTCTCCCCCTTCCCATCCTACTTCCGTTTCTCTCTCTCCTAACCCCTTTCATTCCTTTCCCCTTCATACCTATTCCCTTTCCTCTCCCCCTTTTCCTTTTCTCAATCTTCACCTTGTTATTCCCCCCCCTTCTCCCCCTCCCCAAGGGTCTGGAGTGAAAGAGTGAAAAGGTAAGATGAAAGGAGAGAAAGGTGAATAAGAAAAAAAAAAGCTGATGGAGAACCTAAGAGGGAGTTAGTGGAGCAGAGGAGGACGAATGGCGCAGATCAGAGAGAAGGAGAGAAGGGAGATGGAGGAGTGACGGCAATGGTGAGAGGGGGGGAGTACAAAGGGGGTGAAGAAGTAGATGAAGGAATGGAAGCGTGAGGAGGGTGAGAGTGAAAAGAAAATGAATGAGATGGAGGACTGAAGGTAAAAGTGAAGGTTGGAGTGGAGAGAGAGTGAGGGAGGTGGTGCAGCAGAGGAAAAAGGGAGATTCGACGTGGATAGAGAGAGAGAGGGAGGAGTGAAGGCAAAAGGAAGGTTGGCATGTAGAGAGAGTGAAGACAAAAGGAGGGCAAAAGTGGAAAAATGGTGACGGAGGAGTGGATGAAATAGGAGAATAGAAGTGGGATGAGAGTGAAGGAGGGGCCGGAGGAGTGGAGACAAATGGAAGGCTGGATTGGAAAGACAGTGAACGAGAAGTGGAAGCAAAAGGAGGATATGCGAGAAGGGAGATGGGAAAGAGGAGGGAAAGAGGAGAAGAAGGAATGGAAAAAGAATGAAGGAGGAGGTGGCTAGCTGAGTGGACTGGAGAGGGAGGGAGAAATGAGAAGAAAAGTGAGGGTGATTACGTGGCAGAGGAGACTGCAGAAGTGGGAGGATAGGAAGGAAGTGGGTGATTAAGGAATGGGGAAGGCAGGAAGAAAGGAACAGAGCAAAGAAGGGAAGGGAATGGGAGTAGAAAGGGGAGGAGGAATGAGAAGAAGACTAAGTGAGAAAGGAAAATGAGTAGAACAATGAAGGAAGGAAAGGGAAGAGAAGCACTAACAGGAAAGGAAGGGAAAAGGAAAATGAAGGGGAGAAAAACAGCAATGGGACAGACACAGGAAAAGAGATGAGAGAGGAGAAGTGAAGAGATGGAAAAAGGGAAGATGAGAATGGAGAAGCAAACAGTAGTAAATGAAATGGGGAAGTGCAAAGGAGAAAGGCTTTAAAAAGAAGAGAAGATGGAAGGGGAGGGAAAGAAGTAGTAAGGAAAATGGAAGGGGGAAGGAAAGAGGAAAAAAGTAACGAAGAGAAGAGAAAGAGGAGTAAAGGAAAAGAGAGGTATGAAAGGCGTAGGTGTGTGGTAATGGCAGAGGTAAATATTCACTAATGACACAAGGCCAAGAAGAAATGAGTGGAAGGGAAAGGAAGGTAAGGGGGAAGAGTAAAGAAGAAAACCAGAGAAAGGAAAGAAACGGGGAGAATGAAAGCAGTAAAAGGAAAGGGATCTGAGAAATTGTGTGCGTGTGTGTGTGTGTGTGTGTGTGTGTGTGTGTGTGTGTGTGTGTGTGTGTGTGTGTGTGTGTGTGTGTGTGTGTGTGTGTGTGTGTGTGTGTGTGTGTGTGTGTGTGTGTGTGTGTGTGTGTGTGTGTGTGTGTGTGTGTGTGTGTGTGTGTGTGTGTGTGTGTGTGTGGCGATGGTAGCGGTAAACAGCGTCACTAACAACACTAGAGGATAAAGTGCTGGGCCAGACGGTGTAGTTTGTTACAGATTCCGGGCTCTGTGAGGCTCGAATGCCGGCTGAGCACACACGCCCTCCAGTGCCAAGCTGTGGATTTCTTTTCACCGCTTAATGGTCGCTGCTTTCATGGTACGACGTCTATTTTTGTTTTACTTTTAATCCGCTGTGCGTTTGGTTTTTTGTAGGCTTAGCAGTGTGTGTGTGTGTGTGTGTGTGTGTGTGTGTGTGTGTGTGTGTGTGTGTGTGTGTGTGTGTGTGTGTGTGTGTGTGCGCTTTATGATGATAAATTAATTCGAGATATTGATCAAAACACAAATGAAGATCACGATGCTAATAAGTCTCTATTTCCTAGTTGATAATCTTGTATGTTTTTATTTATTTGTTTACTTATTATTTATACACCACATAGCCATATTCTGAATTGGAAATGTAAGGAATCGAACTGACATTTTATTTTCACAATCTTCTCGGAAACTACTGCCTCCATGACCACGACTATAACAGGCATTATTTTCTATCTTATTTATGAGCGCTGTTAAAAGAATGATCATTTCCTTGATAGTACTCAAACTACAGCAAAATTTACAAGAAATGAAGGAATCTTTAATTTGGCTCCTTTATCTTGTTTTTGTTTTTTCTTGGAACAATTTTGCGGGATCCTGGCCTTTGGTTCCTTTTTTCTGGCATTAAAAAAAAAAAGGTTAAGCAAAAATGCAAATTGTGTATACTGAATGTAGTGTATATAATATGAGTTTTTACGCATTTATTTTTTTCAAGGAAGACATAGATACGCTGTCTGCCAATCGCATAAAAGCACCCAAAACCACTAACTTTTCCAGGCTAAACATAACTTTAACTGCACGCAGCGAAACGAATTGTAGAACAGAGGCTGGGGACTGTCATTTCGTTGGTTTAGGAGGCATTCCAACACCAGTTTCTTTAACGTGTGATTCTGACTGTGATGTGCTAATAATGGCCTATATCTTATTTATGCAGCCAATGTCGGTTTTAAAAAGACATAGACTTACCTAACTTAATAGAGTATAACATATATAACACGGAAATTAAATCGTTTAAGGAGGTGTTATTTATATTGTCTATGTCGGTTTTAAAAATGCCTAAGTAACATACGAGAGAATAGTAAAGTATAACAGGCAAAATAAATCGCTCAGGACGAGGTACTAGGGAGCCTCCTTAGCCGACCACAACACACCCTGGACCCCTGCCCCTGCAACAAAGTAAAATACTGGTGGGTCAAAGTGTCGTCCAAGTTACCAGGTGCCGTCAGTTACCAGGGTGAGGTACGTATGCCGCAGGAAGTGGAAAATGTGGTTCAGTTTCTCTATACTACAGTTTGTAAGTGCTTTGTTATCGCTGGACTGCGTGACACGTGGAAACTACTTGAATTTATGGCGCTATGAAAGGTCGCAAGTGAAGACATACTATCAGTCGATCCAAACTGATTGTAGGTATTATCCCTGACACTATCTCATACCTGGCAAGGAGAAAGCCATTACGCTGTGAAACACGTGCAGTATATGTAACGTGATGAAAATATTACTGTGTATCTGTCTATATGTCTTCCTTCTTCCCTCCCTTAACATTTTCCTCATCCCTCCTTGCATTTCTAGCAACCTCCCTTCACCTCTCATTTCTTCTCTCCCTACACCCTCTCTACCTCTGTCACCCTTCCCTTCCCACTTCCCTCATCCCGCCTTACCTCTCTTCTACCCCTTCCTCCCCTACCTATATTACTACTCTCCCCACATGATCACACTTCCATTTCCACCCTCCCTTCCCATTTCCCTCATCCCTCCTTACCTTTCTCCTATCCTTTCCTCCCCCACCTGTATTACTTCTCGCCTCACATCGTCGCGTTCCCTTTCCTATCTCCCCAGCGCACAGGAGCGACAGACAAAAGTATTCAAGCAGCGAGAGGGGATGATGGGAAGAAGGCAAAAGATATGGCCCCATCTCGAAGCGAACCAACCATTTAGGCGTGGTGCTGGTGTAATCGAGGATACTAACACTCTATTTTTATATCCGTGGGAGACAGAGTGTAGGTATAAGTGTATCGGAGTGGTGATGACTTATATATGTCTTCCATGTACCGTCCTTACTTTGGTTTACATTCTGTGTCTCCTTAATGTATCTGTCTGTCTGTCTGTCTGTCTGTCTGTCTGTCTGTCTCTCTCTCTCTCTCTCTCTCTCTCTCTCTCTCTCTCTCTCTCTCTCTCTCTCTCTCTTATACACGTGGGAAAAGCAATGAATGTGCTAAGGGAATGAAAGCGGTGACGAGTTGTGTGTTTAACCTCTGCGTTTTATTTTATTTGCGTTAACTGCTCTCCAGTCTTCGTTCCTTCTTTTTTCTCACTTCTGATTCCAACCTGACCCCGTCCTTCGGTGGTATAAATATTAAAAAAGGTGATGAAGATAAAAACGACGGCGACGGCGATGACAATGGTGATGATGATGATGATGATGATGATGATGTGTTTATTATGTCTCTCTATCTATTTACCAACTTCTCTGTGTCTATTAACCATTATCTTTGCCTTTATCTAACAACAGCTATATTTCTATCTTCTTCTGTCTATGTTTGTGTCCGGCACCTAAGTCTTCAGGGAAAATAATACATTTTTTTTTTTATTGCTGGGAGAGATAGTGAAGATGAACAAGAATGGAAGACCGCCTTATGAAACGTATAAATGAAATAGGTAAAAACAGATAGATAGATAAGTAGATAGACACAGACATAAATACTGGACTAGCTGATAAACATATACCTTACAGACATTAGACAACAGATAGACAGACGGGTAGATGGATAAATAGACAGACATAAAAATTAACCCACAGACAGACACAGACAGGCGCATGTGTTGGCTGGCTCCCCACGCCTCGCCCACAAAGAAGGGTGTTGGATTGTGCGTGCAGGTAGATTCACCCCCCTCCCCCTATGCCTTCCCTCGCCTACCCTACCTATCCCCGTGTCCTTCCTCCCCAAGTCCTACCTCTCCCTCCCTCCAACGTCCCTCATCCCTACCTCGTCCCCCCCCCCTCTATGCGTCAAATCCCGTTCCCTACATATCTAATATTGGTCCCTCTTCAAGCCCTATCTCTCCTTCTCTCTACCTAGCCCTTCCCTTCTATATCCTTTTCATCAGTTTGCTTCCCTACCGATTTCTCTCTCTCTACGTCCTTTCAGTCCCCCCCCCCTTCCTACCCCCTTCTCCTTCCTGTCCCTCTTTCCTTTCCCAGGTCTCCCGTCCTCGTCAACCTCCTCCCTTCTCTCCTTTGTCCCTGCTCCCAATATCTCCACTCCTCACCCTGCTCCCCTGTCCTCGTCCCTCCCCTTCCCGTTCCGCTATCCTTCCCCCCCCCCACCCGAGCTCCTGTCCCTCCTCAATCTCCTCTCCACTCTCTTCCACGTTTTCTTGCCCCCATATACCTCCCCCTACCCATTCCCTGCCCTCCACACCCCTCATACCCCTCCCATCATTCTCCTCCCACGACCTTCCCTTCCCCTTCATGCACTCTTCCCTCTCCCCCTCCCTTCCTCTATTTCCCTCCCTGCTCTCCCCCTCCTCCTCACGCACCTCTGTTCCTTCCTTATCCTCTTCCCTCTCCCCTTCCCTTCCTCTACTTCCCTCCCAACTCTCCTCTTCCCCCCACGACCCTGTACGTGACCTAGCTTCTTGTCTGAACGTGGGTATGACCTCAGGGTGTCTAGCTAATTACACGGCTGCGTCCATCATCATCCCCGCATTATTTTCCTAGGCAATAAAATCTGAAAATCGGTGACGCGTCCACAACATCAACCTTGAAACAAAAGACTAATTCATTTTTGTCGCAGTTCTCTTATATTCAGGGATAAAGACGGGCGCGGTGTGTGACAGGGGAAGGTGCATGTCTCCCCGCGATAAATCCACGTATTTGGCCCATTAAGTGTACCATTTCTTTGCGAGTAAAATCATGTATATTGCTCCTGGTTGTGGGGGGAACGGCCCGGACTTAAGATGCACGAACACCCACCCGCGGCTTTTAGTCCGCTTTTCTCCTTGCGGTTTTTTTTTTTTTTTTTTAAGACACGTGAGTTTTTGCGCGCACACTCACACACACACACACACACACACACACACACACACACACACACACACACACACACACACACACAGGGGAAACAGAGTAAACTGAGGTAAAAATATCACCGCCTTCCTTCAAAGGTGGTTTGTCACTTGGTTTATTTCGTTTAACCTTCATTAGCCTTTCATCACCTGCTCCCATTCATTGAGGTGGTCTTAAATGAACATCGACGTGCACCAGTTAATGGGATAAAAGACCTGTTAATTACTCTGAATTCTGCTTTATTAATTTCTCTCCAAATGGACTGTCGCACTAAGGCACCGTCTGACTCAGCTGCATTAATCAAAGCAGCAGTCAAGTTGGAAATTAGCAGTCACAGGAGTTAGCAGAATTTCTTTAAGCTAAACAAAATTGTCCTAAGAGCCATTTTTTGCGTCTATGGAAGGAAAGAGAGTGAATCTTTGTCTTTTTTCGCCCTCTCTCATATTCCCCCTTTCTTCTCCAGCATTTTTAAGAGCGGCTCTCCATCTTGTTAATTTCAGCTTATCGTTCCTTAATTAATAAATTTTCCCCTGAACAACAGCGCCCTAATGAACACCCTCATAACTATTTCCTCCACCCTTCTGTCATATATACTCTCTCTCTCTCTCTCTCTCTCTCTCTCTCTCTCTCTCTCTCTCCATCCCCAACGCCTTCAGGAGCTCTCTCTCCTTTAACTCACTTTAGCTCCACTTAAAGCCAGACGATTTTATTCAGCCGAGAGTGAGTCATAGGAGCCTGAGAGTGTCAATACCAGTACCATTAACCCCCTCAAGGACTGGGCAACTCTAGTATCCTCATTCAGCTAAACCAGACGATTTTATTCAGTAGGGAGTGAGTCATAGGAGCCTCATCTAATCAATGTGTGATAAATAAATTCCAGTGAACAACAAGGTTCTAATTAAGGCCCCTACAAGCATCTCCTCCATCCCTTCCTAATTATAGTGCTCTCTCTCTCTCTCTCTCTCTCTCTCTCTCTCTCTCTCTCTCTCTCTCTCTCTCTCTCTCGTCCATTTCAATTATCCCTTTTAAGGTATAATATCACCATCACTTTTTTCCTTTCCTCTCTTATCCCCGCTCCTCTCCTCATGTTTCTCCACCTGTTTTAATTTCTTATTTATCGTCTCCCTTCCCTCCTTCCCTCATTTACTCCAATCATTCACAGACTTTTTTTATTATTTCATTGTCCTCTCACTCTTATTCAGCCTCTCCTCTCTGTTTCCCCTTCAGAAATTCCCTCCACTGCATCTCTTCCTCCCACTGCCTCTCATGAATTCTAATCTCTCACAGTCCTTTGTTATTTTTCTCTCTCCATCTTTCTCCCTCCTAACATTCTTAAAAATAATCTCTATATTCTCATTTCCCCTCTCCTCCCACTTCCCCTCATCCTTTCTGATTACCGCAGTACTTTTTATTTTTCCCTCAACACCTCTCCATCCTTACCCAACCATTTTTAAAACCATCTCTTTACCTCCTCATTTCTCCTCGCCTCCTACTTCCTCTCATCCATTCTCATCACCCACAGTTTTTCCTTATTCTTCCCTTCTCATCTCTCTCCATACCACACATTTCATCCCAGTGACGTCCTTGTTATTGTATATTCGTGCTGTTACCATACGATTTTATTTAGGTTACGAAAGGCTTCTCGTACTACAGAGGGTCAGTTTATCATTATCTAACCCCTCCAGTTCGAAACGTATGTCCTAAGCTGAATAAAACTGGCAAGAAATAGCAAGAATTAAAACCAGACAGCCCACAGGGTTAGCTTAGCATTCTCTTTTAATCAACTCTTTACTTCTCCTTTTCCCCTCTTCCTCCCTCTTCCTCTTATCCAGTCTAATCTCCCATAGTCCTTTGTTATTATTATTTTTTTTTTTTTCACTTTTACGCCTCTCGCCTCTGCCCCACCGCCCCTTGCACTGCCGCAGGGAGGGCAAACTAAATTAACTCCTAACTATGGCAATTTCCCATGCAGCAACTGGCGGTGGATTAGCCAATTATCGCGGACCAGCACAACAACAAGATCATTGAACCGGGGCAAAGGTGCATTTAGGGCAAGCCATACAGTAGGTGTGTGTGTGGGGGGTACTGGGAAGGGAAAGGTGGAAGGGGTGTATGGGTTGGGGACTAGAGGGATGCAAGGGAAATGGCAGGGGATGTAGGGGGATGAGACAGATAAAGAGGCGACGTGGGGGTGCGCGAAATTATTGCAAGGGGATTCAGAAAGGGTATAGAAGGATAAGTTGAATAGAGAGGGGATGTAAGAGAGAGAGAGGAAAAGGACTACTGTGGTTTACGATTAAAAAGGGGGCGTGGGGGTTTGGGAACTGAAGAGGGGCGTTTGTGTGTGTTCGGAGGTACGTGGAGGGCATGGGAGGGGATGTTGAGAGCTGCAGGAGATGGGAACAGAGTGTAGGGCGAGAGAGAGGGTGTGGGAGATTGGAAGGGGGTGTGCTGGGGCAAGGAAATTGATATGGAAAGAAGAAGAGGGAGTATGAAGGCTAGGGAGGAGGTCTGGTGGGAATGACAGGTGTGGGAGATGGGAAGGGTGTGGGCCTTTTTAAGTGTAAGGAGAGGTAGGGAGGGGATGTGGGGGACTAGACAGGGAAGTGGGGATAATAGGACTAGGAATGAGGAGCTAAGACGTTGGAAGTGGGAGAGGGAGGGAAGTGGCGTAGCTCCAACCAACTCCATGAATCTTGTATGCGGCTAGCGTGAGTTCAGCGCCAAAGTTGGCTGCGGGAGAATGCGCCTTGTGTAAATATAGGGGGAGGAGGCTAAGCTAAGCACGTGGGGAAGCAAGCGTGTTTGATGCCAGAGAACAAAGCCAGTGTATGCATGACATGAAGAGCTTCTGTGTATGAGCATTAAACGTCTCCGCATGGAAATGAAGCTCCTATATTCGTGAAGTTACAGTCTATGGTTGCATACATACACGATACTAAGAACCTTTATATTATAACATGAAGCCGTTTATTTTTATACTGATGTCATTCCAAAGTCTCACACTCATAGGTTAATGTAGGCACAAACAATTTTCATCTAGTCGTTCGGTAACCTCACTTTATTTTAATCATGACACTCTATCCTCTACGTCCTTTACACATTTACCTTTCTCATGTCATTGTAGCGAGGTATTTAAACTCTTCAATAACCCTTCATCCACCAACAGTTTCACACTATGAGCCACCTTCTCTCTCACTTGCCATAGTTTTCTGTTCATCTTCAATTATTTTCAGATGTCGCCACTCACAATACCTGAACCAGTCCACAAAGATTCTGTTCACTGTTCATCATTCACTTCTTAATCACGTACCACATATTCTAACACCTATTGTAACTTTTCTGCTATTCTCCTTCCAGGAACTTTTCAGTAACACTCAACAGACTCAACATTTGTATTTAGTTTGGTCACCTTTATTTCAATACAAGAGCAAAATCATAACCTTCTTCTCCTCAAATGGAACAGCTCATATGATCCAGTCTTTCTGACATATTTCCTGAAGCTTGTAGTTACAGGCTACACAAAATATTTTACCCTTTCGGCACATACTTCAACATCTGCTACCTTACCAATGTTTGACCTTTGGCAGCATTTTTCATTTTTGTCATTGTTATATTCTCAGATACCAGATTCCCTCCTTGTGTAGCAACCAACCAGACCATTTTTACCGACAGTCTTCTTTCGTCATGCCCATCTATCACCCACTTAAAACAGCATTTCCTAATGCTCCTCATTTTGCGTTAAAAAACGGAACTGTTCTATGTATGATATCTAAACATCTTCATGCATGAGAATCAAGGATTTTTATATAAGAACTTGAATACTGTTATGCAAGAAATTCAGTCCCTTTATTCCTAAGATTAATTCCCAGTATGCACGAGATTATACACATTCATGCATGAGAAGTAACTGCCTCCATGCATGATATTATACGCCATTATGCATAAAATCAGCACTTGTATGCATGAGCTTAGCTCCTTCACTACGAGTCACTGCCGAGCTTAATATATAAAATCATCAGGGGCATCACGAATCAACTAAAAACGGAAAAATGTTATCATACCAGCTGGGTTAATGAAGACGCAGCATTGTTTTTCTATATTTTTTTTATTGGATGGACCTCTTTATAGGAGATATGCTATGGAATCTGGCTAACTTTTAAAACACCCAACAATGTTTCTGGATTTAAGAATTTCTATCGAACCGTGAAGCCTGCCTGTAAACACAAAACTCTGGGGTACTGTAGCGAGAATTAGCCAAAACAAAGACGCCATCGCCCTAGCAGCTACATTCCTAAACTTATCTGAAGGGGACCCGGTGGACTGTAGGCAAATGCTATCTTTCTGCTGCAATCCACCATCTTCCTTCTTGGGGATAGGGAGGGGACTGAAGGACATACGTATAACTAGGCAGCTCCACAACCCAGTCATACAAGTGCCACCACGTGAAGTCGTATCTCACCAGCACTGCCATCGCACTAACGCGGTTTCAAAAGGCACGTAAGTAAATAGAAGCACCATTACGCATGAGATAAACGTTTTGCATGCGTGTGAGCCTGAGCGCCTTCATACCGAAAAACAGAGGGATTTACGAAGGGTATAATTACGAAATCTACGAAAAACTCTCCGTTGTATTTCAGCTTTCGCGTTAATTCTCGAGGCTGGATTATACCCCGGCTCACACAAACGTTTTCTTGCCCCCAACAATGTAGCGTCAGACAGAATTATGCGGATTAGGGGGATGGGTTGGTCGTGTGTGCAAAATGTACTGTGTGTGTGTGTGTGTGTGTGTGTGTGTGTGTGTGTGTGTGTGTGTGTGTGTGTGTGTGTGTGTGTGTGTGTGTGTGTGTGTGTGTGTGTGTGTGTGTGTGTGTGTGTGTGTGTGTGTGTGTGTGTGTGTGTGTGTGTGTGTGTGTGTGTGTGTGTGTGTGTGTGTTATTAAGCTGTTTTGGGCTTAATATGTCTAATGTATAAATAATCGTATTTCTTAGTGTGTAAAATGCAGATGTAAAATGGGGTAAACTGTCTTAAGTGTGAAATGTGGTTAAGTTGCTCTGTGTGTAAAATATCGCACGTTGTCCTCTATAAAATATCGTAAATTGTGTGTAAAGTATCGTAAGCTGAGTTGTACTTATAATATCGCTTGTTGTCTTGTGTGTAGAATGTTGAAGGTTGTCTTATAGGTGAGGGGGATTAAGAGTGAGGGTGATGATTATGGAAAGAAGGATGAAATGAGCAGTTATGGTGAGGGAGGCAGGGTGAGGGAGAGAGAAGGAAAGGATCAAGATGGGCGGAGGTGAGGAAGAGATATATACATGGAGGGAGGGAGGGGTAAGAACGAAGGGGTGAGGGTGAAAGGGAGAGACAGGAAAGGAAGGGTACGTATGAAAGATGAAAGTAAAGGGTGAGGGAGTCAGGGAGAAGGGCGAGAGAGGGGTATGATGTGGTGAGACTGTGAAGTTATAATATGAAGATTTCAGGTTGAGGGGATGAGTTGTGAAGGTCTAAAAAAGCGGGAAGAAGGTGAGAGACAGGTATGAGGGGTGGGAGACAAGGAATGAAGGATAAAATACAGAGACAGAAATAAAGTGAGGGGTGAAAGAAACATGAAATTAGGTGAGGTGGAGGGATGACGCAAGATATAATCACTTCATTCATTCCCAACGTAATTAATGAGAGGTGAAGATGTGGACTGAGGGAGAAAAGAGAGAAAGCGCAGGTTTAGGACGAAAGACGACGCATGCAAATTAAAACTGTGAGGTCAGGGTCAGGGTGACTAAGTGATTGGGACCTGGTAGGAAGGGTAGGGAGTTAAGGTGTGGGGAAAGAGGGTATGTCAGGGTGAAGTGAGGGTAGGGGTGAGGATGAGGGTAAGAAATGACTGGTAGCGAGAAAAGGGTTACAAAGAAAAGGGTGAGAGGTAAGGGAGCCAGCTAGTGAAGGAAAAGAGTGAGGATGGGAAAAGGAGGAATGGGTTACAGGTGAAGCTAGGGTGAGGGCGCGAGGTGAGAGTGACTATGGTAGTATGGAGGGAGGATGGGGTTGCAGCGGTGGTCGGGGTGAGGGGTAAGGGAGACTGGTGAGGGGGATGAGGGAGGGAGGGAGGGAGGTTTTAGAATCTGCCGAAGCATTGGCACCATAATCAGTGTCTCATTACCGTCAGCCTGCACGTTCCGCTAACTCACAAAAGACTACCCCAAGCTGCTCTCAGATTAACGTAATGGTGGTGATGGTGGTGGTGGTGGCGGTGGTGGTGGTGGGGAGGATAATTATCGTGATGGAGTGGGGTGATGATGATTGTGATGGTGATGCAAGGTGACGATGATTATATGCTGAGGATAGTGATGGTGATGGTGATGCCTGTAGTGGTGCTGATATCAGTGGTGATGGCCATGGTTTAAGTGGTCGTGATTACGGAGGTGTCGGCTGTGGTAATGATGATGATGATGATCGCAGTGATGAAGGTGGTTATGCGGAAGGTAAAAATCGTGGAACTTCAGGAAGGAGTAATGATGATGGAGAACGTGATAAAGTTGATGACGGGATCGCAGGAAAATGGCGATGATGATGATGAAGTAAATCGATGACGGTGAAGATGATGGAAATGAAGGTGGCAGTGATGGAGTTACTTAAATTTGACACAATAAAAGGAAACGGGAAAATGATGTTGGTGATGGCGAGGGTAAAAAAAAAAAAAAAAATCACTCTGAAAGTACACCATAAATGATGATAATGATAATTTTCGTAAAATTAGTGGCGATAAATGGATGAAGATGGAGAACACAGAGCTTATTTATAACCCTGGTGATGATAATGATGATCGCAATGAAAATAATAACGATAAATGCGACTGAAATGATGAGAAACGGATGATAAAGGTAAGCAGGGACCATGAACACGACTAAAGTTGTAATAAATACGAGTTGATGATGATAATATCGTAGAAATAATTATACAAATGGATGAAAAGACAGTAAATTAAAACTGATAATGATGGCTAACAAAAAGAAAGATGATGAAAACGACTAAAAGGAAGGTAAATGGGAGACGACGACGACGACGATGATAATGATGATGATGATGACGGAAACGGTCGAAATAAAGATAAATGGGTGAAAACGGATAGAGGGAGGTACAGAGACAGCCTAATTACAAGCTTAATAAATGCGGCAAAGGACGATAATGAGGATGACACAAAAATGACGAAGGCAGTGATGGTAATGAGATGCTTGGGAAGGATAATTAGCGGTGAGAGAGAGAGAGAGAGAGAGAGAGAGAGAGAGAATCTTTTGCTAGATCCCTACAGTGTCGTGTTCACGCATATCCCTTTTTTGTATTTACTGACAGATGCATAAAGGGTATCCAAGACAGCAGCAGGGAAGAGAAAAATCTTCCAAGGGCATCTATATAAATAATCGAAGCTTGGTAATGTATACAATATAAACTACACCATCTCCCTGAATAGACTGGAGAACATCACACATTCATGTGGTAATATGTCACCCTAAACTGAGCAAAGTCATCCAGGAGACATGAATAATAAGTAATACAACAATGAACTGAATGGGTAAATAAATATTACCTTCAAACCCTTTCGCTAGAGAGATCTCACCCAGACTAGAAAAAAAACACGAAGTCAGCAAAAATAAGTAAACATCAAACTCAGCTCAAGAAAACTTCACTCAAACAGAATTCTAAACACAGATTCCCAGAACAACTAAAAAAAGGCATAAAAGTATAAAACATATACGCAGCTCATAAAACTAACCCCCCACCCTCCCCGCAACTTTTTGAGGCGTTTAGTTGCTGACGGCTCCTAAAAAAAGACCCCGCACTAACACCCATAAAAAACCGCCAGGAAAAAAATAAATAAATAAAATCCAGAGTTGCTTTGGAGGCCGCGGTTTTACGCCCTTGAGGCCGGTTCGTGCACTAAATCCTCATTATACCAAGAGCCATTTTCTGCCCCAGCCACCACCGGAACTTGAGCCGGAGTTTATTTCTCGCCACGGCTCCGTCAAATGATTGGCAATTTCACTCCTCTGGAAGAATTTTCGTGATTCCCCCTTCTGTCCCCTCTTCCTTCCTGCCCCTTTCTTTCCTGTCTCTGTTTCTGTCTTTGCGCCGCTTTGTGTTTCTCAGCACCAGTGTTTCTTCGTCTCACAGTCTATACCCACGTCGATATTTATGCCTGTCTCTATGTCGCTGCTTAGGTTTTCGTTGAAGTCTGCGTCTCTCTCTCTCTCTCTCTCTCTCTCTCTCTCTCTCTCTCTCTCTCTCTCTCTCTCTCTCCCATTTTACTGTAAATTTTCCATCCCCTTTATCTTATCATCGGGTAATATTTTCACTGAGTTAAGTGGGCAATAAGGCACCTATGATTAAAGTTTACGCCCGCTTGATGACTTTGAGAAAATGGATGGGGCACTTAGTTTTATATTTAATGGGAGGAGGTATTTAGTTAATGGCGCCTAGTGGTTTAGTGGGTTAGGACGCCCCGGCCAGAGTGACGCTAAAGAGACTCAGTAGCACCTCTTCCTTAACGATTTATTTTCCTCACTACTCATTAATATCCTATTTTTTGGTTCTTACATCTTTTTAATGGCGACGTAGATGGCTTGAAGAGCAAACACTAACATATAATAACGGAGAAGAATCAGAAATAAACCGGTAAGGAAGAGGTGTTACTGAGCTTCCTAACCGCAGGAGAATACCGTCCCAGCAGATGACCAGAGACTTTCGATCATACACTGTCAATAAGGGGTGTAAGTTGATCGTCTGCCCTTTAATACACTGGACTACTGAACCTAGCCTCGGGCCCCTACACCTTGAAGGGAGTAAAACGGGATCAGCTTTTACATTTGTAGTTAGTTAATGCGAAAAAAAATATATAAAAACAAAAAGAAAAAAGAAAAGAAAATAGCACAACCTCTTCAGCGCGATGACGTCTTCCGTGTTTTAGTGTTGCAAATTCACAGACAACTTTCTTCAGCTTATGTGAGAATTTTCAGAGTAAAATGGGGTTGATGGAATTTTTAAAAGTCCCTTTACTACCAAACATCACTCCTAATCTAAGTAAAATCATCTGTTGGTGGTAGGAGTCAACTGAATATTGCATAACATGGGAGAAGTTCAGAGTCGTAAAATGCACGCGAGAAAAAAAAATGCGTTTACGGGCGACTGAGGTAAATCTTCTTTTTGTTTTCCTGTCCCTCAGAGATCCCGGTTGAGGCGTGACTGCCGGGCGTGGAAGGAGATATGCTTTAATACCATGCGTGGGGAGAGCTGGGACCTCTTGCAGTGCTGGAGAGCTGGACTGGACTTAAAGACGGGATTTTTTTTTCCTGTCGCTGTTCTTTGTGAGCTTCTTTTTAGACATTGTGCTTTGTTTATATTCATGCGTTTTCTTTGAGCTATGGGGTGCTATTGTAGACTCTGTTCTTGTTCTTATTTCCTTTTTTTATTAAATGATTATACTCGTTTGTGTACCTTATGTGACACTGTGATACTCTTTATTCATAGTGTTGGAGACGGACCCCCTCATGTGGTGGCGCCGATATAACTGGGCGGTGGAGCTGCCCGGTTATACGAGTGTCCCTCAGCTCCCTCACTAACCCCCCAGAAGAGGATGGTGGGCTGCAGAAGATGGCTAACTTAAACCTTCAGTCCACTGACTCCACAGTCTGAACCTGGGGCTACACCACCACCACCACCAACTACTATTACTACTCTCACGTGAGCCATATATTCGTCTACCCTCATTTGTAATACGTACGACATTTGCATTTCACTTCGTCCTCCCACTCGTTGCCATATGTGCAATTGCTGTAATTTTGCAGGTATTATGTGACTTGTGTACATCAAAGCATACCTTTACAGGCAATGTGTTCTTCCAGTAAGCCTGTGTAGTGTATATTATGTCCTCTGGGTACAATTTCTGACGTGCCCTAGTAACCTTTGCGAGTCACACAAAAACTACGCTTTTTATCTCCAGGCCTATGTTTCCATGAAAATATAAAGAAGAATGTATTAGCCGAGTACCCCCTCACCCTCCCTCATCCTCACCCTCCCTCACCCTCACCGTCCCTCACCTCGGGCACGCCGTAGGGTCATCACAGCGAAACCTGCAACCATCCGGGAGACTAAAAAACGTATATACGAGGATCAATGAGCACAGGTAACTCAATACGAATATCACCTTTCTTGGCAATTAACTTTTAGACATGCCAGGCTTTTCCCTCTGCTGATTTAAATCGTCTGTCGGAAACAAAAAAAAATTTAAACTGAATATTTCGACATCGGCTCTATAGGCTATGTCAACGTTACGAACCGGCAGAGTGAGAACAGGGGAGAGGGATGGCAATTAGGTGGCTAGAAAAATTTAAAGCCGTTCAAAAGGACGTGAGAGAAAGAGAGAGAGAGAGAGAGAGAGAGAGAGAGAGAGAGAGAGAGAGAGAGAGAGAGAGGAACAGGCAAAGAATAAACAGAAACAAAAGCGACAAATGGGTTGGCTGGCGGTCTGGTTGGATCCGGGGTTGGGAGAGGGTGCAGGAGGTAAGGGGAGGCAAATGACTTCAATGACGAATCCCTCAGTTCTAATTTACTTCCCCCCCTCCCGCCCCCAAGACGAAGTGAATGGCAGTGGAGGTGTGGTGCGTGGTTGACTCCCATTCGTCACCGCTGATTTGGAACACCCGACGAGCGATTGGCCAAGCGTTTAGGGTTTAATTGGACTGGCTGCGGAGCTTGTAAGAGTGGGGGAGAAGGGGGAGAAAGAGATGGAGGGGAGAAGAGAGAGAGAAGTGAGGGAGAAAAAGATGGAAGAAAGGACGGGGGAAAAGAGGTGGGAAGAACGGGGAGGAATGTGGATGGAAAAGAGGAGACTGGTTGGAATGAGAGGCAAGAATGGGGAGAGAAAGAGGGAAGAGTTAGGAAGATGGGGGGAGAGAAATGGGAAGAGGAAATGAAAGGGGATCGAGAAGAGTAAATGAGAGGGAAATAGAAGCAATGGCAAAGGAAGAGGGAGGAGAGCCAAGAAGATGGGGAAGGAATGGGGAAGAGGAGATAGGGGGCGAATGGAAGAGGGTGGAGAAGGAATATGGAGGGAGGAAACAGAGAGAGCTGGGAGAGAAAGTGTGTGTGTGTGTGTGTGTGTGTGTGTGTGTGTGTGTGTGTGTGTGTGTGTGTGTGTGTGTGTGTGTGTGTGTGTGTGTGTGTGATGGGGAGTAATTTCAAAGATAGGTACATTATAGCATGTGGTTTTGCGGGGGGGGGGGGGGGAGGGCGCTGAAGGAGTGTGCATGGGTGTAGGAGAGGGTGGTCATGGGTGGGAGGTATGGGTGTGAGGAAGGGGGGTGTGGGGACGGGTGGTGTGATGCGGGTAATTTCAGCCATCAATACTAAATAGGGAATGGACTGGGGGGCTATGATTTTGTAGGGAGGGATATGTGTGTAGGAGGTGATGTGAGGGGTCAGGGAAGGGGTGTTGTATTTAACTGTATTGTACTGTATAGACTGTATTGCAGCGGCTGATAGGAGTACTGTATATAATCTAGAACAATACGAAGGACAAAGTACTTAAACATATAAGTGGGGAGGGGGAACTGATGCAAGGGAGATGGCAGTTAAAGCATGGTAATGGCCAGAAATGTGGAAGTAAGGGAGGAATATGGAGAGGAGGAATATAGCTGCTGAAGAATCGGTGATACAGGAAAGAATGAAGCGGGAAGGAAAAGCATGGAAGTATGGGAGGAGTATCAAGGCAGGAGGAAAATGAAGGTGAAAAGAAACATGTAAAACAGGAGAAGGTATGCAGCAAAAAAGGAGTATTGCAGCAGCAGAATGTAACTGAGAGGAAATATGGAAGCATGGTGGACAGGTAATATAGGAGTTGCAAAAGAATGGCGGCAGCGTGAGATGTGCAGGAGCAGAACGGAGAAGTATGGAAGTTTGGGTGGAATATAGATGAAGTGGTCAGAGGAGTATGTAGCAAGGAGAATGCTACTGGATAAAAAGGAGGGAGATTTATGGACGATACGGTAACAGGAGCAGAATGCAAATAAGGAGAATACGGAGATTTATTAAAATGGAAAAGAAAGGAGGAGGAATAGAGATACAGGGAAAGATTCAGAATTAGTGCCAAGTCGTGTTGAATCAGGGAGGAATATGGAGCCAGCCGGAGCAGCATGGGGGTAATAATGAGGTATATAGAGGGTGAGGAATATCGACCACATGAGGGATACCGTGTCTGGCCCCTGCCCTGCCACAGATGGAGTAAACAGCAGTGATTTACGGCCGCGTCCTTTATAGCTGGTCCTAATGCGGGTCTTTATTCTAATTGTCTGTGTCTGTTTGTCTCTCTGGCTCCCTAATTATTCTCTCTCTCTCTCTCTCTCTCTCTCTCTATGTATGTATGTATGTATGTGTATATATATTCTCTCTATGTATATGTGGAGAGAGAGAGAGAGAGAGAGAGAGATACATAAACCTAATGTTTAAGAGTCCAGCTAGGCATCTCAATAATTAAGTCGCATCTCGACAATGAATGCCGAAGATATTATAGGAATTTAATACTCTTGATCACAAATGGAAATTGAATTCTGTTGTTGTCTGATGTCTGAGATGATGATCATCACGAATATGTAATAGTTGTTGCTGTTGCTTTTGTTACTGTTGCTGTTGGTGGTGGTGGTGCTTTCTGTAGTTGCTCTACATACTGTTGCTTGGTGACTGTTTCTGTTGCAACTAATTATACTGCTGACGATATAGTTTATGGTGTTGACTTTATTATTTGTACTGCTGTTCAGTCCGTTCTAAATGTTCTTGCTGTTGATTATGTTTGATACTTGTTGTTGTTATGGATGTGTTCGTGTTAGCTTCTAGTGGCGTTGGTAGCTGCTGCTGTTTAAATAAACGAAGGGCTTACGTTCTTCTCGTGTCCTTTTTTATCCCGACCGAGCTATTGTTTGCGTAGTGGTGATTTTACACTTTTTTTTTTCCTGTTCAGTTCTTTCACATTTGTATATTTTCACCTTTCATTCATACCTTTACACCCACGCTCGCGATCGTTAATTTGCTTAATTATTTATTTGCAATGACAGTTCTCTCCTGTACGGAATAAGACCGATTGGTATGAAGAAAAAAGTACAAGAGCAGTCATGAAAGGTATGATACTGTCCTTATAGTGTTTCTGCTTCAGTACAATATCCATAGTTATTATAAGACAGAGAATAAACACAACATTGCCCATCGTATCGAGATATCTAATGTTGTTCCACAGGTTTTCATTTTGCAATATATAAAATCGTCCGGAATTTAGAGGAAAACGCTACAAAACACCACTGTGATGAAAAGAGTAGTACTGCTTTGATAAGGCTCCTGCTTCAATAGAATGTTAATGGTTATTCAATGAGAGATAAAACAAATAAAAATAGTCCATCAAGGGAGCTTATGTTATTTCCATAATTATTTCCGATACCTGGGGCAAGCCATACCAGGTGTTGCACAGAATATAAGTAAGTCTGTACATTAATTCAACACTATTATTATTACCTGTTGGTGTATAATGTCCTGTAGCGCTGAGGTCACAGATCATCTTTTTTTTTTCTACTTCATCTTTTTTTCTATTCTACTTTTCACTTTTACATCACCTTTTTTTCATGTCCATTTCTTGATAGTTTTTGTCTCATCTTATTCGCTGTTACATTACCCTTTTCATTTGCACATTTCCTTTCCCACTTCTACATCTCCTTCACTTCCACCTAATATGGCCACTTTCATGTTAAAAAAAAAAAAAAAAAAAAAAAATGCCAGACGCCATGTATCCCAAACGGGGTGGCCAAGGGCTTAGAGTTAATTGTTTTACAGGGAGGGGCACTAATCCTCCACCAACCCTACTTGACACGTAGGGAGAACGTTATGCCAACAGCATCTGGTGTTCCCAGGCGGTCATCCATTCATGTTACTTCCTTTAAAACCACACCATCTAGTTCACTTTCATATTAACGTATTTATTTCCAAAACACCTTATTCACTTCCACATCAACTTGTTCACTTCAGCATCGACTTGTTCAATCCCAAATAATCCAGTTCACTTCCATATCACCTTGTTCACTTCCACACCACACTGTTCACTTCCACATCACATTGTTCACTTCCACATCACATTGTTCACTTCCACACCACACTGTTCACTTTCACACTGCACTGTTCACTTCCACACCACACTGTTCACTTCCACATCACATTGTTCACTTCTACATCTCCTTGTTCACTCACACATCACTCTGTTCACATCCACAGCACCTCGTTCATCATTCTTACACTTTGCTTCCCTGTTAGTCGCCGTGATCACTTCCCGTTCATCTAATTCACAATCTTGTTCATCTCTTGCCTAGTTCCTAGACACTAAGTTCACCTCCCCTTCATTATGTTCACCTCTTGTACATCTCTTGTTCACCTCCTGTTCACCTAGTTCTCCTTCTATTCTCCTAGCTCACTTTCTGTTCATCTTAATCACCTTCCGCTCACCTGGATCACCTTTCGTTCATCTTGTTCACCGTGTTCACCTCATAGCCACTCAGCTTGCTTAGTTCACCACCTCCTGTTCAATCCACTATGATATATGAACACTCTGAACCTGTTATGAGGTAATCTGTTCGCCCGTTCACTCCAGGGATATCACCCCTGACACCCCCAGCTTGTCACCCCCCTCCCCCCGACGCCAGGAGACACAAGCAAACTCATTATCAAGTGACTGCGTGTGTGTGTGTGTGTGTGTGTGTGTGTGTGTGTGTGTGTGTGTGTGTGTGTGTGTGTGTGTGTGTGTGTGTAAAGGGGTCATAACAGTGAAAGCAATTAAAAAAAAAAAACTTCTTCATATACCCTGACCAAGACGCAAAGGATTCAACACTTTCCCGCCGTCCCTGAGCCTGTTTGTCAGTGTTTTTCTGGGTTATTCAGGAGCTTATTACACCTCCTCGTGACTACAATTCAGGGCCTTGGCGCTGCTGATGACACTAATTCCCCAACACGTGAGCTACTGAGCTTGTCAAGGCCGGGGGGTAGGGGAAGCAAGGATCCGCATTATTGTTAGGTAAGGAAGCTCCCTAACACCTCTTCCTTGGCGATTTACTTTGTTTACTAAGTCTGTCAAGGCTGAGAAGACACATGCATCCGTATTCTCGTCTGGTAAGGAAGCTCCCTGACACCTCTTCTTCAGCGACACCTCTTCTTCAGCGATTTATTTTGTTTACTGAGTTTGTCAAGGCTGAGAAGACACAAGAATCCGTATCCTCGTCTGGTAAGGAAGCTCCCTAACACCTCTTCCTAAGCAATTTATTTTTTTGTATATGGTGGTTAATGTAGTTTTGCACGTTATACATGGTGAGTATGGCGATATTAGAATGGTTTAGGCAACACAGAGAGAACGGTAAGGTGTAACAAGCAAAATAAATCCCTTACGAGGAGATGTTAGGGAGCTTTCCTGACCTACGAGATTACTGGGCCAAGAATGCACTCCAGTATGCAAAGGGATGATTTTCTGTGTCATTCTGTCTTTCACGCATTCTAGACGTAGCTTCATGTTTCATTCTTGCGCGTCTCTTTCTCTCTCTCTCTCTCTCTTTCTCTTTCTTCTCTCTCTCTCAAAATAAGAGCGCCCCTAAGTCGACCCCAGCAGATAGGACTCCATAAAGAGCAGGGCGGAAGGCATTGATCAGAGGCTCCTGTGGTAGCTGCTACTGCGTCGAGAGAGAGAGAGAGAGAGAGAGAGACTGACACACACACACACACACACGAGAGAGAGAGAGAGAGAGAGAGAGAGAGAGCATATTTATGGTTGCCTATTCCCCTGAGTACCTGCTGTGAATATCATCAAAATTTTATTCCACATCGTCCGTCACGCCAACTTAATCAAATTAGGCTCATCCTGACGGTAATTTCCTTTTTCCTATAATTTTTTTTTTAAACAATTCTGGGGGTGAGTTTTTATTTCTTATTCTTGCATTATTTAGTTTATTTTTCCTTTACTGGTTCCCGTTTTAGAGATTTTATTTTCTACTTTCTCTTTTTATTATTCTCTTCTATCTCTTTCTACCCTCTTTCTTTATTTCGCTTTTTCATTTTCTCTTTCGTTTCTTCAGCCTGTTTTTTTTCTTGCATTTCCCTTTTTAGTTGCTTTCTTTTCTTTTCTTCTTTTTCCTTTTGTTTTATTGTTTCTTTCCTGCTTTCAATGTCCTTTTTAAATTTCGTAAGAATGGTAATTTTTCTTTGGACCTCGTTTACGATGTGATTGGTGAGTTAGTTGTTTTTCTGTTTTTCACTGTTGTTCTTACTCTTATTTACTTCTTAAACTTAAGCTGAGTTCACCTTCTCCGTCAAGCTAGTTTAATCCAGCTGTACAGATTTTAGGACTGGAGTGTCGTCATCATCATCAATCAATCATTAATCCTCATCCTCATCATTACCATCATCATCATCATCAATTAATCATCAATCCTCATCCTTATCATCACCATCATCATCATCATCAATCAAACATCAATCCTCCTCTTCATCAACATCATCATCATCATCATCAATTAATCATCAGTCATCATCCTCATCATCACCATCATCATTCGGCCTCCTATTTTTCCTCTCATGTGGAGTTTCCTAATTTATATCTGTTGGCCAGATTTTCTTTTATTTTTTCCGATAACGTTTGACTGTTTATCACCGATTTAATTTAAAGGGCAATTCTAACAAAACTTGAAATCCAAAATAACGATGAAATGGGAGAAATGTAAGAAGGAGGGACGGGAGAAGGAAGGAAGGAAGGATAGGAAGAGGAAGGAAGGATGGAGGGATGGGAGGAAAAAGGAACGGTGGACGAAAGAAATAGAATACAAAGAAAGAAAAAGGAAGGGAGGAACGAAAAAGAGAAGCTGATGGAATGAAGAAATGAGGTCACGAGGAATGGCTGATGATGATGATGATGATGATGATGATTATGATGATGATGATGATGATGCAAAAGGAAGAGTACAACAAACTAAACATCCACTCCGTCTTCAACTATCAATCATGCACGCTATCGCAATCATTCGTTTTGCTTCTATGTGTATTTTTTTTTTTTTTAGTATATTTTTCGTAATGCAGCCGCTCGCCCAGGAATTCTTGAAGGAAGCGATTACGGGAATGCATTTACGACTTGGAATGTTGGGAGGCAGCCGAGGGTTTATAACGAATTCGCTATTTTTTCCGATCCGGGAAAGATAGGATGGTGGTGGTGGAGGGGTGGGGGAAGATGAGCAGGTAGGGGAGCAAAGTACCATTAGAGAGAGAGAGAGAGAGAGAGAGAGAGAGAGAGAGAAATAATGAGAGCCACATCTAAAATACGTTCAAGAGAAGCAGACAGCAAAATTTAATGAATGAGAAAGAAAGAAAGTGAGAAAGAATGGGAAAGAGAGTGAAAATCTCGAATGTTATGTCTGCTCCTCATAAAAATTCAATAGCACTTTGTCTCGGAATTAGAAACAGAAATATCCTCTTATTCCCGTGACGATAAAGAAATGTTACGATCTCTCTCTCTCTCTCTCTCTCTCTCTCTCTCTCTCTCTCTCTCTAGCACTTCTTTCTCCTCTTCTTCTTCATTAGCACTTCTTTCTCCTCCTCTTCTTCATATTTTTTCCTCTCCCTCAAACAGCACTTCTTCTGCTCCTTCTCAATCTTAACGTCCTTCATCTTTATCTTCGTCTTCTTCTTCTCCTCTTCCTCGTGCTTCTTCTTCTTCCTTCTTCCTCTTCCTCCTCCGCCTGGCTGATATAAACACCCCACGACGAAATTGCAAAGTCGATGTCGCCTCTTTTTTATTTTTATTTTTATTTTTTTTCTGCTCCCGGAGAGCAACGGGGTGTATGGGACTTTTTTTTCGAGCAATTGGATTTCGTTTTTCCTCCCTCATCCCTTCGTTTCTGAGAGAGAGAGAGAGAGAGAGAGAGAGAGAGAGAGAGAGAGAGAATCCTTCCCTTTTTTTTCAGCATTGCCATTTTTTTCACTAATTCTTGCTACCGACACACAACCATATTTTACATAAGAAAGACCCCTTATGGTGAACTGTGAGAATCCGTCTGCTTTAACCCCTTCATGACCTCGCCTACTCCCCTTCCTGGTCTCTCCGTTGCTCCACTAATGAACAGAACTGGCGGGGAGGTGTATTTCCGCGTCCACACCCTGCCATAATATTTTGTGCTGTGGTAGTGGGACTCTTGAGGCGGGTCATGAAATTCTAATCTCTGTCATTTTACAGATTCTGAATTATAGGTCCGGAAACACAGGCAAACTGCAATAAAGCCACCGGTCCTTTATTACTGTTGGCAAGGTGTAGAGATCAAAGGCAATTCAATCGTAATCTCAAATGTGCAGGGTAAAGTGATCCAGCTATGTTACTGACACAGCTACCCTTCAAGTTTTCCTTTTTTCTGTTTTTTCATTGTTGCTTCTCAAAATACTATCCTTGCCAATCAGTGAAAATTGGAATCGGTATCAATAGTCTGTAACAAGGAAAATGAGTCACTGGTGAATATCATTCTTTCATATTGGTGTGTCGCCCCTATCTAGCAGGTTAACTAGCTATCAGTCAATCTATCTAGCTACCATGTCTGTCTATCTATCTATCTATATCACATCCATCTATTACATCTTGCTATGTATCTATCTACCTATCCGTTCATCTCTATTTCTCTGCCTAAGTATCCAGCTATCTATCTGTCTGTCCATCTGCTCAGCTATCGATACATCTTTTGCATGGCACCTCTTGACGAACATCATATTCTAGAGTTACTCTCATGTTTCAAATCAGTATTCGAAATGGAGAGGTGGCAATTTAGGGCCAAGTATTAGTAAAAAGGGTATTGCTTAGTATTTTACATGATTTCTCTACCTACGCATTCAGTTCAACATATTCAGTGATCTTTTTACATTTTTATTTCCTAAATTAACACAGCACTTTCCTCACCAGCTTTACCTGTACATTCCCCAATAATTCAATACCTTCGTCGATAACTCTACCTCTTAGTTCCCCAGAAAATTTAGTACTACCTTCGACAACTAACTCGACATTCTTCATAAATTATTTCACTACTCCTCGGCGCCCCTAACTCTTTATTCCCCAGGTATATTAGCATCTTCCTTGAACATTTACCTCTGATGTCTCCAGGTAAGTAGGTACGTTCCTCAGTACCTCTCCCCAGGTGATTCGGTCCGTTCCCTGACACCACTGCCTCTTTATGTAACTCAGCACCCGTCTACTATCACCGCTATATTTTCCACGTAAGTCAGTACTGTCATCGGCGTCTCAGTCTCGGCATTCCCAAGATAAAACTCTTTTCTTCGACATTTCTCAGGTATCTCTTTTTTTTTTTCCGGCATCCCAGTTTCCATGACACTTTTATAACATACAAAAAAATCAATAAATTTTCATGGCAGCATTTTTAAAGAAACACCTTGCACCTCCTTCATTAGATGTCTCGTAAGCACAGTAACCAGCCTGACGACAGTAATAATGCAGTGAAAAATTCGTCACCCATTATACTAAAGGAGTCAATATATTCACTCACCTCTTCATATTGATCTTGAGGTTAATTAAACTGCCTAGTGGTATCAGAAATGGCAGTTTGAAAATATCTCAGTACTAAAGGGTTGAAAATAAAGCTTCTATCCAGCGGTTACGAGTGTCCCCTTTTTACACTTAGTTATAGTAAAGGAAGGACGGTGGGTATTGGTGCTGTGAAAAAGCTATGGAAAATAAATAGGATGAACTGTGCTTTATCCTGAAATAATTTAGTGATGAGGAGTACTTGTGATTCTCTCTCTCTCTCTCTCTCTCGTGGCATCCCTGTGTGTAACCTGTCTTTCTATATTCCTGTCCCCCTTGTTCACCCCTTCTCCACCCTCTTCCTTTTTATTCTACAACACGAGAGTTTTTACCTCCTCTCCCCTTCCTCCCTCCTTTATTCCTATTCCCACATTCCTTTATTTCAATCACCTCTCTTTATTTACACGTGATTTAATTAATGAATATTGAAATCATTACCATCCTCTCAAATAATTCGCATCTCATCTGGATTTTCTTTTAATTTAATCTGTTTTCTTGGTTCACTGACTTCACCCTGATGCATTGTATTACTTTAGTTACCCTCTCTCCCTTTCCCTCTCTCTCTCTCCCTCTCCTGACTTCCATTTTTCTCCCTCGCTCTCACACACTACCTTGCTCTCTCTCTCTCTCTCTCCTCCCTTGGGGCGGGGCACCTACTAAAAGAGTTTCCGAATGCCAGATGCCTGTCTGCGTGGCGTAACAGAGGCCCTGGGTGGTTTATCTGACGGCACAAGTAACATCCTTATTTATTATGGAGGTACCCACGACGTGTTACGAAACGGATCCGACATAGATAGATAGATAGACAGATAGATAGATAGACAGACAGATAGATAGATAGATATACGTATAGACAGATAGGCAGATAGATTTAGATAGACAGAACCGAGGATAATGAGACAGATGGATAGATAGATAGATAGATGATTACAAAGAGATACAGATTGATAAGTTAGGTCGACAGATAAACTGCTACAGGCACAGACAGACAGACAACAGACAGACAGACACAGACAGATAAAGGTAGACAACATTCAGACAGAGAAGCAGACACAGAGACAGACACAGACAAATAGGGGTTGACAGACTGATTGACTGACTGATCGATCTGACTGACTAACGAACTAATTGATTAATATAAGTAAGAGGATGATCCGGCTCTCCGGAACAAAGATCAACAGTATCTTAATTCCAGGTAAACTCCCAAGGGCGGCTTTGAGTTCGTAGACACCTGGGACCACCTGTACCAGCACACAATAATAATTTCAGCTAAAGGTCCTCACTTGTAATTAATTAGTTCTGCTGGTTTTACTCGCCTATTTAACCATGCAGTGAGTTTATCTATATATCTATCTACATATTTATTTTTTATTTGTTGTCTGAGAAAAGTTATGCATTACACGAGACAACCAGACGAGCCAACTTAAAGTGAAAATAATATAGGCATCTGAAGCGTCTCCCACCAAAAAATATACTTGTATTCCTTGTAAATCTGTGTGCTGTGCGTGACAAATTCTGATCTTGTGGTTCGTGTTTTTGTCGCAAATTACGATGTAATATGTATAACAGAATCATGGCTTTATAATGAACGAAGAGGCTTTTCATCAGAGTATGACTGATCTAGCTGTCATTTTTTTAGCACTGACGAGAATGAGTGAATGGAGTGAATGAGAGAAAGCTTACTGTTATACACTGAAAGGGGTCGTCATAAAGACTTAATTTCACAGCCATTTATTGATTTTAATGACAGAACTTCCTTTCAGAACATCAAACAATTCTTCTCAGGTAAGGCTGTAAACATATGGAATAAAATGCTTACAGTGTCTTAGTCTGATACGAGACATACATTTTTACAAGTGGTTAAATATATGGCTACTAATACCTCTCTCTCTCCCCTCTTCCTCGCCCTCTCTCTCTCTCTCTCTTTTATTCCTCCCCTCCCATCCTCCTCCACCACCATTCTTTCCCCTCTGATCTGCATTCATATCCTGTTTCGCTATCCCTCTTGTCCATCCGGCCCTTCATCAGTCATTCTGGCCTTGACATACGCTTTTAAAGACACCTGCTGCCTCTCTCTCTCTCTCTCTCTCTCTCTCTCTCTCTCTATGTATATATTTTTCGCTACACATTCATCTCTTCCCTCTCTCCTTCCATCATTCCCATCATTCCTCTTCTTGTCGTAAACACTCTTAAGAATTTTCTCTCCCTCCTTCCCTCGTATCCCTCCACCCCTCTTTCATTCCTTCCCTCCTTCCCTCGTATCCCTCCACCCCTCTTTCATTCCTTCCCTCCTTCCCTACTCCTCCTCCATCTTTCATTCCCTACTCTCACTCAATTCTTCCTTCCTTACAATCCCTTCTCCTACTTTCCTTCTATCTCTCCATCCCTCCTTTTTTTCTTCCATTCCCTCTCTACTTTCCTTCCCCCTCTTTCCCTACTCTCCCTTCATCCCTCCTTCTTTCTCCCTCTCCCCCTTCCCCCCCTTCCCTCCCTCTCTTCTCTCCATCTCTCCTCCCTTCTCAGTCTGACCCCTCCGTCACGTCTCGCCTCCCTCAACCTAACGTGATGGCTATGTCAATACTGGCATTAATATCCACGTATTATTCTCTCTCTCTCTCTCTCTCTCTCTCTCTCTCTCTCTCTCTCTCTCTCTCTCTCTCCCAATATTTCTATTTATCTATCTAGCCATCACTCAATTTAACATTTTTTCTACGTCTGCTTGCCTGTCTGTCTATCTATCAATCTATTTATCTAGCTATCGCTACTTTTACCTGTCTGTCTGTCTGTCTCTTCTACTTTCTCCTTGCTTCCTCTTACCTAATTTTAATCACGTATCTTCTACACTGATTCATAATCCATGTAAAAGTGCACGTGTTTCCTGGTGTATATTATTTTTCTCTCCATTTTCAGGTCATGATGTATTCCTTAATTTTCTAGGTGTGTGTGTGTGTGTGTGTGTGTGTGTGTGTGTGTGTGTGTGTGTGTGTGTGTGTGTGTGTGTGTGTGTGTGTGTGTGTGTGTGTGTGTGTGAAGCCAGTGTATGCATCTGTCCCTACGTAAGCCTACAGTACAGTTCATTTTTCACCCAGCCTCAAATCAGAACTAGAAATCTGTACAAATCCGTGTTTTTTCCAGGCTTTCTTTTTTCACACTCCCTCTCTTCTTTTACCCCTTTTTTATGTGAGTTTTTAGGTGTATTTCTCGGCTCCCACTGTAAAAAGGAATTAAAAAAAAAAAAAACAGCAAAAGGTGTAAATTGGTTTGAGAGAATTTAGCGACATCCGTGGCTTGACCCGGATTTAAAGGCTGGGGACCGCCACACTGTAACCCGGATTTTGTATAGGGGGGGGGGAAGAGAGTGGGAGAGAGAGAGAGAGAGAATGACAAAAGAGTCGTAGCAGCAGCTCAACTGAAAGTGAACCCAGTGGACTGAAAACTTAAAATCCTCTTGTACAGTCCACCATCCCCATATCAGGGCCAGGGGAAGGAAATGAGAGACGTCTGTATGACCAGATAGTTGAGCCTCCTGGGTATATCAGTGCCACCGCATGAAGGCGTCCCTCCTTTTCAGCAAGAGACAAGAACAAAAACAGAAAAAGAGACAGAGAGAAAGAGGTTTAACAATACATAACATCTATTGGTTATCGACGCCACACCAAACACATTCGACTCAACCCCTCTCACTCACACCTGGTCTATCGTAACCCAGCCGAAGCCTTTTGCATATTTAACAGAGGCCGCGACACACAACAAATTTAACCCACCGAAAATACGTAGACTCAACTAGACATGCTGGAATTTGGGTGATTGGGGGGGGGGGAACATACCGTACACACACACACACACACACACACACACACACACACACACACGGGGACTATAAAATGACTAGCCTTGTTTCTGGAATTAAGCGCCCAGGGTAGAGGAAATAAAAATGGGAATGGACGAAATGTTCATACGTGAATGACAGCATCAATTCCGCCGCCTCTTGCTCCCACCCACTGACAGGAGGGACAGGAAAGGAAGACTTAGAATGAAGTGGTGGGATGGAGGGCCTATAACACACTAATCTATGGCCATTTTGAACTCCCGCAACACCTCTTCCCTAGTGATTAATTTTGCGCAATGCACCTTAATTGGCTCTTTCTTCTGGCTAGCGATACAATCGATATCAGTACAAAAAAAAAATCAATACCGCAGAGGAAAATATAAAGGTGTAACAGGCATAATAAATCGCTAATAAAAGGGTGCTACGAAGCCAACAATCACTTAGAATACGACCCAAAATCTTCAATGTCCGTTTTTGCTCGTTATTAAATTCATTGTTTTAGTCATAAAAAAAGGAATTATATTTACGAATTAGACTGGTAATACTAAAGCTAAATGTAGAGGGTCGCCCATAATGCTCGTCTTCCACTTCGCCGGGCAATTTCTCGTGTTTTGTGGGGACGGCTCAGTGTTATCAGTATCTCCCATCATTATTCATTCCCTCATCCCACTGCCACAACCACGCCCACACCAAACACAGACTGAAAAATTAATAGGCCACCATTTGCCTCACTCAGACACAAACCCACGCACTCTAAAAACATATATAAAAACACAGATGAAATGAAATGTAAAAGCAATGCCTCGCTCACACACACACACACACACACACACACACACACACACACACACACACACACACACACACACACACACACACACACACACACTAAAAATACACACGCAACTCACAATACAGCAAAATGGGCGAAATAAAATATTACCAAGTCGCCTCTCCCAGCATACTAATACTACTCCACACACACACACACACACACACACACACACACACACACACACAATAAAAACACCAGCACGGCATCATTGTAGCTTTAGGCTCCGTGGGAAACAAAACGCAGCGGCATCAGTGAATATTAAAAAGTAACTAGATTACAGTCAGTCTGGATTACATGTTCACCACCACCACCACTACCACCACCACCCACCACCACCAACACTACTACCACCACCACACAGGACAAGTTGTTGCCTACGTTAATGGAAATTGTTTCGGGGCTGGTTAATTCGTTTGGTGGCAGCAAAAATTACATTAATAAATTGTGGTGTTGGAGGGATTTACTGGTTTATAAGGAAATCAGCTTGTAGGGGCAAGAATAAGATATGAAACTTTTTTTTTTTTTTCATTTATTTCGTGTCTATGTCTAAGTAAAGTTGGTTGTAGTGGCAAGGATAAAGTAAGAGTATTGTATTTGTTGAAGGAATTATACTTTTCTGGTTCCTTCATTACTACGAGAAGGCTAAGTAAATTGTCTGGTGGAGGGAAAAACATAAGAAGCTGTTATGTGAAAGGAGATAACGGAAATTATTTGCTGGCCCCGTCACAGCTATGAAAGGGTGGCTGAGACGTCTCGTGGTAACAGGAATCAAATTAAAACAGAGTTGTGCTGAAAAAAACTACAGAATGTTTTTAACTCGAAAACTGTTTGATGATACCCAGAATGATGCAGGAATGGTGCTGTGCTGATGAG
>NC_137042.1:31566778-31635360 GCF_032717465.1 Coenobita brevimanus
TATGAAAGAGGTCCCTCGCAGCGAAAGGGTTAGAAAGAATCTCCACTAAGCCATTCAGAACGATGACTTTTTAATTCCGACTACCACTGGATGATTTTACTTATCTTAGGGAGAACTCTAATACCGAAGGAGTTGAAACGGAGATAGAAGGGGTGTCACACAGTTTTCCTGGCAACTTTTCCCTAGCAAGTTTCTCTTGATAACATTCTCTTGGCAATTTTCAAGGAAATACTATAAAGCAGCGTCCGCACTAAATGCTTGCTGGTGCGGGAAGGAGTTCTGCATCACTGTAACCCATACAAGTAATCTCACTGGTTGTGGAAGGGTACGGTGACAACTTCTGTGGTTGGCAGCAAGCATCTAGTGTGGACGCGGATTAAAACGAGCGTTTGCAGTCGCAGTAGCCAGGAAAAGTCGCCAGCAACTTCCTTACCCCAAGTCAACACTATGTTCCAACTGCCAGTGAAAATCTGCCCTAACAACCGCTCTGTGACACTATTACTGCCATCAGTTCTTCATTTTAGCAACCAGCACCTCACTGGGAAACCAGACACAGGATGTCATTACTTCTTCCCCTTCAGCACTAGAGATCATATATGTGCAAAACGCAATCGGATCTAATTCAGCCTAGAAATGAAAGACGCCTGGTATTAATTTAACGTTAAAGCAAAGGTGAAGCAGGACTGTGAAGGCCGTGGGCTTTGATCGTACATCCCATTAATCCTGCTGTCTAGTCGGGATATATATGAACAGGACTTTTTATATTATTACTCTGGCTGGCGCATAACCATCTCATTCAGCTAATATTCAAGAGGTTTAATGCAGCAGTAAGAGTGAAGCAGGACAGTCAGGGCCGGCGGGCTTTGATCGTTCATGCCCTTAATTCTGCTGCTACCTTGGCGAATTATACCCCAAGTCGGGCCGTGCGAGAGGAGTTGCTGTGGATGATGGTGTGGCGGGTGTGTGGGAGTGTGGCAGGTGTGGGGGAGAGGCTTGGGTAAGTGTGTGTGTGTGTGTGTGTGTGTGTGTGTGTGTGTGTGTGTGTGTGTGTGTGTGTGTGTGTGTGTGTGTGTGTGTGTTCTACCAGACGTTATATGTTCTAAAAGATAAAGACAAATTTTACAGTGGTTGTTAAGTCTACTTTCACATATATGATTTAATTACTTGAATGCTCAGTTAATGAAAGTGAAGTCCATTTTTGCTGGTGACTAATGATGATTCATCTGTTTTGCCTATTTCAGTCTTCCTGGTTTGGGGTCCTACAGATCACAGGCTTAAAAGGTAGTGGGATTATGCCTGGAATGATGATGATGATGATGATGATGATGATGATGAGGAGGAGGAGGAGGAGGAGGGGGATAAGGTATAAATACAAATGATGATTATTATGATGATACTGATGATGACAAGGGTGTTGATAAGAAGTTACAGATAAAAATGATGATGATGATGATGATGATGATGATGATGATGATGATGATGATGATGAGGAGGAGGAGGAGGAGAATAAGGTACAAATAAAAATGATGATGATTATTATGACGATGATGATGACAAGGATGATGATGAGACGTTACAGATGAAAATGATGATGATGATGATGATGATGATGATGATGATGACGATAATACTGATAATGACGACGCAGTGTACAAATTAACCATTCTAAAAGCAACCTGGACAGGCAGATGGTAGAGGCTTATCCGCACTTCACGTATGCATTACCCAGCTTCACCATAACTTCCCCTGTTCTTGATGCAGTGTTCAGTCCAATACTCCAAACTGGTTAAACTCTGCCTCAACTCTGCACTCAGTCTGATTCTCCCTTCGTACCTATCCACCCGGGAATATTAAGGGGGACTCTCAGGCCGGTTAGACTGGTGGAATAAATTTGTTTTTCCTTTGTCCCCGTCCACCCACAAGTCCAAATGGGTAGAACACCTGAATTCGTGTGTGTGTGTGTGTGTGTGTGTGTGTGTGTGTGTGTGTGTGTGTGTGTTTTGTCCTCTTACTTCCTGGTGAATCTATTTTACTGAAAGGTCCGTCGCACTAAAGGGGTTTATCAATGTTATATCCAGATGCACCAACCCCTCCTCCCAGTTTGAAAATCATGAATAAAATCGTCAGGAGATGGCATGGAATTCAAAGAAAGAGACACGCCTAGTTTGATGGGGTGTCTGGCGGCAGAAAATATGAAATAAATGATAAATACCATCCTCGTACTGAAGAGATTACAGGCACCTACTGCAATAGTATTCCAGATATTATACATCCAATACAAAAATCGTGCAAAAAATAGAAATCCATGCCATCCAATATACGGTAACAACTTTCCATATTTCCAGAGTCCACGTCCTGAAAAAAAAAAAAGGGGGGGGAACCAATGAAAAATAATCACACACACACACACACACACACACACACACACACACACACACACATACACACACACACACACACGTACTGTAGAGATATTAAGAGCTTTATAAAAATGAGGATGAAAAAAGCAAAGCCGGGGAGTGAAGCGCATTACATGACAAATCCGAAACGGTGTATCGGTGGACACGGGCACTACACAGACGACAGCCACTCTTTCTGATGTGGGTGGGTAAGGCGAGTAGGAGTGGGTGTAGGGAGTGGGAGAGTGTGAGTAGGGACGGCAAAAGGGTGGAGAGAGAGAGAGAGAGAGAGAGAGGTATAAAAAGAGAGCGAAGAGACAAATTGGCAGGACGGGAACGCGACGGGAAGCAGACAGATAGGCGAATAGAGAGACAGACAGGGATAGGCAGAAAACACGACTACTGACACAACTGATCCCTGACAGAAGCTTACATCAACGTGCTAAATAATCCCAAAACAAACACGGGCGATCAAGGAAGCAGTCAAATAAATCAGAGGGTAAACAGACAGCAAACAGGCAGGACGATATATATGAAGGGAAACATAAGACGGAACACACATGAATAAAAAGAATGACAAAGAGACGGGCAAACGACGCAAGAGACAAAGAGATAGACAGGCGGAGAGACAGACACAGTTTGAAATCTACATAAAAAAAGCATACAGGAAGAGACAGACGAGCAGACCAGCAGACAGATGAATAGGTAGACAGAAAGGAAGAAAATATACATGGAGAGGAAAAGAGATAGAGGCAGGACAACAAACATGAAGCATACATGAACAGACAGACGGACAGACAAACATGAAGAGAAACACACCAAGAAAAACACATGAAAAGAGAAAGAAGAAGACACACAGACAGAGACTAAGATAAACAGAAGAGACACACAAGAAGAGCTAGAATGAAAGATGACCAACAGAGAAAAATGAAAATACATACAGAAGATAAACAGATGAAGACAAACAGACGGGAAAATATAGATGATAAGGAGACAGAAACATGACTAGCGACGCAGCCGATCTCTGAAGGACAATATGACATAAGCTCGCACGAAACCATCCCGAAATGCGTGGAATTGAAAATGATGTCCCCACCGCCGATATGGATGAGAGGAATAGCACCAGCCAGAGTCAAATGATTACATCCCATACTTCCAGATGGTCTTGTCTTTTTCCTCTTCTTCTCCTTCTCTTACTGTTACTTTCCTATTCTCTTCATTTTCCTCTTCCTCATCCCTTTCTCTTCCTCCTCCTCTTTTCTTCTTCTTATCTTTCTTTTTCTCTTCCTCTTCTTCCCTCTCTGAACTTTCTTATTCTCATTACTCCTCTAACGCAACCTCAGCTCCTCTTCTCCTGCTTCCACGTCATCATCATCATCATCATCATCATCATCATCATCATCATCATCATCAACCGTCACAAAGCAGATTCCAATGATTACGTCCCACGATTCCGGACAACAGTATCTTCTTTGTTTTCTAACTCTCACTCTTCTTCGTGTTATTCATCTTATTTCTTTACCATCTTATCATCGTTATTTTCCTTCTTTCTCTCGTCTCAATCATCATCATCAGAGAGGGCACAGATGCCTATAATTCATGCCAAAATTCCAGACAGGTCCTTGTCTTCCTCCATCTTCCTTTCCTTCCTTTATTTTTTTCTTCTTTTCCCACTTCATCCTCATTACCATCACACGTCAGAGAAGGATCAGAGTCCAGACCAGAGCCTCCTCATCACACGATTTCCTCTTCTTTTCTTATTTTTCCTCCTCCTCCTCCTCCTCCTCAGCTATTCACTTCAGCAGTTGCAGCTTTGAGTATTGTAGGACTGCCTGGTGCATGAAAACTTAATACAACAAGGCAGCGAGACATGTGGAAGGGACTGGAACGAAGTTTTCATACACCTTTCAGTGTTGGGCGACTTTCTTCTCTCTCTCTCTCTCTCTCTCTCTCTCTCAACCTGTCTATCTATCTATCTATCTATGTGAAGTAATGCCACGCGAGTTAAAGAAAAAAAAAATCCCACGTTCCGACTTATCACAATTATCTTTGATAGAAAATGCTGGAAAAGCTCGAATTTTCTTCGGATCTCAAACAGTCAGCCTCCACAGCTTGATCTAATAGTCTCTATATTTTCCCAGAGTCAGCACCCACAGCTAAATCTGTCTACATCCTTAACATCCACGACTTGACCCATCACTCTCTTCAGGATTCACAGCTTAATCCATCACTCTCTTCAGCATCCTTAGCTTGGTCTATCAATCTCTTCAGCATCCACAGTTTTTATCAACCAGTCTCTATCACTCCCATTGCTTGAGCATCCGAAGCCTGATCCACCAATGTCTTTAGCATCCACAACTTGATCCACCAGTGTCTTCAACATCCACAGTTTGAGCCATCAGTTAATATCTTTTATTCAATCTTATCCTCCTCAATATTTCTTTTAACTCAATCGCACAATCCCCACTTTTTATTCCTTTTTCTTTCTTTCTTTCTTTTTTTTTTTTTGCATCTGCCAGTCAGCATCCCTATCCTGATCTAGTGGCGACATCCTCAGGGGCTTCACCCGTAAAAAATACCTGCAGCCCAGTGCCAAGCCTGCTATTGACAGCCTCACTCACACTTCTGTCTGCTACTGCCTGAGATACCCTGTGTTTGTGTGTGTGTGTGTGTGTGTGTGTGTGTGTGTGTGTGTGTGTGTGTGTGTGTGTGTGTGTGTGTGTGTGTGTGTGTGTGTGTGTGTGTGTGTGTGTGTGTGTGTGTGTGAATATCTGGAGCCGTTTGTATGCACGACTGAACGGACCTCTTGTGCAAGCTCTCACGTGGATTACTAAATATTTCTCTCCCTCTCTCTCTCTCTCTCTCTCTCTTTCTCTCTCTCTTTTATTATGGAGGAGGTATTTTTTGCTTTTGTTCTTTTTTTTTCTTCTCTGGCAGGCTGTGCAAAATAAGACTGGCACTTTTTTATATATATTTTCTTAGGACTCTGAAATTTCGACTTGCATGGAATATACAAAAAATTATTAAAAGAGGCGGAAAATTTTAATATGCCAAACGGTTCTACAATTTCAGATGGCAAGAAATATGTAAGAAAATATTAACTTAGGAGGGTTTTAATATATCTTAGTGGCACGAGTATATGAAAAAGGAAAGACCTAAATAAGAGGAGCATTTTTTTATATTTTTTAAAGGGTCTAGAATTTCAGACGACAAGGAAATATTATGACAAAAGAAAATGGAAGACAAAATTAGAAATATGAAGACACTCCCTTTGTTGTCTTTCTCTGCAGGTTCTTCCAGGGAGGATCAAGGCTGTCCAAATCTCTCTCTCTCTCTCTCTCTCTCTCTCTCTCTCTCTCTCTCTCTCTTTCCTTCATGCTCGCCAGGCAGATGTGGGTGGTTGGGTGGGTGGGGGCGAGGGAGGGGCATTTTTTAGACCTTTCTTCATAGCTAAGGTTATTTTTAGGCCAAGTTCTTTATTGGTAGTGTTGCTAGGTTTAGGATAAGAGAGATATATTTTTCAGACCTTCTTCGTTGCTTTATTGGTAAGGATGTTATCATTAGGGTGAAGGAAGTACATTTTTATAGACCTTTCTTCGCTGCTTAAGCTGCTTGGGGCTGGGTTCTTTACTAGTAAGAGTGATTATGTTAGGGTGAAGTTACATTTGAGGCCTTCCTTTATTGCATGCGCTATTTGGTCTTAGGCTCTTTTTTGTTAAGAGTTCTTGGCTTAGACTGAAGGAGTTATATTCTTTGAGACTATTTTTTACTGCTAAGGCCATCTGAGGATTGATTTGCTAGTACTAAGAGTCTGAATCAGGGTAAAGGAGATTTTTTTGCCCCTACTTCGTTGATTTTGTCTGGGGTTACATTCTAAGGTGAATTATGGAGACCTTCCTTCATTACTAACACTATTTTGGATTAAAGTGAAGGTGTGTGTGTGTGTGTGTGTGTGTGTGTGTGTGTGTGTGTGTGTGTGTGTGTGTGTGTGTGTGTGTGTGTGTGTGTGTTTGCTTTTGCTTTAGAATGAAGGAGCTGCAGTGTTTTGCTGATACGTGTGGGTGGATTAGGAACACTAAGCTGCACTAGTTAGCCCCATTTCTCTGCTAAACCAGTCTGTGTCAAAGTGAAGAAGCTACATTTTTTCTTTCTCTTCTTTACTGCTAAGGCTATCTGAGTTACTTATGCCATTACTAAGGCTGAGTGGGTGAGATGGAAGACGCTGAATTATTAGGAACCTTTCTCATTGATAAGGACGGGCAGGTCAGAGTGAGAGAATAATTGAGACCCTTTTTCATCAGTAAGGCTGGCTGGATTATGGTAAAGTAGTCGCGCTGAAACTTTTCTTCACTATTAAGGTTGGATGGTGTATAGTGAAGGAGATATTTTAAGATCTTTATTTTTTACTCAGGCTCTCTGGTTAATCTTGCCCCCAGAATCAAACCTCTGACCTCCGCGTTCACACAATAGTCGCAGCTAAACTTCGTTCTCCACCTAACTTTACCGATCAATTATTCCTTTACATATACGGGTCTCAAAAGTAATGGAGCGTGTTCTTTTCCCTACTGTTTTAATCGCTTTATTCTGTTTTACTTTGTTTTGCCATCTTCTCAGACTGAAGAGGATAAACAGAAAATTAATACAAAAGTCGTATCAAATGTGCCAACAAAGGGAAATACCGATCTATCTGTGGCTCTAGGACTAAATAAAAATAAATATGTTTGCCTCTAAATGTGGGACCAAATTTTCTGGACATTTTCAAAAGCTTATCACAGGAGTGTCCCATCTCCCCCTCCTCGTCCAAAACCCCGTCAGCAACGCCCACATACACTGCAATATTTTCTTCTTCCTTCCCAGCTCAGTTTAATTTTCCTCCATTTTAACGCAGGCTCTTATTTTTTTCCCCCCTTCTCCTTTCTCCCTTCCTCTGGCTAGCCTTCATCTATATTGCAACCCTTCTCTCTCTCCCTCTCGCTCTGCCCCTCTATCCTCTCCCTCTTTCTCCTTCTTTCCCTTCCCCTCCCTCTCTCTGCCTCTCCCTCATCTCCCCTTCTCTCCTCCTCTCTCTCCTTCTCTCCCTCCCCTTCCTTCGCTCTCTCTCCTTCTTTCCCTCCCCCTCCCTCTCTCTGCCTCTTCTTCATCTCCCCTTCTCTCCTCCTCTCTCTCCTTCTCTCCCTCCCCTTCCCCCTCTCTCTCTCCTTCTCTCCCCTCTCCCTCTCTCTCTCTCTCCTTCTCTCCCTCCCCTTCCCCCTCTCTCCTTCTCTCCGTCCCTCTCCCACTTCTGAAGGATTTGCCAGTAAATGATGCACACTGGGCTGAGTTCGTAGCAAGTCCCGGGATAGCTTGAGGTCCTCTTGAAATATCCAGAGCCTGATTAGACGGTCGAGCGGCCCGGACTGAACTTTTTGAAATATGGATGAAGAGCGAGTTGCAAAGCCGTCACTTATCGCCGAGGAAATTAAAAATCGCCTATCCCAAATCTGACGGACAGTGTAATTTGACCCCTGCAGTGCGAGGTATATGAGAGCTGCTCGTGCTTACTTGGTTTTTATTGTTCTTGTTTTGATTACTGTTCGTGTTGTTTGAAAAAAAAAAAATTGAGTTTAACTATGAATTATATGCTAGAATCAAGTTTTTGAAAATATATTGTTCAGTGCTCGATTTCTTTATGCCCCTTTTTTCTTATTCTAGATAATTTAGTGTACGATCTGCTCTTATCCCCCTTTGATAATGTTCTGATACTTCATTATCAGCCCAACAGATAAGCACTTCAAGAATCATAAACACTATTCCTGTAAATCCCTCCATTCTTCACTTAGACCACTTAAAATGCTCATTATACATCTGACAATTACTCTTTATTCCTCCTAATCTGTGGTTGGTAACTCATGGTCCCTCCCCCGGTGCCTCTAGGGAGCTCCAGGACCGCCTGCTCGCACCCTACTGCCTAAAAGTTACCAAGGTAGCTCACAGTCCCACGGGCTTGACGCCCCGTGTGCACTAACTAAAAACCTGAAGCCGAACAATGAATTTTTAAGAGCAGTTTTTAGGCTGGGTCACCAGTTAACAAATGTGTAGATAAGATATGTACTCGATAACCAAGCGAACCGAATGTGTGTGTGTGTGTGTGTGTGTGTGTGTGTGTGTGTGTGTGTGTGTGTGTGTGTGTGTGTGTGTGTGTGTGTGTGTGTGTGTGTGTGTGTGTGTGTGTGTCACACATCAGGATCACCGGTTGCAGTTACGTATATCATACCGCTGTAATAATATTAAACCCAACACAAAACGAACTGATAAAACAAGATTTCTGTTTTCTGTGTGCGTGAAATTATTTCACATCCTGAAAAACCGGAAAGGAAGAAGGAACAAAAAAATCCGCTCTTACAAAAAAATGCTTCTGATCATGCAGGAACTATTTTTTGCATGGCCGAGACGAAAAGATTTTCTCTCAGGATGTGAGGCATTTACTGTTGCATCATCTTCAAAGTTCTCCGTCTCCTCCTCATCACCTCCCCTGAACCCTCCCATCTCTTCCCCAACCCCTCCCCTCCCCTCTCTCATATTTTCCCTACCCTTTTTCCTCCACTCTCTTTTCTCTTCCCCATCCCTTTCCCTGACTCCCTCATCTCTTCCCCCTCTCTTCCTCCCTTCCCCCACTCTCTCATCTCTTCACTCTCCCCTCCCCTCCACTCTTCAATCTCTTTCCCAACCATTTCTCTCCCACCACTTTCTCATCAATCCCCATTCCCTCTCCTCCACTCTCATCTCTTCCCCAATCCCTCTCCTCCACTAGTATCATCTCTTCCACAATCCCCTTCCTCCATTTTGTCGTTTCTTTCCATCCCTTTCTTCCACTACCCCATCTCTTTCCATCCCCTCTCATTCACTCTCTCATCTCTGCCCCAACCCATTTCCCCCTATCTTTTTCTAAACACCTGCCCTCCACTTGCTTATCCCTCTCTCTCAACCACACCCCGCTCCCCCATTTTATTCTACCTCTCATTCTCCCTTCCCTCCCCACTCCCACTCTCCCTACTCTGCTGTCTCACCTTATCTTTCGATACTGCCCAATTATTTGACGTCTGCACTCACCTTATCTCTCGTATCTGCTCCAAACACGTGTGCTGGAGTGACGTGTGAAAGTGTCTGAGCAATCTGCTGGGTCTGAAAGAAGGGACTCTCTCTCTCTCTCTCTCTCTCTCTCTCTCTCTCTCTCTCTCTCTCTCTCTCTCATTCACTGTGCTAGACTTAACAGTTTAATCCCTAAGGCTTAGCAGTTCTCCTACGCGCCACACACCATAACAAGCCAGTACTTCGGCACTAATAAGCACCATGATACTGAATACATGCTGGGACTCCGATGCATATATGTTACCCCAACCCCTCCCCTAAGGCTGATCTTACACAAGTCCCATCTCCCCTAATGTCTCCCCTTTGTCTCCACCTCCCTGCTCTCAACTTCCTCAAAAACTTTAATCTTATCTTCTTTTCCCACCCTGCTCCTCCCCTCTCTAATATCTTCACCCCTCCCTCCCATTCGCAACTCCTTCGCTTCACCTCTTTATCACTCTCTTCTTGTTTACATTCCCCATCCTCAAAGGTATACTGTACCCCTCTCATTCTCATTCTATCCAGTTTCTTGATGTCTTTCCCCCCGTGGCATATTCTTCAATGTTACTGCTCCCAACCGTATTTTTCTTCTCTTCACCCCTCCTCCCCAGTTTCAGCTACATGCCTTCCCCTTTCTCCTAACTGCGACGTTAACTTTCCCTTCCACCCACCCTCCCTCCCAGCGTGATATTTTTCCTTTCCCTACCCCTGCCTAAGCTCTCCTTCCCATCTTCTCCTCCGCAACTTTAATCACTTGTTGTTCAATTCTTACCTTCCTTCCAGCTTTTTCTCTGATGTCTCCCCCTTTGATGTCTTCCCCAGTTCTTGTGCTTATTCCTACACTCTATTTCTTCCCTCTCATCTCCCAAATTCTTTTCCCCACTTCTCCCGTCCCCACCAATCCACTCACTGATATCTTCCCCACCTCTTGCCCCCATGCTCATATGGTCATTCTTTCCTTCACCTCCTCCCCAATATTCACTAGCTCTTCTTCACCCCCACCTTCCTCCAGCATATTCTCTGATATTTCCCCCTCTCTAAGTTCCCCGTTTCTTGCCCTCACCCTCACATTCTCCTTCATCTCATCTCCTCTCAAGTTTTTACATCCTGGAGTTCTCCTCATTCCTTGATACTCTGACCCACCTTCTTCCTCTAGCTCTCTCGTTCCTACCAGTTTCATCTCTCTCTCTCTCTCTCTCTCTCTCTCTCTCTCTCTCTCTCTCTCTCATTCTCAGTTTTCATGCCTCCCTCCCTCCTGCGAGCTGGATAATGTACCCCTCTCTCCTCCCCTGCTCCCTCAACATGCCTGTCTCGTTTCCTTTGCTCTCGCCGATTTTCTTACCCCGATTTACTTTTTATACCTGCCTGGCAAAACAAAACGAACGTTTGAATGTTGAGTGGATAGAGACGTGGCATAATTTCCAAGGGAACTCTTATGCCAACTGTCCTAATAATGTGTTTTTCTTTTTCCTATTTCCGGATCCTATTCACATCATTTGTAATACCGGAAGTGGAGAATGAGCTGTGATTTCATTCTGCACAAGCTTCCTTTCCGCACAAGCTCTCATTCCGCTCACGCTCTCATACCTGATCCTCCCACCTGAGACTCCTTTCATGGACCTCCTGCGTGTAATCTGCAGCTGTTCTTTTTTTTTTTTTTTTTTAATCCTTTCAAACTCTGTTCCTGCTCCCTAACTTCATCTATCGTCTCTCTCCTCGCCTCCTCACCCAAGCTTTCATCCTTTCATTCTCTCTTCCCTCTCTCTCCCTCCCCCTTCCTCTTCAAACTTCATTCCTCCCTTTCCTTGGTCAAACTCGCGCTGTAACACTCCCCCCCCCCTCTTCTTTCCCACCTCCTCTTTTCCCCCCATACCCTCCCCCTACCCCTCTATCCGACCTCCCTTCTCTGGTCCCCTCCACAACCTCTGTCTCTCCTGTCTTTGGTCTAACTCTCTTCAGCACCCCCCCCTCTCTCTTCCGCCGTCTCTTCCTCCCTCTTTCCCTCCCTCAATCTGCCAACCCTCCAACTCCACCTCTCCCTCCCCAACCCACCTCCCACTACCAGTCCCCTCCACCTCTCCTTGGTCAGACTTTCGCTTCAATTCCCCTCCCTTCCTCTTCCTCAACCCCCCCCCATCTCACTCCCCAACTCCCCTTTCCTCTCCCTCCCCAACCCCCCTTCCTCTTCCTTCCCAACCCCTCCTTCCTCTCCCTCCTCAACCCCCCACTTCCTCCTCAGCTCTCCATTGTTACACTACCAAGACTCTGTGAAAGGCAACGTTGGTGAAAGTAACTAGATTTACAATAACCACATTAGCCCATTTACTTCACACAATATTCTTAATTTCGTCAGGCGACTCTGTTCAGCCAAGGAGAGAACATGCGCAGGAAAAAGATAAGAAAATGTTGCTTCGTTGCTTGTAGACGCCTCAGACTTAATATATTTATGCGCCAAAGAGTTCTAATTTCAGTTCTGGTTTTGTCGACATGCATGTATTATTATTCCCAAAAGAACGTGTTGTATTCACTTAGATCTCAACCTCCTTAACTACAAATCTCTCTCTCTCTCTCTGTTTGTATATCTCCGTAACGATCTATCTATCTATCTTATATATGTTAGTCGGAAATTGTAACGGGATGATGAACGATGGAAAATCACAAATATAAACGGTTCAAACTTAACCCCTTACATTTTGCACGAGATAAGTTCAATACATTTTCAAAGGAATATCTAACATGCAACCGGACAAAACTTATAATCATACTGCCTCCTTTCATGCCCCCATCCCAAAATCATTTATGTAATTGTAGGAAGATTCCAAATTTCACCGCCAGGTTTTTGAATCCGTGAGTGTATTAAAATTTCAAAAGAAGAGCAGCTCGCTTCCAGCCACTTTTAATCTCACACACTTTCTCACTCTTGCTCCTGCCCCCTCCCCCCACCCGCCACCACTGCTCTCCGTGGCAAACTTCGCACCAAGGCGTCTGTGTATGTGTCTGTGCTTGTGTGTATGCTTATGTGCGCGTGGGTGTGAGAGTATATCTGTGTATCTGTGTGAATGCATGCGTCTGTGTGTAAATGTATGCGTGTGTGCGCAAGCGCGTTTGTGTATGTGTCTGCGCGCGCACGCACACACACACACACACACACATACACACACACACACACACACACACACACACACACACATGCCCTAGATATACTTTACACATAGGCATAAGTACGTATGCATAGACACAAGCACACACACCCACCCCTCCCCCCCACACACACAACCCCACCCCCCCGCACAAGCACACAGACACGCACACAGGCACAGTCTCTTAAGATGTGAAGAGTCTTTGTGCGGACACTCTCTCTGCGGATTTGCTCTTAGGAGAAGGAGGGACTCGCACTCTGTTTAATTTGATGGACTTCGGCGCTGCTTGTGTACCCTGGTGACTACTGGTTGGCTCCCTCATTGTCCCACACCCCCACTCTCCCCTTTCTCTGTCTCTCCTTCTCTGTCTCCCCCTCTTCGACTTTCCCTGTCCCCCTCCCTCCTCTCTCTTCCCATCTGTCTCTCTCTGTCTCCCATATTTCTCCTTCTTGCTCTCTGTCTCTATCACTTCCCCCTCTTCTTCTCCCCGTCTCTCTTCGTCTAACCTTTCCCTCTTTCTGTACGTCCTTTCTTTTCCCCCTCTCCCCTCCTCCATCTCTCTGTCTCCCTCCCCTCTCTGTCTCCCCCTTCCCTACTCACTTTCTACCCTTCTTTATCCCCTCCTTTCCCCTTCTTTCTCTCTCTCTTCCCCCGCCCCCCCGTCTCTCTTTCTCCTGCTTCTTTTCCCCTCTCCCCTCTCCCTCCGTCACTTCCTTCCCCTAATCCCGTGCATCTGCATCTCTTGCTTCATGGTGGTTGCTGACCTTTCTTACCCAGTCGTTTCATTCCTCCTCAGTTTCTTCATTTTTCTCTCCCTCTCCTTTACTCTCTCTCTCTCTCTCTCTCTCTCTCTCTGTTTTCCTTCCCCTCGGATCCTTGATTATTTGTGTCCGTCCCGTTCGTCTCTTCCCCTCGGGTCTGTACATGAAATTCTCAGTGCCTCCTCGACTTATATTCTCTCCTCTCAGCCTCGGCACAGGCTAGACGGTCGTAATTTCTTGGAGACTCGGCTTCGGGAGATAGAGATGACCCTATCCCATACATTCCCTCTCTCTCTCTCCTCTCACTCCCCTTCTCCAATAACTTTTCTTCCTCCTCCTGCTTCTCCTTCTTCTGTTATCATCGCCCTCCTCCTGCCCGTCTTCCTACCATCGGCCATTGCTCCATAAATTTGCCGTAGCTTCTCATATTTTTTGGCTTTTTTTCGTTTCTACCTTGTCTCCCTGACATAACACGCTGCAGTAATATTACATCCTGCTTTAATGTTGTTTTGATGCCAGTTGCTTCTTGGTTTTGAGCCTTTTATCTCTATTATATCTGAGTTTCGTTTATTATTCTTAAGTATAGGTTTTGGGCAAAACTTCCTTCTTTGTTTCGACCAGACAAGGATACGAAGAGGGCCCACATCAAGTTAAAACTGCTGTCCCTTGATAACTTATGGCATTTCAGTATTTGGGTATAATTCTTCCACTACATTCTGTGTTTGTTACAGGTCTGCTGCCATCAACCAACAAACTAACCAATTAATTAATCAATAAATCAATCAAACAGTTAGCCAGTCAGTCAACTTATCCATCAATCAATCAACCAATCAGTCGTCCTTTACCCCAAATCATCACCCTCCTTCTTACCCTATTACTGTATATGCTCTGCCACCGCTGCCTACCACACTCATCCCCATCTTTCCATCCGCTTTCCATGCCTTCCTTGTTACCATCCCTATACTCCACACATCTCTCTGCCCTCCTTTCATCTCTGTCCCGCTTCCTGGTATCCCTCCCAACCATCTTCTCTATCATCTCACCCAGCCACTCACTCCATTACCATTCCTCTCCTGAGCCTCATTCCACCCATCATCCATGAAAAGGCTATTAATCATTCCTTTTCGCTGTTGTCATAGCCTTTCCTGGGGTCGCTTTCTCGTGAGCTTAGAAGACATATTTGTACTTCTCCTTTGTAAATTGTTTTCCCTGATTCATCCTAATGTTCTTTTTGTGTTTTGTGTCCTTAATATCGACAACGATTACATTAAAACCATGCAGGCAAATATTAATAATAAAAATAAGCTGGTCAGAAATAGGTACTACGGAGCCTCCTAAATCTACGAGGATAAGGGCACTCGTCAGAATCCCCCAGTTCACCCACCCGACCCTCCCCAGTCCCACTACCACCTCTGATTATATTCTCAGTACTCCCACTCCTTCACCACCACCCCTCCATACCATTATCCCCATCGTCACGCCCCAGTCCTAGCCATTTCCTCTCTCGCTCTGCACAGTCCCCTTCAGTGTCATAATCAACTCCCATCCAATCCCCTATGCCCTTCCATACCCACTACCCATTCTCTCTCTCTCTCTCTCTCTCTCTCTCTCTCTCTCTCTCTCTCTCTTTTTCACACACGTACAAATCCAATCATTTTCCAAACAATACGAAACACTCCATATTATTTGTGTCTTGCTTCTGCTATCCGAGAATTAATCCACTCAGTATTATCACTAGCCACAACACAAGCAACACCCACAGAACGCTTACCACTAACAGAAAAATCACAGAATGAATCAAACACCATTTCCACAGTAGACGAAAAACCAAATATTGCATCAGTACACAACACCCACCACTAACGTCAATGTGCGAATGGCTGTGTGTGTGTGTGTGTGTGTGTGTGTGTGTGTGTGTGTGTGTGTGTGTGTGTGTGTGTGTGTGTGTGTGAGAGAGAGAGAGAGAGAGAGAGAGAGAGACTGAATGTTTTTACAAGTTCACCTGCAGCAAAAGTCCGCCACTAGCAAATGAAAGTATATGCGAAACAAAGGATATGAAAGAGACTGAGGTGCGTAAGCTCCTTGTAACGATTTTCAATACACATCACACATTGTAATTCTTTTTAATGTCACATACGTCTTTTTACCTCGACATATACTACGCTGCATAAAAGACGTAGAACAATATATTACTGTACCAGATAACGGAATAAGATAGTAAAAAAGAGGCGGTATGCATCTTCCTGATCCAATGACGCTAAGAATCTAAGCCCTAACTCTTTACTCAGAATCTCACCTCCGCCCACAGACAGTCTGGGTAAGAGGGTGGAAATGGCTAGAATCCGCTGCCACGTCACCCATTCCTACTCTCACACAAACACTAACTGGAGATACCTGTAGATTGTACAAAACTGCCACCCAAACCAATGGTCGGCACAACTCACGTACTACTTTCCAGCTAACGCTAGTCGAGTCTATATAGCCATGTGAGTCATAGGAGCCAGATGTTAATACTACACTGTCAAAGGCTCAAACAGCTAATCAAACAACACGGCATAACACAACTCAACCACTTGTCCGGTTCAGTGGCGTCGGTCTATTAAATTAAAGCAGATTTTGAGGCTGACTAACAATACTAACATCAGCTTCAAGCACCATTGTCACGTCCATGATGTGTTCCCTGCCATTACCACTTATACTCCACCCTCTCATTACCCGCACTTCTCTCTCTTCCTACAAAATCACCAGTGAACATCACCCGAACAAACTCCTGTCACACCCTGCTACTAGTTTTCCATTCCCCACCTCCTTTCCCCAAAGCTTCATCTATTCCTCCACCTCTGCTTCCAAAAATTAAAAAGAAAAAAAAAAAAGCCCCTCCACACCTGCCACACCCCACCATTTATCACGTCATCTTTCATTTCACCCTTCCCACCCCTGAGTCCAATATTCTGTCCTCCCTTCCACCCTTCATCTTTAAACCCTCCCCACTTTTCCACTACACCTAACAGCCCCTTCAACCTTCATCGCCACCCCAAAAACCTCCCTTACCCATCCACCTCTGACATTAACCTATCCCACTCTGGTACCTGCTCCATCATCTGTCCTCATCCCATCCACCTCTCAATGTCACCAACTCCCCTCCCCTATCTATTCCTTAGCACCATCCCTTCCACCTTCCCAAATGCTTCACCTTTCACCCTCATCATCACCATCACCTCTTCCACTTCCCACTGCCTTTCTCCACTCCTCCCCTACCTCCTACATCCAACTTATCTTTGCCAAGTCCTATTACTAACTACTTACTTCCCACCCCTAAACTCCTGAATCTCCCCACCCATCCACTTGCCCACGAGCATTAACAAACTTCAACCCACTCCACTATCATCGATTATCCCTCTTACCCTTGCATCCTCCCCTTTCTTCCACCCTCCCAGTCCTTCCAGTCTTCCCTTATTCTCCACTCAACCTTTCCAGATCCCCCAGTACCCGAATCCCCAGTCCCCAACCCATCCCAGTCACACGCGGGCCTCATCACTCACGTCAGGAAAGATGATCAGCAGCGGGAACATTTTGCGCAGGCGAGCGATGTTGCCTCTCCATCAATTAATAGTTCCAGCCAGCCCGCCAGCCGGTACCCTGGGGCCCTATCCTTTATCACATGAAATACCTGCAAAGTTAACAGATTGCGCCGGCTCCTGAACTCGGCAACTCGGCTATATATCTCCATTTTTTTTAAACAGGAGGGATTTATTTTTTTTTTCAATCCTGCCAAATCACGGTGCGTTTTGCTCTAGCACTCTTTGTTTTGTGTGTGATTCTTGACCTTGATAAGTTATATATTTTTTCTGATATTTTCTTTCTGTCTTCTTTTTTATGAGGTTGATGGTTCACTATCTTTTACGTGTTAATCTACATATTCATTCATCCTGTCGGTCATTGTGTGTTTGTTGTTCAGTTCTTGTGTGTGTGTGTGTGTGTGTGTGTGTGTGTGTGTGTGTGTGTGTGTGTGTGTGTGTGTGTGTGTTTATGTGTGTGTGTGTGTGTGTGTGTGTGTGTGTGTGTGTGTGTGTGTGTGTGTGTGTGTGTGTGTGTTTATCTACTGACGTTTTCTCTCTGGCTTTTTTTTAGATGTGACTAATTATGGGGTTGTATTTTTCTGACATGTAAATCAGTTCATCTATCTATCCTGTCAGTCACGATGCGTTCCCTCTCGTAGTCTTGTAATCTATGGACTGTTTTAGGGCTGAGTTTATGAGGCTGGGGGTGTGTTCTCGACTATGTGTCTGTCTATCAAGCTGCATTTATCAATTTTTCGACATATCTCTCTTTCCATCCACCTACCCATCTATTCATCCAGCTATCCATCCAACCATCTATCTGTCTATCTATCTAGTGCCTCAAGCTCGACACCGTATTCTGTGCGTTGTAGCCTCGACAAATAATGAAATAAACAAGGACGAGATGCTGAGGAGTCTCCCGAGTTAATGAAAATAAAGCCTTCGTTAACTTCAGTAGTTTGTTGCTCGGAAATAAAACTTCAGTCATGTGTGTGGGAGAAGAACACCCTCCGTGACAAGAGGTAAAGCTTATTCCACTCGTCCGCTGCCGCTGTGGGAGTTTTGCAAGTGTGGTGATTTGAGTGAGGCCAGTGCTAGGTAGGTGTTATTTTCAAAAGGCTTCTTCACAGATATTTTTCAGTTCATACTTCAAACGGTTTAAAAAAAATAAGCATAGGTGTTTAGCATCACCGTGAAAATGTGCTCAAAGTAACCTAGTACGATATTCAAAACAAGTCTATTAAATATATTCAAACTAAGTCCAGAATTACACCTGAAGTAAAGCTTTAACCGCCAACAGCGCTGGGAAACTGACTATTAAACTTTTCACTGAAAGTTTTTCCTCAGCTGATAAAAATTGTTAGCAGCAAGAGTTACCAGAGATCATTTTCAAACCAATGGCGAATCAAATTTCTCACAGACGAAAAAAAACATGTTGCGTGTAAACCTGAATAAACACCCATCCATAGCATCAAGAAAGCTAATATTAATCATTTCCTAACCACTGACATCTAGAACTTCTTTCAGCTGAACAAAATGCATTGGGTGTTAGCCTGAACAAAGTACTCATACGCTTCCTCAAGATTAGAACATTTTAGTGGAACATTTCAGTACCCCCCACAAGAGAGTCTCATATAAGGGAAATAACCCTTGAGTATACGTATTACTGCACCTCGTATTAAGAGGACGGGGAGAATGATATGCCTTAATTGTAACCTTCTTGAGGAGGGAGCCGGGCGACTTGACATCATCCTGACATCATCCCACAGACCTGACATCGTCCTGACATCATCCAAAATATCTAACATCACCCTGACATCATCCCTGACATCATTCCACTGATGTGAAATGACCATGACATCTTCTCACAGACCTGACATCACTCGGACATCATTCCAAAGACTTGACATCACCCTGACATCATCCCACAACCCTGACATCACTGTGACATCATCTCACAGACCTAACATCACTGTGACATCATTTCACAGACATGATATCACCCTAACATCATCCCAAACACCTGAAGTCACCCTGACATCAAATTACAGACCTGACATCATCCCAAAGACTTCACATCACCCTCCCATCATTCCAAAGACCTGACATCACCCTAATAGCAACCCAAACACTTGACATCACCAAAACACAGGATCCTCCTTGCTTTGCCGTCCCTATCTTAAACTTAATGAACAAGTATCACAGTTATAGTCTTCCTTATAACAGACTGTCTCAGATGGAAAGACCAATAGTTTTTCTTTTATGTTTTTTTTTCCATTGTACTCGTTCATATTTTCTGCTCCCTACCTACCACGACATAACAAACTGTCTCAAAAGGACCAATAGTTTTTCGTTGTTTTTGTTTTTCCTTTGGACTCCTTTGTGTTTTCTGTCCCCTCCCAGCCCCGTCATCACCTCCATCCCTCCAGTGCTTCATTTCAAAAGGTCATCGTCCTCAACTTCACCCCTTGAAAACTTCCTTCGTCCTTCCTGACATCCTTCCTAGCCAGCCGCATGATAAATGACTTCACTTTGTATTATACTCTCCTGACATCATATCCCCACCCGAACATCATCTTGCTCCTTCTGATACTTCGTAAGGCTATCATCCTAAACCATCATTCCTTAAAAACTCCCTTCATCCCTCATGACATCATCTATAGCCACACACAAGATAACTGACTTCCCTCTGTATCCCTATGCGCTCTTACTCCCTTGACATCGCCTTCCCCTGTGACATCACCTCGCTCCCTCCAGCGTTTCATCTCACAGGGTTATGGGCCTTGGAAACTCCCTCCATCCTTCATGATATCCTTTATAACCGCCACAAGGTAACTGTTTTCTTTACACTCCTCCGTCCTCCCTTTCCCCGTGACATCAGCTCTCCTCGACATCCTCTGACATCACCTCGCTCCCTGCGATGTTTCACTAAGTCATTAAAAACATTAGTCCATAAAACTCTCCTCCATTCCCCCAGCTGACAGCCTCTATACCCACCCACAAGATAACTGACCTCCGCCCCGCCTCTCATTTCAGCATTCCTCGACCCGCGTGTTCCCCGTATCTCCCCGCCTCGACATTCCACACGCGTCTTGGCTTTCATTCCTAGATTCCAGTCTGCTGATCTTTCCCCCTTCCATCCGCCCCTCCCCGCAGTGTGGTAAGTTTTGCTCCATGAAATATTTGAGAATTTGTGTGGGCGAGGAAGTCGGGGTTCTTGATCTTGAAGGGGAATATTATGGCGAGTTGGGCTCTGTCTTCAAAACTGGGGATAGATGATGGAGGGAAGGGAAGAGGAAGAGGAGAGATGATGGAGAGAAGCTAAGGAGAGGAGGAGATAAGGGTGGGAAGGTAAAGGAGATGATGGAGAGAAGGTAAGAGGAGGAGAGATAAGGGAGAAAGTAGGGAGGAGGTGAAATAATGGAGAGAAAGTAAGGAGAAGATGTGAGATATGTCAGAGATGGTAAGGAGAAGAGGAGACCTACAGGAAAGAAGGCATGGAGAAGAGGAGAGACAGTGGAGAGAAGGTAAGGAGAAGAGAAGAGATAATGGAAAGAAGGTAAGGAGAAGAGGAAAGATAATAGAGAAGGTAAGGTGAAGAGGAGAGATAATAGGGAAGGTAAGAAGATGAGATATAAAGGAAAGAAGGGAAGGAGAAGAGGAAAGCTATTGGAGAGAAGGGAAGGAGAAGAGATGAGATATTGGAGAGAAGGTAAGGAAAAGAGGAGAGAAAAGGAAGAGAAGGTAAGGAGGAGGGGAAAGATAAGGGAAAGACGGTAAGGAGAAATTCTTGTCTTATGGAAGATTTGTGTGTGAGGGAGGCAGGGTTCTTGATCACGCAGGAGAATATAATAAAGCTGAGGGTTGAGAGGCAGTCTAGTATGGCTCTAAAATCTAGTAAAATATGGGAGAAGCGGCGAAAAATTAATCTGCTCCTAAATATTTGAGGATCTGTGTGTGGAGGAAATGAGGATTCTTCTTGACTGACAGAGGAAAATAATATAATTTTGTGTTGTGAAATTGCTCAACCAGTCCAAAGAATCAGAGGCAATGGAAAGAAAAGAAAAAAAATGCTAACTCCGTGTAAGATATGTATGCACAGGAAATGATGGCTCTCAATCCTACAAGGGGAATATGATGCAGGAATTGTGGGTTGCGAAATTACCCAGCCTGTCCAGAAAACCGAGGAGAGATAATGCAGAGGAGAAAATAAATAGTTAACGTTGAAATTTTGGGTGTGTGGGAACTGAGGGATGTTGGTCGTGCAGGGGGAATATAATAGAGAGTTGGATTATAAAGTTACCCAGCCTGTCTCTCCAGAAATGCGAGGCGGTAATGGTGAAAAAGAGAAGGTAAAATGCTTGCACCAATATAGATTCGTGCGTGAGGAAGAATGGGGGAATCTTGTAATGGCGTATTGACAAGTACTTAAGTTTGGCTCCAAAATCGAGACTATGCGAGTATGATACGATAACAGAGAGAGAGAGAGAGAGAGAGAGAGAGAGAGAGAGAGAGAGAGAGATTATTCTGTGACAGATCTATGTGAAAGTGAAGGATCTTGAAGAGAGAGAGAGAGAGAGAGAGAGAGAGAGAGATTATTCTGTGACAGATCTAAGTGTAAGTGAAGGAACTTGAAAGGGAATATCATGAAGTTCTTGGCTGTGATGTAGCTCATCCTGACTCCAAAATCAAAGAAGAGACAGACGACGGAGAAAAAGAAGTAAGCTTGTCCTATGAAACATTTACGTGTATATGTCTGAGAAAATGAAGGCTCAGCGACTCTCAATCTAGCGGGGAAATAAAATGGGGGACTTGGGTTGTGAAGCAGACTCCTACCCCATAATCGAGAAGGTGTAATGGAGGAGAGAAATACAAGAGATTTTCCACGGTTCGAATTGGAATTTAAGTGTTAAATTTGTGAATGTCAGGGCATGACCTTTTTTTTTTTTTTTTTAAATTTTGCAAGGGAATATTATGGATCCAAAGGCTGTCATGCACCACGTCTCGAAAATCGAAGAGAGAGATGTGATGAGAGAGGGAAGTATAAATTTTCTCCTCGATTTTATTTGAATATGCATGTACTTGTAATAATAAGGGCTCAGTAACTCGTGATTCTGCAAGGGTATAGTATGAGGCCATGAGATGTGAAGTTAGTTTGTCCCCTAAATGAAAGAAATATGATGTAAGAAGGGTTAAAAAAAAAATAATAAACTATTCCCGATTTGATTTGATGACATTCCAGTGGAGTAAAAACACTCAGCGTCCTTGATCATGAAGGAGATGAGAACAAAGTCACCCCTTGAGAAGTAGTCCGTTCTAGAAGTCGAGGAGATATGGTGGAGACGCAAAAGAAAAAAAAGTTTGCTCCACGAAATTTTTGAAGATTTGTGTGTGTGTGTTTCGGAAAGTGGGAGCTCAGCGACTCTTGATCGACCGAGAGATTATAATGGGGTCGTGTCGTGTGAGGTAACCTGCCTCCGTAAATCAGGGAGATATTAGAGGGAGGAGGAAAAAGGAAAGTCTCCCCTCAATTCGATCACAGGAAGTAGGATGGGATGGGAAGGTTCAGCATCTTATGAATCTGAGGAGTGTAATAAGTCGTGTCTTGTGATGTGGCCTGCTGCAGAAATCATGATGGCTGAGAGAGCAAGAGAAAGAGAGAGAGAGAGAGAGAGAGAGAGAGAGAGAGAGTAACCTTTCTCCACGAAATTGAAGAATTGTGATAAAAGAGCGATTTTATAATGTTACGATACTTTCATGGTGTGTGTGTGTGTGTGTGTGTGTGTGTGTGTGTGTGTGTGTGTGTGTGTGTGTGTGTGTGTGTGTGTGTGTGTGTGTGTGTGTGTGTGTGTGTGTGCTTGCCTTTGTGTCTTTTCATCTTTCTTTCTGTCTTGCTGCCTGTCAATTGTTTGTCAGTGTCTCTCTCTACGATTAAATGTGTCTCTTGGTCAGTCAGTCTCTCCGTTTGTCTGTCTGTGTGTCTGTGCTTTTCTGCATGTGTGTGTGCGTTCTCGTGCTTTGGAGCGCTGGCGTTTGTGCCATGTCTGAGCGTCTCTTGATCTTGCAAAGGGAAAAATAACAGGGCCGTGTCTTGTGAAGTAGCCTGTCCCCCAGACTCAAGGAGGTATGATGAAGAAGGGAAATAAAAAAGTTCCTCCTGGACTCGCTTTTATGTCGGAGTGTCTGGAAGGAGTGGGCGGCCTAAGAACGCTGGGTAAAGGAAATACTGTATTAGCCTAGCTTGTATAAGGAGAGGTATTAGTCCCGCCTGTGTGGAGAATTACAGCAGTCTCCACTGAATAAGAAAAAAATATTCCTTTAGGTTGTATGAAGAAAGACATTACACTAAATTGTATAAAGATTCAGAAGGTGAAAAAATATTTGTCTGGGTTGTATAAGCAAGAAATTACTCTACACTGTATAAATAAATGCATTTCTTGGTTGTATAAAGAAACATATTACTCTGGAATGTATAAAGATATTAGTCTGGATTATATCAAGAGGAATATTAACCAGTCCAGCCCAAGGACGTTCCACAATTGCCAGTCAAACATTGGCGCTCTGCTTTCTCTCTTCGCGATTTAAGGCTTAACCCTTTGAATCCGACGATTTTCTTTTTTTTTTTTTTTACTTCTTGTTATCTCCAGACGATAAATTTTCCAGAGGATTTAGCTGATCCTATGGGAGATTTTTTCGAAATGAAAAGGGTAGATAAAGCTCTTTATCCCCTTCACTACTATGGGCCTTCTTGTTAGCTGAATAAAATCGTCTGGTTGGTATAAATAATGTAAGAAAATACTTCATAGGATGGAAGGGGAAAATATACGCCCCACAGCTGTGTAAAGGAAGATATTAACCTGCCCACCAATACTGTAGCATTAATATCCTCCTTGTCCTCGTAATTTCCAACCAACTCTGCGTATTTCTTCGCTGTGCAGTTTTATGTCCCTTTCTGAATGCGAGTGAGGCTTTAAAAAACGGGACAGATATAAGCTTTGGGGGGACAGCTTAAGCACAGTCAGCTTGAGAAAATAAGCACCCGTGTCAGGGATAAGCCTACACAGAGGATGAACGAGGCACCGAGAGGACAGGGCTGTGCTTTCCTCTGCATTGGAGGGGTCCGTAACTCTTCATCCTTAGCGATTTAGATGCATAATAGACCCCATACATTATTTATTTGTTAATTATATACTTCAACATTTTACATAGTTTTCATAAAGTACGTGGATGATTAAATTTACGTGTCATGGACAGAAATTAACTAAAATGAAAGACGCGCTTGTGAACCACCAATATTCACGAGAATATAACCTGAGAGGAATCGTACTGCTTAGAGGGTCAGTAGGTGTCTTAATTAAATCTTCTCTGCTACTCATATATTCAGGTAACACTACAAGATTTTCCTCAGCTGTCAAAGGGTTTTTCATATATTTCAGTGAGGCTCAAAGAATGCAACACAGAAATAGTTAACCTTGGGACTCGTCGTAAAATTATTATACTGTGGTGTGTGTGTGTGTGTGTGTGTGTGTGTGTGTGTGTGTGTGTGTGTGTGTGTGTGTGTGTGTGTGTGTGTGTGTGTGTGTGTGTGTGTGTGTGTGTGTGTGTGAGAGAGAGAGAGAGAGAGAATGAAACAAACAAAAGGAGAAAATCTGAGATAATATTGATCCCAGTCCAAGTGAATTAAGAACGAAGTTAATGAGTATCAGGAGTGGGGATCAAGAAGCATGAGATTATGGGCCTCCAGTTATGAAGTCTTTGAAGCACAGACCCACTTCATTAAGGGGCCCAGTACAGCCACGACTCATCAAGGCAAGGATGGTGATGATGATGCTGATGATGATGATGGTGATAATGACGAGGAGGAGAAGAAAAAGAGGAAGAGGTGGATAATGATGATGACGATGATGATGATAATGAGGAGGAACAGGAGGAGGAGAAGGTGGATGATGATGATGATGATGATGAAGAAAGTGGTTCCAGGAATCCTCTGGTACTTTTCCTGGAAGATGAGGAGCAATTAATCTCCCCATTATGTAGTGTGTGTGTGTGTGTGTGTGTGTGTGTGTGTGTGTGTGTGTGTGTGTGTGTGTGTGTGTGTGTGTGTGTGTAGAATATGATGCACACACACACACACACACACACACACACACACACACAGCACTGCCACAACTAACAGGGAACACAGGACGCAGAGTTCATTAAAAAAAAAAAAAAAAGAGTTATAAATATCCATCAGGCTTTGAATAGTAATTAACCCATCCCATTACACAACCAGCGCTCACACTACGATGCGGATGATTATGATTATGATCTCATGATGTATTGCGTGAGTCAGGGTGTGTGTATATATAGGTGTTTTGTTGTACGGTGGCCTTTGTTCCTTGACGATGTGTGTGTGTGTGTGTGTGTGTGTGTGTGTGTGTGTGTGTGTGTGTGTGTGTGTGTGTTTGTATACAAATATATAAATGTAGTCTGTTGTTCAGAGGCCTTTGTGTTTGGACGTGGGGTCTACGTGTGAAAAGAGGAGATGAATGTGTGTGTGTGTGTGTGTGTGTGTGTGTGTGTGTGTGTGTGTGTGTGTGTGTGTGTGTGGATCGACCAGCCTGTGATTGCGTGCTGGTCATGTGCATCTCGTGATAGACAGCCAGCCAGCCCCCACACACATACCTGACCTCAATTGATAAAAGAAACTAAAACAACCTACTCCTGCCTCTTCTCGTTTGTTTACCTACGCTGATTGGGAGATAGGCGCTTGGGTCGAAAGAAAATCCTTGGGTAAGAAACAGCACAAGTAGTCAGGAAATCCCCCAGAGCTCGACGGTAGTAAACTTAACATGTGCAAAGCGAAACTGTGTGGAGGAGTTGTACCACGCCTACGTAAAGGAACTGTGGTGATTGTAAGAAATACGTCATGGTGTCAAACGGGTTAAACTATGTACTTTAGACATAGATGGATGAGTAGGAACAGAGAAGATAGGGGAGGAGAACTGAGAAACCGACACCAGGGTTGATCGAGTATAAATGACAAGAGGCCAAACTTCAGGAAGCCTCTTTGTAAGTCAAGCACAATTTCGGCCAATATTCCCTTTATCTTGTGTCAGCACCTAATGAGATCTTGGTGCTGGGGCGGGACGCCTTTGTGTAGTGACACTGAAATGATCAAGCTGTTCCCCTGCCCAGTAAGACAAATGTCCTTCATCTTCCTCCCTGTTCCCCCGAAAGTGGATAGTGGACTGAAGGAAGGCAACATCGTCAGCCTGAAGTCCATTGCGTTCCTTTTCAGTTGCGTTAGGGTTGCAGCTATTACTACTACTACTACCTTATTATGTTAATGAACAATTAATAAAAAAGTGAAATTTCACTTCATACATTGTATAATAAAAGGCGTGCGAACGAAAAAATGGGTGCAGTTCGAATCAAAAGTTCACATACACTCTTTCTAAACGGTGTAAAAAAAACAATGAAATCTTGCTAAACAAATGAGCAACAGTCACTCAGCAGGGATCTCGCCCCATTAGTTCAGAACCTCGGAACTTGTGTAGGCAAGATTAGGGATCAGAGCTCGGTAAGTTATTGTGTATGTTGCGTAGTGTTGCCGTCGAAGGTTCTCGTACGCTGTTTCGATGCAGTGTTGGAGTGAAATACGATCCTGGTAAGCTAATCTGCAGTCATCATCATCATCATCCTCATCCTCATCATCATCATCAACATCATCACTATCCAACTCAATCCCTAACTCATAAGCAGCAGACTAATCAATAAGAATCAAATAGCTTAGAATCTCGCTTAATAATTCGTAAACTCTAAATGTGTAGGAATTATTGACCTTAAATGAACACGTGCCAACTGCTCTCCTCGCCCCTAGTTCAGCCACTGAGCGAGAAATTGGCAGTATTGTTGTGGTGGCAGGAGGAGGAGGGAGGAGGGGGAAGGGAAGGCGAGGAGGGAAGAGGCGTGGAAGAGAAAAGGATGGGGGAAAGGGAAGGGGAGAGTGGAGGGGAAGACGAAGAGAAGAGGAGAGCGGAAGGAAATGGAAGGGATGGAGGAGAGCGAAGGGAAGGAGGAGGGCGAGGGAAGGAAGAGGGAAAGGGACTGGAGAGGAAAGGGAAGGGAAGATGGAGGGGAAAGAGAAGGGGGTAGGGTGAAACGGTGTCTCGGGTGCCAGAGCATGTCAGATGGTTGATGTAGGGTGACGGTGTAAGGGTTTGAGGTTAGGATGAGGGGACAGGCCATTAGACGTGTGTGTGTGTGTGTGTGTGTGTGTGTGTGTGTGTGTGTGTGTGTGTGTGTGTGTGTGTGTGTGTGTGTGTGTGTGTGTGTGTGTGTGTGTGTGTGTGTGTGTGTGTGTGTGTGTGTGTGTGTGTGTGTGTGTGTGTGTGTGTGTGTGTGTGTGTGTGTGTGTGTGTGTGTGTGTGTGTGTGTGTGTGTGTGTGTGTGTGTGTGTGTGTGTGTGTGTGTGTGTGTGTGTGTGTGTGTGTGTGTGTGTGTGTGTGTGTGTGTGTGTGTGTGTGTGTGTGTGTGTGTGTGTGTGAGGGAGAGAGAGAGAGCAAGAGGGACAAAGTAGAAAAACTTGGAAGAAGGGAGGAACGAGAGAGAACACTGGAAATAAACGAACGAAAGGGGAGACAAGGGAGAAGAGAGCTGTGAATGAGAGAGAGAGGGCTGTAAGGAGAGGGTCGGGAAGGCGAAGTGAATAGGGCGTCCCAGGAGTAAATGAAAAGGGGCTTCCTGAGAGGATTGGAGAGGATTGGAATGACACAGGGGCGTGGGTGAGCAGCGAATATAGTAATGTGTGAAAGGAAGACGGAGAATGGAGCTTAAACCTAGGCCAATTGAAAACCGGACACTGGACCTGTAAAGGGAACAAATATAATAGAATAGAGTGAAAGAAATACAAAATTGAATAAAACGATAATGGCAGACAGTACAGAAATCAAAAGTGAATACCAAAAAACGAAAAGGAATAAGGACACAAAAAAATAACAATGAAAAGACAGGTGACTTGAAAAAAGGTGCCACCCCCCCCCAAAAAAAAAAAACTGCGAGAAAAGACAAAAAGAAAAAATAGAAAAGAATGAACAAAAAATGCGAAAAGTGTAAAAGAGACACAGCAAGAAACACTGGCAGCCTAAAAGAGACGCATAAAACCCACCTTAGCGGCTTGACCTAAAACGGTGATTGCAGTTAAGACAGTTCAAGAAATATCGCCATGCCATACGATAAACCCAAGACCTCCTACACCCCCTGGCCTCAGTTTTAATGAATATGAAAAAAAGAAGTTGAGGACAAAACACTGAATATGAAAAAAATACCAACATGAACCAGAAAAGGGGGCTACAGAACGAGAACGTCTATCTAAAAAAGTGAACATAAAAGACAAGAATCAAGATGCATTCCCAAGCCAAACCCAAACGATAAAGGCAGACCTCCTTCGCCGCTTGACCCTCAGTTATGATTGAGATTGAAGGCGCTAAAATCTTGGGGAAAATCCAGGAAATGGCCAACAAAGGAACAATGGCCGTTTCATCTTCAGATAAGGAGGTTGCCTGGCACTTCTTCCTTACTTTTATTTTTAGCATATGCCACAAATATTTTCAGTCTCCCATAACCCACTTAGCTGAATCCCTTATGAAATTCTAGAGCTGATATGGTTGTGGGAGATGTACATAAACTGTGCACAGGATCAGTAGTGAACCGGTCGGTGTCATAAAATAATAAGAAAAACGAACAAATATCTCCAGAGAAAAAACAAGTGTAATAGAAAAGAAAAAACACGAAAAACAAAAATATTCGAACTTTTCTTCCCCCACTGGACAGTTCCAAAAAAAGAAAAAAAAAAAACTGTCAGCCTAAAAGATATACGAAATGCTCCTTTCTCACAAACCATGTTTTAATAAAGACTCTGTCGGGATAAATGGAGGAAAAAATGGAAAAAGATACAGACCTCCTTCACTGCTTGATCCAAAATTCTGACTGTGACTGCAAGACACTAAGCTCCCACGTAAAGCCACAGGCCACAGGGAATTGGAGGGCACGATTAACACAGTACCCAAGACCAAGTAAAAATTTATAAAATATATATAAAAAAATGAAGAGAAACGGGACAAAAAAGGCGAGAATGACAGGAAGAAAATAGTGCATAGTCAAGAGATACATAATAAACTTCCTCTGCCAACTGGCCCAAAAATTTTGATATGAAGTTTGGGGAAGCTAAGTTTCCACATTAACTCATCCTCATTTTTCGATTTGAATTTTTTTTATTGCGATTATAGATTATTACAGGAGAAAAAATATATAAAAAAAACGAAAAGAAAAATAAAATTTTAAAATCTTCCACCCCAAAACATGCACTGTATCCTTTTTTTTTCGTTGTCTAAATATATATATTTTTTTTTTAACTCCGAATGTGATTGGAAGACAATGTCACGTGAGACGAGGGAAGAAAACTAAAGAAAGAATCTGCCAGCCAAAACACACACACACACACACACACACACACACACACACACACACATAACCACCCTCCACCGATTGGTCTAAAACTTTTATTGCCATTGAGAGACACCGCCATGAAAAAAAAAAAGACAAACACTAAAGGAAAACTCTGCTTATCCACACCCACCCACCCACAGACACACCCACACACACCCACACCCACACACACACACACATCCTAAAATTTTGATTGATATTAGCGACGGTAAACTCCCACGTAAACCCAAGACGACTCAAGACTTTAGTAGGAGCCGTAAAGACCACCCCATAAGGAGACATAAACGCCTTCCTTTCACTGCTGACCGGGTCTTAAAATGCTTCGTTGAACTCCCTTCTTGGGCAGCGTGACCGTCTTGTGTGTGTGTGTGTGTGTGTGTGTGTGTGTGTGTGTGTGTGTGTGTGTGTGTGTGTGTGTGTGTGTGTGTGTGTGTGTGTGAGAGAGAGAGAGAGAGAGAGAGAGAGAGAGAGAGAGAGAGACGGGGGAGGAGGGAAGTTATAGGCGAAAATATATGAAGCAGAGAAATAATAACGACCAATAAAAACGAAGGACACAAATATACTGAGCGAGAGAAATGGGAGGAAGGAATGGTCAGCGATAGGAAGAGGGAAAAGAAATTAAGACAGAGACTAAAACAAGATGACTTACTAAGCTTGAGATAAAGAAGAGGAAATAATGGCATGGATTGAAATATGAGATAATTATAAGGGAGATAAATGAGTGTCGTTAAAAAGAGGAGATTTATTACGTCAGATAAAGAAGAAAAACAAAGGGAGAGATCAAAACAAGACCATTATAAAGTCTGATTTTAAAAAGTGGACGAGAGAAAAAGGGAGCACTTGAAACAGGATTATTATTTAAGAGAGAGAGAGGCAGGCGGGATGCACCGGGCAGCATAAGAGATCAAGACAGACGAAAAAGAATGCAGGAATTAAAACATGTAACTTATCAAGTGAACGATATAGGTAAGGAAGGGAAATGATGTCCGTGAGAGAGATGATAGAGGACAGTTGATATCAGATGTGAAATTAGAAGAAATATAACTTCAGTGATGCAAAAAGAAAAAAAAAAAGGGATGTGATGAAATACTTTAGAGAATAGTACAAGAAAAACACATTAACAATAACTGACATAAGGAGGAGGAAAGACTTTAAAAAATAGAGATAAGGAAGAGATACGATGAATGTGATGTAGGTGAGGAAGATGCATGACAGTGATGGATAAATATAAAATAAGACAAGTGAAAAAGATGAGTAAGGATGTCAGGTCAATAGAGAAATGATGTCGAAGATAAAGAAAGGAAACATATACTGTCAGGAATGTGATATAAGGAAGACGGATGAGTAAAGTAACATAGATAAGAGAGAACAAGAAAGCCGATGATGGAGATATGGAAGAAGAATAAGAACGATGGGCAATAAAGATTAAGTGAAGGGAAACGGGAAGAAATGGAGCGAGACATGATATGACTCAAGTTGTGAGAGAGAGAGAGAGAGAGAGAGAGAGAGAGAGAATACATGTAGGAGTTGAGTTGCGTATAAGAGCAGGGATTATGCAGTGAGTTATTTATACGTTAGGGTAGGCAAATTGGCAACACATGCAGGAGGTAGAGAGTTTGAACATACTTGAAAGAGGATGAGAGGTTGAATATACATGACAAGAACATACATGAAGGAGCCAGAGAGGTAAAATATACATGAGGTTGACTCTATATATAAAAGGAAGTTGAATTTACATGAAAGAGGCAGCGAGGTTGAATATGCATGAAAGAGGTTGATTATACGTTTAAGGATGAATATACAGGTTGAATTTATATAAGATGTTGAATATACATGTTAGGGAGGTTGATTATACTGGGCGTGTTGGAGGTGGAGGGGCAGAATATACATGTGGGAGGTTGAATATACATAGGCGGGGGCGACCAAAATGGACGGGCATACTAGACAGAGGAGTAGATGGGGACAACAGAATGGAAAATATTTTGAGAGGACTGCCATGAAGGGAGGGCTGGCCTGATTTGAGAGAGAAAGAGAGAGAGAGAGAGAGAGAGAGAGCGGGGGTGGGGCGATGCAAATAATGAATGGTAGGCGAGACGATGGTGATAGTAACTGGACACGAGGGGAAGCCGTGCACTCGTACACACTAGAAACAAGGCCAACGAGACAGGGGAGCGCCGAGGCAAAGAATGGAAGACTGTTGTGGCCAGAAATACGAATCTGAAACCTGGTGCACGACGGACGCGGTAAGCGGAAGGAGGGGAGTGGGTGGATGTCTGGGGGCGCACACAGAGGTGGAAACTGAGCATCGAACCTTGGGATACTAAAGTTCTGGATTTAGGCACTGGAAACACGGGACCTGGAGCAAAGAATGGAATGTTGTTGAGGGGAGAGGAGGGAAAGATTTCGGGGTGAGGGGTGGGTGGGAAATGTCGGTGGAAAGGAGGATAAAATGAGAAATTATGTGGCTGAAAGCTGACGGAGGAGGAAGGGCGTAGTGAACAGAGTGGAGAAAGGTTTGCGGGTTAGGGGGAGTACGAAGGTGGAAAGTGAACATAATACCTTGTGAATGAATGTCTGGAATTGAACTGAGCACTGGTAGAAGCTCAAGACATCGAGAAAAAGGGAAACACCAAAGCAAAGAATGGAAGTTTCCTGAGGAGAGGGGAGGCGGAAATTTGGGGATCACATGGGTGGGTGGGAAGGAACTGGATACGAATGCCACAGGAAATTAAAATCTGGAATAAAACTCGATCACCAGAAACTCAAAAGAAATGGAAACGCCAGAATATAAAGCGAAAGTGTTGAAAAATACAGAGGCGGAGGAGGAGGACGAGTGCAGCAAGGGGAGAGAAGAAAAAGTTTGAAGGAGGAGGAGGAGGAGGGGGGGGGAGGAACAGGCGAGTGTATTTTACACATTAATACCTTGGGATATTAAAGTATGGGATGGAACTTAGAGAATGGAACAGGGAAGACTAAAAGGAAGATGGGCAAGATGAAAGGAGTGTAAAAAAAAAAAAAAAAAAAGGCTTGAAATACAACTTTAGAGACTAGAAACATGAGTAACGAGAGAAGAGGGAACATGGCGCAAAGGATGAAAGGTAGTTTAGGTCAGAAATACGAGGACTAAAAGCTGGAGGAATGGCATGATGAGGGGTGAGGCGAAAAGCTTGGAGGTGGGAGGGTAGGGGGACGTAGGTGGAAACTGGGGAATAATACCCTTGAAATGAGAGTTTGGAATGGAAATTAGACACTAGAGTAGGGAGGTTAAAAGGAGCAAAAGCGTGGTGGTGGTGGTGGTGATGGCGGGCAGGGAGGGAGAGGGGAAGTTTTGTGGCTGAGGGGAAACATATAAGTGGAAATTAAGGCTGGAAATGGATCTTGGACACTAAAAAAAAAAAAAAAAAAAAGACAACGTGAGAGAAGGAGTGCTCGGCAAAGAGGGGAGAGCGGGGAAAAAGACTAGAGGTGAGAAAATATATGCAGGTAGAAAGTAAACGATTATACATTGATAAAGTCTAAAATCGACCCCAGAAGATAAAAGGCAAAGAATGAAAGACTTTTGAGCTAGAAATAAGACCCTTAAATCTAAAACAGCGTCGTGAGGGGAAAGGGGGAGAAGATCTGGGAGGCTAAATGAACATGTAGGTGGAATATGGACGATAGTACCTGGGGAAATTATAGTTACGATATGGCAAGGCGAGAGAGTGGATTAGGGAGGTGGTGCTGTGCGTAGATGGAAGCCTGGTATTATTATCTTGGGAAATTAACCAGTCCTCATCGGTTCATATGTACCTTGAATATTACCTGTTAGCTTAGTTTATGTGTGGGTCTAAGCAGTTGGGCGCCGCGTGACTCCGCCCCATAAATCATACACACACACACACAAAGTTCTAATCCTCAAGTCAGGTAAAAACTCCATCAATATGCATAATTTCCCCCACCCCATTATCTCGGCGAGTCAATGTACTGTTACCTAATACCGGTAGCACTTTTTCTTCGCCTTAAAGGGTTAAAGGTTAGAATGGAGAGGCAGGGAAGTGGAAGAGTCATGTAACTACAAGAGTTTTTTCCCTCTTCTCCTGACCCCTCACATTCGGTTACGCGTGTGTGTGGTGGGGCAGGGGGGAGTAGTGTGTGCGTGTGTGAGAGGGGAAGTGGTGTGTGTGTGTGTGTGTGGTGCGGCATGGGGGAAGTAGTGCGTGCGTGAGTGTGAGAGGGGAAGTGGTGTGTGTGTGTGTGTGTGTGTGTGTATGTGTGTGTGTGTGTGTGATTGCAACTTTTCTTTTGTCAATATGTGCTTCTGTTTGACCATATTCTCGCTGATATATGAGAGATTTCGTAGCAGATTTTCCTTGGCGACTCATGACTATTAACCTCAATATACTGCTATTATTTCCCTTCTCGTTTTATACCGGCATGGCTTACATCAATAACCAACTAGAGGCTCTTATGGTGCAATGAGCAAAAAATCGCCAAAGAAAAGATATTACGAAACCTCCTGAGCCAAAAAAGAAAAACGAAACTCACTGATACAGCCGCTCTTCACAGTAACAAGAAAGTGATTATTGAGGCCATTTCAGTGATACTGGTTTAGACAGTGAATATTACAGATGAAACTTTTGCCACAGTGCTACTGAATTTCCCATTATCGATGCTGGAAATATGACTCAGTGTTGAAGTATGAGAGACAAGGAATAGAGAATATAAGTAATGCTCTCACTCGATTTTCCCTGGCGTACAAGTTACTGAACATGTGTCACTGTAATACGCACGACAGATACCGAACTGAGAAATGAATGTAGTGTTCTAACCCACTCCTCCGTGATTTATAATTTAACAGTACAATTAAACTGGTTATTGTCAAGTAACAGTAGTAGTAGCAGTAGTAGCAGTAGTAGTAGTAGTAGGAGAAACATCATTGGTCATCTCAGGCATCGGAAACCATTTATATTTTCCCCGCACCAGATCTGTTCGAAATTTGTTTGTATATTTGGTTGGAACTGTGATATTTTCAAACTATTTACATTAAGCCGGAACTATGGCGATTTTGTGTGGCTTTGGTATTAGTTTTGATGTGATTGGGTGCGTTCGTGTATAAGATGATTGCACGGCGCCGGGATGGGTATACGGTATTGTGGTGTTGATAACGAATGTGAAGGACTGCATGTACACTGATATTTCATTGCATCCATATTTCCATCTATCTATCCATCGCCAGACTCCTTAATCTCGCAAGGGGTGGCCACAAACAAATCGACTCAGTGTCACCTTGTCTTTAGCCATTTGGGTGCCCTCTCTCCAGTTCACACTCATTTGTCTCATAAATCTCTCCACTTCATCCCGCCATCTCATTCTTGGTTCCTTCCTCCTCCTCTCCCCTTCCATCCTCCTCACATACACTCTTCTATAATAGTCAGCATCTTCATAATTCTGAGGCACAATAGTATGCGGATTAACCTGGGATCCCAGCGGATAATCAACCCCGCCAGCTCAGTGGCATACGGTAAGAGTACCGATCAGCATAATAAAACAGTTGAGAATAAACCCGTTTTAATACATCCTCACACACACACACACACACACACACACACACACACACACACACACACACACACACACACACACATCCATTCATCACAGCTACCACCACAAGGACTGTCCAGCCAACCATGAAATTGCCTCTGCTGCTGATTTCAACACATGCAGACATTTCGCTACGACTACCACCTCCTCTGACGTTCATAAATTTCACTCAGTACAAAAAGATTCAGACTCGTTTAATTAATTTTTCATTTCGTCTGAAGTTTTTGGAGATTTTCGTCCTTTTGCAGACCGTTTCCCGTGGCTCATTAAATAAGACAACGCTACGGCTCTACATCCATTCCACAGCATTTCTTCGTGGCTAGCACCGTATTCTTGTGCTCATCTCCTGCTACAACTCAGTATTCAAGGCAGAGAGACGGCAATTTTACACCTAGTCAAAGTGAATGGAGTACAGGATTGTCTGAGGGGAGAATGAATGGTCGCTACATGTCTCGACAATGACAGACCATTAGTTAAGGTGTCAAGAAATAGAGCTGGGAGTGTGACAGGGGAAATGGATGAAGCTGATGGATTATAGAAATGTTTATGGAGGGAAAAAATTATATGGCAATTGTTGATAGCTTGGATAAAAACGGGAGACAGTGAAACAGAGACTGACAGAATTAAGATAAACAGACATAAAATAACAGATGTGCAAAATATGAGACAGACACAAGGGCAAATGGATAGATGGGTACAAATACACAGACAGAAAGACAGCTAGAGAGATCTATATGCACGCGGAGAATTGAGGCTTTTATTTCGAGGTAGGAAAATAAACATGCATGGAGCAAAGCCGTAGGCAAAATGTAGATACAATAAAACTGCAATGAATGATGAAAAGGCACATGAATATTGTCGAGAGAGAGAGAGAGAGAGCCGGGGGGGGGGGGTACGGTATATTGTCAGCAGTGTCTAAAAGTGCAATTCGTCGGAGCGCCTACCGTAGCTGTTTGAAGAGCACTACGTTTTTGGGTGCACCTGTGATATTTGATGGTGCCGTGGAGAAATGAAACAGCGAGCAGTATTTATTGTCAGGAAACGGGAAGCGAAACAGCGTGCAGTATGTTTTGTTGTGAAGCAGAAATTGAAGGCTGTTTCTAATTCACTTTCTACAGTTTCCCCTTAACCGGGAAAAAATTATAGTGGGAACACGAATATTGTTTAAAAATGATGTCGTGGTACTGAGAGAGAGAGAAAAAAAATAAATTACGTCATGTGCAATTATGTTTCAGCTCGTGAGAAGGAAATTAGCGCAAAGGAAGTGGAGGATGGTCTTTGAGGGAGCTGACAACCGGATGAGCTTTGTGTAGCTGGGGAAGGATGAGCTGGGATGTGCTGGGAGGAGGTAAGGGATGCTAGGTTTTGCTGGGGATGAAGACCTGCTAGGATGTGTTGGGAAACTTTAAATGGTGCTAGGATGTGTTTGGGAAGAAGTAAGGGGTGCTTGGACGTGCTGCTAAGAAGTAAGGGGTGCTTGGACGTGCTGGGAAGAAGTACTGGGTGCTGAGATGTATAGGGAGGCATTAAGTGGTGGTAGGGTGTGCTGAGGATAAAGTAAGAGGTGCTAGGATGTGTTGGGGATGAAGTAAGGGATGCTAGGATGTGCTGGGGAGGAAGGAAGGGGTGCTAAAATGAGGGGAAGAGGGGCATGGGCTAGAATATGCACAGAAGCGAAAAGTTAGGGCAGATTGTAAGGACTGGCCAAAAGGACTAAAAATGTGCTCCGGTAGAATGAACTGAGAGCAATGTATTCATGGAAGCAGGATGAGATAAGGAAGGTCTCAGAGTAAGATAGGATGAGATAAGAACATTTTTAGGTGGAGTAGGGTTTGGTACGGAATGGTTATCGGTGAGACAGGATGAGGTAAGAAGTAATTTTGCGTGAATTATGAATTGCGAACGTGTAACATCAAATAATAATAATAAATAATAATAATAATAATAATAATAGTAATAATAATGCAGGAAAATTAATATCCTTACTCGAAGACAGAAATGCAATATTCAAGAGTTAACAAGGGTGGAACTCAAGATTTTGGGGCCAAGCGCTTCACGACTAGGGGCCTGTAGGCGGAGGTCAGTGCGCTAAGTTCTCTGCCACCAAAATCCTACACGCAGCAGCCATGGGAAATATTGGGTTAATTATCGGTCTTTCATTCACACCCACTACCACATTCACACCGACCTGATTTCCTCTCCATTCCCTAATTACTTTATAAACGGTAATTCCCTTTAATGGCATCGGTGCTAATTACCCTCGTGTTTCTGCTATAAGGGAAAAATATCGCCACCTATAATTTTTCGATAAAGACGCAATTTCGGCGCGCGCGTATTTCAGCATTTTTGCAATATACACTAAACTTCCTGTCCTTTTATTAAATCCTCGACTTTATGCTCCAGCCTGAAGGATCACGGTGTTGTTGTATTTAAATTTTCCTTTCCGATTTCTCCATTCCACAATTTTCCTTTCCACTGGATGATCAAATGGGACCTGCTCTTTTTTTCCTTTTTTTTTTTTAGGCCTGTTCATTTCTTTTCATTTTTCCATCTCGCATTATATTTTCAAGGTGAGGGATACCAAGGCAGCTGCTGTAAAATGTGTTTCTCTTCTTTCCTTCATTTCCTCCGTATCCCACTTTTTTTTTTTATTTAAAGTAACACAGTGTAGCTGTTCCCTATATCCATTTTTTAATTCATTTTTCCATTTCGCATTTTTTCAACCAGAAGGATCACACTGCTATTGTTAAGTGTTTTTTTTTTCTACATTCATTTTTCTTCTTTATGTTTCACACTTTTGTTCCACCCTAAGTGACAGAAATGTACTGTAAATGTCTCAAAAATTTTAATCTTTTCGTTCAGTGTTCCCATTCTACAATTTTTTAACAAAGAGTGATCATAAAATAACAATCATCATCATCATCACCACCACCACCTTTCTTTCCCACATCACGATGATTTGAGGTTCGAAGGATGTAACATATTTTAATTATTTTCCCCTTTTTAAACTTCTTTCCAGCATAAACAGTGTCGCTCATTTTTCTAAACCCCTTTTCATTTCCTCCGTTACAGCTATTTTTGTCACCCAGATCATTAGTACTCCAGGAAATCACTGAACAAAACTAGTAGATTTTGTTTTCATAATGTACCGGAATTTTGCCGTCCAATATTTCTCTCTCATCGAGGCCCAGTAATGGAGGCTGTGACCAACTTAAAATGCCAGTCGAGAACTGAAAATATAAAAGTGTTTTCATTACCACCACCACCATCATCATCATCATAGTCGTCGTCGTCACAGTTGGTCATTATCATCATCGTCATTATCATCACCATCATCTAATCTAACATCACCGTCATTATCATCATTATCATCTTCACAGTACACCATCATCACGATCTTTATTACTATCATCATTACTACAGTCATTCTCACCATCACTCTTCATCGTCATCACTATCCTTATCCAATTTCCTCCTACATATGAAGTGAAGAGACCTGTACCAAGACTCCATTACCTTTCTCGGGACAACGATCAGAGGAGAAAGGAAATCTCAGGTAGTGTCCCTTCCCCTGGACAGTAAGAGATATAATCGCTGCCAATAATCCCTTTACACAATAGGGATTACTAATACATGAGGCGAAATTTGACCGGTTTGATTACTGTGGAATTATTTACCATGACTTCATTCGACTTTGGCACTTTTTTTGAGATGGCGTTAAAGAATTACTGACTGCAAATTGATAAGGATGCTGACACAGGTACTGGCACAGGGAGGGGCCATGTCGCTACCCCAGTGCACCCAATACATCCTACTCCCTCCCCTACCTTCACATCATTCCTTCACTTCCTTCTTGCCCAGCACAGCCTGCCCCTTCCTCCATCCTCAGCACATCTTAGAGCAACATTACTTCCTATCCCAGCACATCCTAGCACTCTTCCTGCGTCCCTCAGGTCCAAGCACATCCTAACACCACTTTATCCTTGCCCACCACATCCCTTTAACAATATGTATATATATATATATATATATATATATATATATATATATATATACACTCGAATATACCTGTATACCGGTACACACACACACACACACACACACACAGATTTTCCAGCCCCTACCTCTATTTATCACTTTTATGACACGCAGGGAAATACAGAAGTAGTATTATTTCCTCCCTGACCTGGGGATAACGCACAAAGAGGTTATACTAATTTTACATAAAAGCAACGTACGCCTGTAGGACGTACGACTGACAGAAAAACCAGCGGAGGGAATTGGAACACTGTAATGGGATATGCCAGTTCCTCTCCAAATGCCGTCACTCTGTAGTTGGTTAATTAGTTGCCGAAAGAGAAGCCAGAACAAACTGGAATGGATGACATGAGGAAAAAATAAATAAAAGTGGGTGGAAATTAGAATTCTGGTGTCGTCTGCAAATATGTGTTAATTAATCGGGTTGGTCAATCATGTGAAATACGAGAAGCAGGTAGAGGAGGCAATAAGGGTGATTTTGATGTTTTTTTTTTCACCTGAAGCAACAGGGTAAAATGGCCCTTACGACAGGGTTACAAAGGGGTGATTTTCGCAGTGGCTTTGTGATCAGTAAATGAGCTCTGACGTTTGGTTTGCAGTGAAGGGGAGTAATGTAAATCCATGACTGGATTTGGAAATTGCCGTAATTGTGTGTGTGTGTGTGTGTGTGTGTGTGTGTGTGTGTGTGTGTGTGTGTGTGTGTGTGTGTGTGTGTGTGTGTGAACTGTTATTGTATATTTGTAAGCTTGTGTGAGCGTGTTTACGAGTTCACTAATATGCTTGTTTGCGCTTGTGTCCGTATGCATATGTAGATGCATCTGTATGTGTGTGCTTACTTGTCTGAATGAGTGTGTGCTTGACTAAGAGTGCCCATGTATCTGAATGTATGAGTCTGTGTTCTAGTGTGCAAGTGTTAATACGTGAATAAGCATATAGTGTGTAGATATGTTTTTATACTCAGTTGTGTGTGTGGGGACGTGCCTTTTTGTGTCTGTGTGCACGTGTGTGTAAGTACGTTTTCTATGTGTGTATGTGACTCGATAATATCCCTGACCTCCGCCTACCCTGAATATTAAATAGCCAAATCCCCCGCTATAAAAACTATGCTTACTGAACAGCGGACGAATAATGGGCCAAAATTTATGCATATCTACATTTTTTTACTGCCCAGTGAAAAAACAAAAATATTCCGCTCAAATACAAACCACGATCCAAGCCTCATTTGACTTTGGCTTCCTGTTCCTCTGATGCTCATGCGAGGGGTGACCTTGACAAAACTACCTCTTTATTCTCTGGAGAGCGGACCATTTTTTTCCCTTCTAGGGACTGGTTTTCGATTTTAATATTAAACTCTTAAACTATGGTAGTCTTTTTATATTTTAGTTAGGTTACCAATGAATGATTTTGCTCAATTTTGGAAGGATCTCAGATAGTGATGATGTTAAACAAATAACCTTTTCGCTTAGAAAACTCCCCTGTATTTAATTATTCTGGCAAAGTTTGGGATGAAATACATATAACGCTCCTGGCGGGAGGGGTTCAAAGCATTCTCGGGCTACCTCCTCTTCTCCCAAGCACTCAACTGCACACACCTCCGCTTCAATTTGGTATGTTCTAACCTGACAAAGATCCCCATATCCCCTTCAGCTCGGCTGATGGCCAAATGTCAGAATGGGGGATCGACTTGATTAGCGACCAAGAAGACTCGTTCCAACCTCACAACTCCCTGAATTTCATGCTCCCACGAAGTGGAGAATGGCTGTCTTGTCGAGTAGAGTCACTCCCTAACATTTCATTCCAAGTATAATGGTCAGAGTACCCATATTTCCCATTTCTGTTTCAAACTCCTATTTCTTTTCTCTGCAACTAAAACCATTTCTGCGAGCGCCGACCTGCCCAGTTTTAAGCACCTGCACCCCAGCCAACGATATATTGGCCCATGTTTACATTAGAATAGCCAAGTTGTTTCGCATGCCATGGAAAACTTGTGCCCTGCTGCCTCGACCTGACCTTTTATATTCAGTTGACTGCGAGTACTTTTTATCTCTTTCCATAATGTCTTTTTCGCAACTTGAATGGTGCAGCGAACAGATATATGGCGCAGTGAATAGATGTATGGTGCAGTAAATGGATGTATGGTGCAGTGAATGGATGTATGGTGCAGTGAAAGAATGCATGGTGCAGTGAAAGAATGCATGGTGCAGTGAATGGATGTATGGTGCAGTGAATGGATGTATGGTGCAGTGAATGAATGTACGGCACAGTGAAAGAATGCAGTGCGTTTATAGTGACAGATTGACTTACTGTAACACTTGCGATTCAATTACTCCTTAATTAAATCACAGCCTCTGTTACCAACCATATATCTAGCCTTTGAACGTAAATACTTGGAGATGAAGTCCTGAAAAAATAAACGATTCTAGCTGACAAATATACACCAAAGTCAGGAAAGAAAACGAGAGGGAATATAAATCAGGGTTAAATTACAGCAGTAGGAAAGAAGAAGAATATATAGCTCCATACAAGCAGGAGAGACATTAGTAACATACTATGCAAAAACTGGAATGGTGTGTCCTAATTTTCCTTTCTCAGTATTTTTTCCTCAGTTTCCCATTTCCCTCTTCCATTTTTCATCCTCTCGTCCCAGTTTCTTCTTCTTTCGTACAATATTTCCATCTGTCGTTCCAAATTTCCTTACTTTCGTTCCCTTTCTCCTTTATCGTCCCATTTCCCCTTTGTCTTCACAGCTTTTCTTCCTTTCTTCAACATTTACCTCCATTCCTCCCAAATTTTCCTTGTTTTTCACCTTTTCCTAATTAGACTGATATTCCTCTAACTCTCCTCTTTTCTTCCCAGGTCTTCCTCCTCTCGCTCTCTATCATGGTTTGTCAGAATGATTCATGACTCTAAGGGTTCAGTATTGGATCTTTGTTCTAAAAGGGTATAATTTAGTTTCTCTGGTTTGTTTCATTAAAACTTAGGTTAGTTGTAGTTCACTGGTAATGAGGCTGTTCGGAGCACGGAAGTAAATTATACGTTATTGTGGATCTTTCAAATGTAGTATGTTTGTGTATACTTATTTTGTATTTTATAATTTTCGGAGTGTGATTAGTTATTATGAACTGTATGATACTGCTTCAATTTCTCCATTGAACGAATCAAGTGAAGTGAGGCGGTGACTGTGAGCTGGGGTGTGGGCAGTTGATCAGCAGCACTGGTATGGAAAGGATATAGCAGCTCTTCACGTGAAGTGTGCCCTCGACTCGCGACTTTCCTCCCCGCTGTGACACTTGTGAGCCTATGAAGGGTGAGGATGGAAACTCCTGCATACTGAGGAAGCTCTAAACTCTGCCCACACTGCCCTCTTGGTCTACAGCAGGTGTTAGCATAGAAACACCTGCGGACATGCTACCTGCTTCTCCGTCACCACCCTCTTGATGGTCTGTTATCAGTAAGGTTGTTATGTCACCAGTAATGTGAAGCAGTGTTCCTAAGGTTACTTCACTTGTAGTTTACTTTCTTATGCTTAGGATTAAGTTAGGATTAAGTTACAATTTTGTGAATAAATTATATTCTCCAATTTACATTTTCCTAGCTCCAGTGTACAAATGAATGATGGGTAATTTCCAACTATGTGAGTAGTAGTAATAGTGCAACTCTGGAATCATGGTAGTCTTCTTTCACATATGAGACTGTTTCCGTAACTTGGCCATGACATGGTTTCTACCCTCCGCCTGAACGAGCGAGATAAAAGTAAAGTAGAGAGAGAGAGAGAGAGAGAGAGAAAGAAAGAGAGAAAGGGGGTGGCAGTAAGTATAATAGGAACAGTTTTGTGTGAGACATGTAGAGACAAACGGAGACTGAATGCAGAAATTGTTAGCAAAAATCATAAGAACAGCTCAGAGTGTAAAAGAGAAATGAAAGTGAGAAAAAATGAGTGAAGAAGAGAAGAAAGTAAGAAAATAAGAGAAAAGAGAGAAGAGAAAGAAAACTAAGGAGGGCATGAGAGGAAGCAGCTGTTAGCAAGGAGTAATGTGACAGAGAATAACGAGTATCAAACAGGATCGGTACATGACTAACGGCCGGGAATATTTGCATACGAAACGCAGCAAGATTGGGAGGGAGGCCGTGGGGGTGAGAAAGGGGATTCGCCCCGCCCCCTCTGTGTGTGTGTGTGTGTGTGTGTGTGTGTGTGTGTGTGTGTGTGTGTGTGTGTGTGTGTGTGCGCGCGCGCGCCTGGTGTTTGAGCGTGCCTTTCCAGCGTGTAAAACTAGCGATAAAACGGTGTCTGTGTGTGAGGAGGACGTAAAAGAGGAGTGCGGCGGTGTAGCGAGGCCTCCAGCAAACCCACACACTCAGCCATAACGCACTCACTGTCCCCTCACGCCATCACTGGGGGGATAATGGAGAGGTGGAAGGAAGAGATAAAGTGTTAACCATTATTAGACAGACAGGAATGCAACACTTAACCAGCTTGTAATGCACAGCTAAAGAATGCATATGTAGCCAATACAGTTCAATTTTATACGCAAGGAATAGATACAGAGGGACACACCAGCAGAACTTACATCATACACCTCTATTATCATCAGGTCATCATTATCGTCATCGCCGTCAGTATTTCGTCAACCATCATCGTCACTATCATCATCAACGTTACCGTCGACACTATCACTAAATCACCACCAACACAGCACCCACCACAACCATTACTCAATTATCTGCATAAACATTTAATAAAAAAAAAACTCTTTCCATCATTTCTTCCCTCAACATAATCCTTTGTTATCCCTTTCATTCGCTAATTTCCTGCTTCGTCCACTTTTTCTCTCGTTCTTTTCTCACGTTTTACTTCCCTCCAGAATAATAAGTTACTTTTTCAAACACTTCTCTGTGTTATCCACTCGCTCTCATTTCCAGCTCCCAGCAATGGCCTCTGCTGTTACGCTGCCATAATCTTTCCATTAAAATTCTTTCCAGACCCATTACCTTTGTTGACCTCTTCTTGTTTCATTCTGTATTCTTCCCACACTCGCACACTCACACTTTTGAAACACCACCTACACAAATCCATTTCTCTTTTGCAAGGATTCACGACTTGCTTATTCCGCCACTCGCTACCCTTTCTCCTTCCCCCACCCACTCACTCCTCTCACACCACTGACTTCAACAGAACTTTTGAACACAGTTTCTTTGAACTCCTTCCACTCTTCTTCCACCCCTCTCTCATTCGAAGACACTCCTGTCTCATCCGTTCCTAATATTCAATATATACTAATCATTCGAAAGTTCACTCACCCCTCACCACTTCCGCATCCATGTCCTTCCGTCCTCTGTCAAAACCACTACATTTACATATATCTAATTCCATTAATCCGACGCCAAGAGTGATCAGTGACTATTGTTTTATCTGAAACTTCATGCTTTTACTGTTTCAAAGCCCCAACTGGCAGAATATCGTCCGCGTTTGCACTAAGTTCCATATGGAATAATACTTTCACATGAGTTCACGTTTTCATATCATGACCACAGGCTTAAGTTATTTTGATAAACAACGCTTAATAATATTTACACCTCTACATTCATTTGAATGACCCTGAGATCTCTCTTGTAAGTTACGAATAATAAAATTTGGAACTACACTAACATTAACCATGCACTGAGACTGCAGCAGGCTACTTGCAGTCAGGGCAATAACGAGGTCTCTGGTATACACTCTCTTCCCATGACCTTCCATTGCGAGGCCAACATTTCCTCATCTTCTGGTTAAATGTAGACGATATTCAGTAGGGAGATATCCCGCGCGTCGTGGGACTTAAAGCAGTCTCTCTAACCCTGTCACTGGGAGGACTGAACATAAGCACTTTAACTCGCCAGAGAAGTTTGTCCCCCTGAGAGAATCCCTACGCAACTATAGAGTTAATCCAAACCGCCCCTATAATGAAACCCTGGCGGTCCTCACCTCTCCACCCCTTATAGCCCTCACCTAACTCTTCATCTCTCACCCTCCCTCACCCCTCATCGTCTCCGTCTCCTCCTCTTACCCTCACCAACCACCAACCACGCTTGCAGGGGAGACTGGTAAGGCTTCCTAAAATGAGTTATGTGGTCAGCGTGGGGGAGTAAGTGAGAAGGTTAAGGGAATGTTCTGGCACTTGAGCTGGTAGGACTGTTGGTAGTTCATGGCGGTTCCACACCGGAATAAACTTGTAATTTCCTGAATAAAGCTGCCCATCAGATTAACTATGCTTCACTGCACCTTTAAATAAAATGGTCGTTTATGTCAGTTTTGGAGGTCTGAGGAGTACGTTTACTGTGACTGGGAACAAAGAATATTCACTTAAACTCTTTCATTGCAAGAAGTCTGTTCAAAGGCGAATAAATCGTCTGGCGAGATACCAAGATTTTTAAAAAGCGGGAATGATATTATACTCTAACCCCTTCACTACAAGAAGTCTCTCAGGTGCATAATATCGTCTGAGGTCTGCCACCAGGAATTACATACAGAAATAGTCAGCGTCTTGAGGATAATATCACTCTTTCATTTTCACTTTGGATCATAAAAACACAATCAGCAGCAAAACAAGGAATGCTTCTCCCCCTCTCCCATATCATACTAAAACCCTTCACCACACGTCCTTTATTTACGTCTTCAGTTCATTCCCAGCATTCTTCCTTACTCTGTTTCCTTTTTCTTTGTTACGGGAGTGTGGTAAAGCCAGCTAAGCGCATTTCAACACGTTATAAATATACAGATGATTATACCGGTATTTATATTGTTATTTTTTAGGTGTGAATACAGATTATAACGTAAATATGTTTTATAAAGTTTCTGATACTCTTGAAATTTCCTGTGTGTGTGTGTGTGTGTGTGTGTGTGTGAGGGAGAGAAAATTATCCTTTTTTTTTTTTTCCCCTGCGCTAAAAGTGTGTAGATGCGGGTATGCGCTAGCTCTCTTCCTTTTACGAGCCATTTTCCCTTTACGTGCCTGAACAGTAACAGGTAAGTCCAGGTGTGTGTTTGTTCTCGTTTATGTGTTTGTTTACAGCAACTGTCCCTCCCTTGAATGACGGCCATTGTGTTTTTCTCCCCCCCTCCCCCACACACACAACATATCATGAAAATAAACATTGTCAAATTACTGCCCCCACACTAATCTGTTTCCCTGATTACAATTCCCAGTTATATATCTGTGTCTGTGTCATAAAAGAGAAATATATTTGTCGGTCGGCGGTGCTGTAAATTTCAACGAGGTGGTGGTGAACACACACACACACACACACACACACACATACACACACGCACACACTGTTTCATATTTTACTCGTCTGCAAATACTCCAAGCTAAATTACCAAATATAATGATGGATTCTCGGTCTCCTTCTCCTTCCACAACAATGAGTCTCCCCAAATGCAACGTCCTTCTGCCTTCAAGTGACCCAAATACTTTCTCCCCTAAGTACTCCCCAAACGTGTCCCTTCCAACACCTCAAACTTACACTCCCTCATCTCATTCCAACCTAGTCCCTCCTCTCTCTCTCTCTCTCTCTCTCTCTCTCTCTCTCTCTCTCTCTCTCTCTCTTCCACAATAATCATACAATCACAAAAAAATGCGACCTATTTCATCCTCCATTTCCCCGGCCGGGCTGAATGAACGAGGGAGCGACTGAGGCCCAATTGTCGTGTGTCTGGTGAAGCGACAGGTGATTTTAGCCTCTGCTCTCCGGGACGACAATTGAATCATCGAGTTTTAATACGATGGCTTGGTACACATGGCAATGTGCACATGCATACACGCAAGATTGCACATACGTACACACCTATATAAATACGGACTTGTGCGGCTGGTGCGCGCGCACACACACACACACACACACACACACACACACACACACACACACACACACACACACACACACACACTGCTGGTGCAGTGGTAACGTTCTCGCCTGCCAACTGGTGGACGGGAGTTCGCGCCTCGCTCAGGTTGCGAAAAGTTTCACTGACAAAGTGGGTGGTTACTGTCCCCCTTGAGCAAGGGGACGGGTGTGTGCGTGTGTGAAGGTCACAGCCTTGCCCTTAGATCGGACTATATGAGCTCCCAGCTCCCTTCCGGGAGGGTAAAAGCTGACAATCACGACCATCAAGTGATCCTGACCGACCCGGTGAATTACACACACACACACACACTGGTGCATACTCTCAGCGGCTTTCCAAAATTTTTTTTTTTTAAGGCGAAGATAAAAGGGGCAGAGGGGAGGATAAAATGGATGTCATGTGGGGAGAGGCAGGGAGGGAGAGGAAGGAAGGAAAGGAGGGAGGATTGTGGAAGAAGGAAGGGAAGGTGCGGTGAAAAGGGGAGAAGGGAAGGAAGGGAGCAGGGAATGAGAAAAGAGGAAAGAGGAGGAGGGGAGGAGAAGCGGTAGGATTGAGAAGGAGGGGAGGAGAGAAGGCGAGGATGAGGGGGAAAAGGAGAGGCGAATGAAGGAAGGAAGACTGAGGAGGTTAAGGAAAAAAGCAAAAGGGGTAGAGAAGATTACACGAGGAGGGTTGTGGGGAAGCAAGATGATGGGTAAGAGTGGGCAAGAGGGGGCAGTAGGAGAGGGCAAGAGTCGGAAGGATAAAAGGAGATGGGAAGATGGAAAATAAGAAGAGTCGAGGGTGAAAACAGTATAAAATCGAAGGCTGGAACAAGGGAGAAAGGTTGAAGTGCAAGACGAAGGATGGGAGGGGGAGTAAGAAGAGGTGACGAATGGAACGAGGAAGGGTGATGAAAGGGAACTGAGTAATGGGAGGGAGAATCGGAGGCGAGGGCAAAAGAGAGTAGAGGGTGAAAACTAGGGAGAGAGGAATAGGGAATGGAGATGTGAAGGGAATGGAAGGGAGGGAAGGACTAAGAGAAGGGAGGGAGGGAGACAGAGATAGAGGGGGGAGGGGAATGAGAATCGGTAAATGGGACTAGAGGAAAGAATAGGGTGTGGAAGGGAGGTAGGGGTAAGAAGAGGAAACTTTAAAGGAGGGTTAACAGAAGGGAAGAAAGAATGGATAATAAGTATGTACTGTAGCGGTCGGCTTCTATAAGACTTACAAGGGCGGGTAGCTCTAGTGTACACATGCAAGTGGAGTTTTATGGGGCTTGAAGGGTTAAAAGGGAAGAGGAAAGGGAGGAAAGAAGTGGGGAGAAAGGAAGAAGGAAGGAGGGAAGGAAGGAAAGAGGAAAGGGAGGAAAATGGGGAGGAAGGAAGAAAGGGTAAGAGGAAAGCTTTCAACAGGCGACGAAGAAAAGGGAAGGCTATGAAATGAAGAGAAGAGAGGGAGAAAAGAAGATGAAGGAGAGGGGAATAAGGGAAGGAGTTAAGAGAAAATGAGAGTAAAAGAGGAAGAGGAGGGAAAAAAGAAGGGGTGAAGGAGAAGGTGGTATATGAGAGTATGAGGAAGTGTATTAAAGGATATGAGGGCACGAGGGAAAAAAAAGGGATGGAGGAAATAAGGGGTTGAAGGGTGATAGAAGTACGAGGAGGAACGGGGAAAGAGAGGGAAAAAAGAAGGGAGGAAAGAAGAGAGTGGACGGGGAGAGAAGTAAGAGGAGGGGGAGAGAGGAGGGCAAGAGGGAAAAGAGGGAAAGGGGAGGGGATTTAAAAGAGGGAATTAAACACGAAGGCAAAAGAGGAAGAGGTGAGAGAGGGAAAAAGGTGGGGGTGAAGGGGAGAGAGGCAACAGCAGGGGAAAGGGGTAAGAAATCGAGAGGAGAAGCGGTGATGAAGGAAAAATGATGGTCTCTGATTAATTCCTTGAAGTGCGGCCTAGTTCTACACCACTGTTTATTAGGAGTGGTGCTTCTGTGAGGGTGGGGGTGTTCCGGATAGATAGGTAGATAGACAGACAGATAGATACATACATAGACAGACAGGCAGATAGATAAGATATGGATAGAAATACCTAGACAGAGAGAGAGAGAGAGAGAGAGGGAGGCAGCGATCGGTTTTTTTGTGATCTGTGTCCTTTATTGAGATGCTCGTGTGTGTGTGTGTATGTGCGTGGGCTCATACGTATGTACATGAATCTCTGGTATATGTGCGTGTTGTTTGCGTGTGTATCTTTAATTTATCTCTGTGTGCTTGTGTGTCAATGACCATGTGTTATTTGTCAGTGTGCTTGGTGTCTATATTTGCTTTTGACCACAAGTGGGTGGGTGGGTGAGTGTTTGTGTGTATTTGTGAATATGTGTGCCTGTGTGTGTAAGCCTCTATGTATGTGTGCCCCCGTGTGTGTGAACCTGTGTACTTGTACGTGCGTATCTGCGAACCACTGTGTATGTGTGCTTGCGTATGTGTAAACCTTTTTGCATGCATGAACGTGTGTGTGTGTGTGTGTGTGTGTGTGTGTGTGTGTGTGTGTATAAATATATCTGTCTATATATATAATTGTCCCTGTGTCTATTTGTATTTTCCTATCTACCTAGCTATCTATCTAGCCTGTCAGCGCATTCTGTAAGATAAGACCGCACCAGCAAGATCGCCAGGCATTTCTGTCCCCTACTCAATACCGAACCTCTTCTCTCCCGTCACACCTTCCCCCACCATCATCCTCGCTCGAAGTCCATCTTTTCTCCTTCCATATAGTCATTCATACACTCTTCCTTCTTTATACATTATCTAATTCTTTTTCTAGGTCTACCGCTTCTTCTTCTATCCATCTTATACACGCTTCCTTCCTCAAGTATTCTCTCTGTCTTATTCTAGATCTACCTTTTCTCCTTCCATATAAATATACTGTTTCATTTGTACTCTCTCTTCCTCGCTCCAGTTCTACCTCATCTCCTTCTGCCCTCTCTGTCTCTGTGCACCTTCCAATATACACTTCCCTTGTTTAATTCTAGGTATAATGCTTCTCCTTCCACCCACTCCACACACATATACCCCACTTCGTCCCTCCATTTCGCCCTCCCCTTCTCATCCTTCCACTCCTCTCCACCCTCCTTTATATACCCTGGTCTCTCCACTTCAATTTCCCCTCTTCTTCCACTCACTCCTCTCCACCCTTCTTATACAGACCTCTCTCCACTTCGGTCTCCCCTTTCTTCTTCTTTCAGCCACTCCTCTCCACCTTCCTAATTCACTCATGTCAAAATTCCTCCTCATCACCACGTCGAAAAATCCAAAATTCGCCTCTTCCCCAAAGGCAATGCATGACCCTGGATGTGCCATGACAGGACGCTCTTCTCATGCATAAATTTGCCCTGGAAGAATGTGGCCCTCCATTACCTGGTTTGGATCTGAGGGAGGGAGAGAGATGGAAGAGGAAAACGAGAGGGGAAAGGAAGGGTCTTAAAAGGTTCTTGTGATGTAAGCTGGATGAATAGCCACATATCACCTTGTTCATAATGTGTGGTGTTTTATTCTCTCTCTCACTCTCTCTCTCTCTCACTCTCTCTCTCTCTCTCTCTCTCTCTCTCTCTCTCTCCTGCATAAAAAATAAATTCGGCCACGTAATTACCATTTTATTATCGTTGCCGTCGGACACTTTAATTCACCCTGGGCACCCCGACCAGGACAAATTGGGTTAACTCCGCAAAAGCTCCACCGCTGGCTTTACAGATAAACAGATAGATAGACAGGAAGATAGAAAGATACAGAGAGACAGATAGATATTCTGGGGTAACACTGCTTTGGAAATATGTATATCTGATCTTATTGTTTCCAGTTCTGACATCTAACCTTTTCTAGTGTTCCCAGTGGGTGTGGTATATCTGACCTCTTCGTAATTTCTGCATTTTCTGTTATTCCTATGCCGAACCTCCCACATTTTATGCTATTCATGATCAGTTCTGTTTGCGCCTTTCGCCTTAATTTTATTCATCTCTCTGCATATTAATCATAGTGTCCTTCGTCAGTCTCTCTCTCTCTCTCTATCTTTATATCTATTTACCTATCTTTCTATCTATCTATATATCCACCTGTCTATCTCTGCACTGACTGAATGACGCTGCGTCCACTGAGGGGTGGCCTCGACAAAAGGACCTCCAGGAGTTTCTGCCCCCTCTTCCCATACGCACACACACACACACACACACACACACACACACACACACACACACACACACAATCCTACCCTCCTCTACACACACACTCTTTCACCTTTATCTCTCCCTCTCCCCTTCTCGGTCTCCCTCTCCTCTTCCTCTTCCTCTTCCCACCACCCTCCTCAACTTCTCCATGGGGCACATAATTTCACGAAGTTTATTTTTATGTCCGGCTTTTGCGAGACTGTCCTGTTTTTCAGGCGAATTTCTGTATTGAATTTAAAGTTGTGTTATTCCGTTCCTCCATGCTCTCTCCCCCGCTCCTGTGTTTTCCCTCGCCTTTACCCTCTTCGACACCTAGGCTTTTACTCTTTACTACATTCAGATGGTTTTATTCAGCTTGGGAGAGTTTTCAATCGACAGGAGTTAGGCTTCAGTGTAAGAAGTCTCCCCCCAAAAAAAGATTTTCGCCTGGCTGGCTGTAGGAAGAACTTAAGAATCCTCGTACTGATGGGGTTAATGGTGGAGTTAAGAAGTGTGTGGAAGGAGGGATCAGTTTGTGTCCAAGCATAGATGAGTATAAGTGTGTGGAGGGAAAAATCAGTGTGTGTCCAAGCAAAGATGGGTATAAGTGTGTGGAAAGAAAGATCAGTGTCTCTCCAAGCAAAGATAGGCATGTGTGAAGGCTTAGTGATGCCAATGGTGCAGTGTAGATGAAGGCGTGGGTCATGTATGCTATAGAGCGGAAAAGTGTGGAAAATTTTCGGAAATTGAACTGTCTAAGATCTTAATGTAGGGTGAGATCGTCTGACAGGGCAAGAAATGACACTGTAAGAGAGACTGGTGGAAAGAGACGATGTATGATGGAAAGAGTTGACCAGGATGTGTTACGGTGGCTGGACAAACACAGGGAGAGAAAATGGGTGACGGAAGACTAATTAAAAACGCATATATTAAAAGTAGAGAGTGAGAGGAAAGGAAAGACCAAGGAGAAGGTCAAGGATGCTGTGAAAGACTCGGAAGGAAAGGGGAGACCGAGAAGAAGGCCAAGGATGTTGTGAAAAACACTGGATCAGAAAGGTCTATGCACACAGAAAAGTGACAGGTATGCATGGAAGAGAAAAAATAAGAATTTATGTGGTTTAAAGGGGATAACTCGTTCGTAATGATCCATGACAGGTAACAAATGCAGCAACTGAGTAAACCATAACTCAGCAAGCCCTGGCTGTGGATGTGTAAAAATTAATCTGATGTAACCATGACATACGAAAGCTGGAAGGCTAATTGTGAGTGAAAGAGCTTAAATCCTCCTGTTACTGCCTGCCATTATTCTGTAGCGGGTATCAGCAAGCGTATGTATAGAAAAAATAGAGCGAAGTCATGCACGAAAGAAGAAATTCACCCCACTCACTCACATTCATTCTTTCTACTGTCAAAGATACTGTAATGATCTGGATTAAAGAAAGTCTGAAACTCCCATTACTGAGCCCCATAAACTACTTCCAATCCGCTCACCCATACACGCCCCTCACCCTCCTAAATGTTCAAAGCTTTATGATGCAAAATTTCTCTGTCACACCGTCCTTAGGTCCACATCACCTCGTTGGTTTATCCTTTACATTCACTCCCTCTATATCTGACGGGATGTAGATTATTATTATTATTATTATTATTATTATTATTATTATTATTATTAACACACTCTACTCCATTAATTTACGTTCTACTAGACAAGTTTGCATTTTCACAAACTTTGACTTGCTTTTAACCCCTTCACTCCGATTACATATATTTTTTATTTCACTCAGATTACCACCGGGCGATTTTATCCAACGATTTTGTTAAGCCATAGCAGTGCATGGATTACCTAAAAGCAAACCTAACCCCTACAGATAAAAAACTCTAATTATGATTTTGGTGATGCAAAAAAAAAAAAAAAGTTAGAGCACTAAAGGAGTACGCCGCAGTGTGAGTTCCGTAAAAATCCTCATTTCCCATCCTTTACACACACACACAAACACACACACACACACACACACACACACACACACACACACACACACATGAACGCACGCACGCACCTCCATTAGCCCGCGTCTCACTTGGCTGGCGTCGGGGCAAGGCGTCGCAATTCGGGCTGAGGAGAGCAGCAGCAACAGCAATTTTCTTAGCTCCCCCCTTTCCCCCTTAAAGACTCCTCCCCCTCCCCGACAATGCCTTCCCCCATCCCTCTCCCCTTCCACCTCAAGACAAAGATAGTGTTACATACAACTTTCGTTTTAATCCTTTCTTATGTACTCGTAACTTCCATGACAGTTTTCTATCTTGTATCCTTCTCACTTTTTCCTGCCTGCTTCGGCTCAAGAGACTGATGCGTTGGGTGGAGGAGCCTTCTTTGCTTTACTGTCGTTATCCTTATCTCGTATAATTGGATATCACAGTCTTGGTATTCTCTGGCCTCAAAGGGACCGCTGAATCTGTTGCTGTTTGGTCTCCTTTGTACTCCCTCCATGCCCCATTCCACGACGCCTCCCCCTCCCCTACAGCGACGCCTCTCCTTTCCCTACCACGACCCGTCCCTCTCCCTTTCTCCTTCCACAACGCTTTTCCTCCCTGTATCCTCCCTATCATAACGTCTTCCCTTCCCCCCTGTTCTCCACCGACAAGACACTTTCCTTCCCGTTCAATCCCCTCTGACTCCCACCTCCATTCTCCATCCTCCCCAACCGCCCCACCCTTCTTCCCCCTCCCATCCTTCCCCTTCATCGTTTCCCCTCCTCTTCCGTCCAGCCATCCCCCTACCTCCCCTTCCCCGTCCCTTCCAGCTCTACCGGAAAAAATAGCCTCTTCTGAAAGTGTAAATTCCGTCTCGTTTTACAGCGTTTCAGCATTATGCCGGTCCTGGTCCCCTGGGCCGGGGTGGTGAGGGGATCTGTGTTCTCCGGCCCACTGCCTTCCTCTCACACTTGCTCCTCCTCGCCTTGCAACTGTCTGTCTGTCTGTCTGTCTGTCTGTTTACCTCTTGTATAGTGTCATATTATCTCCTACGATCTGATCAGGTTGACTGTCCATTTCGCAGGGCGAGATTAATGGAGATTATTAATGGAGATTTTTTTTTTTTTTTTTTTTTTGGGGGGGGGGGGAAGAAGGGAATTTCTAGCCCCGAAGTGGGACTGCTGGGCGGGATTATTTACAGGTATTACTAGTCTGCCTACTGACATCGATTTCCAAGTATGTCAGTGCGGTTAATTAACCAAGGAGAAACACGCAGCATCTGACTACAGTAAGCCTGATCCACTGGCGACTGACTCTTAAACTAAACTGGCTTGCAAAAACTGTGAACTGTTTACCTGATATGCTCTTCCTGGTGCAGCTGAAGTATTTTATTTTGCTTAGTAAAGACTGTACTGTATTTTACCGGTTATAATCAATTCCTATTAACCCTCTGACATGATTTCTCGCCACATCACCTCAATATCCTTTCTCGCCACACCACCTCACCATACATTTTTCACCACAGCTCATACATACTTTCATCACGACACCTTTCACCTCACTGTATTATTCACCCCTACACTGCACGTAATCCATTTTACATCCTCGGTCTCCCTCTGCTTCTGCTTCCATTTACACCGTTCTCTTTCGCTCTTCATTTGTACTGTCACTCTTTATTCAGGGTGAAATAGGAGGCTTGATATCACTTCTCCCTCGGCTACTGATTTTGCACATTACACCTTAACTTTCTCTTGTAGTATTTTTTTTTAATTTGCGTCACTAACATGCAAAAGGATACTGCGGTGCCATGTGCAGAAAAATTAGCAAAGGAAGCAGTGTTACGAAAGCTCATATGCATCTTAAAAAATAACTTATATTCTCATCTCATCATTCTTGGTCTCTCTCTTCTTTATGTTCTAGTTCTCTCACTGCCTCCATTCTTTTATTTTCTTCCTTTTTCTTTTTCATTTTTTTCCTCTTCCAAACTGTCCCCAATTTTATTTTGGGTCGGTCTGCCTTGTCCTTGTTTCAGCAGCACCATCCGCATACATTTTCCCACAAGTATACCTCCTCACCCACCCCCCAAAATAATCGTGTCCCTAGGATTTGATGGATATGTAAATCGGGAAATTTTTGAAAGCTAGCAAATCAGAATATATAATACATGCTGTATTAAATAGTATTATGTAATATTCAATTGCTACAAAATACCAAGGGCAATATCGGTACTAGTATCGTACAATGACCCATATATTACAATACTTCGTTCGTGTTTCAGAATGTTAAGTGCGGTGATTGGCGTAGTACTTTGCTGGCTGATTTCGCCTACCCTGCTGCCTTATTCCCTCCCTACACTTCACCACACCATACTACATCCCTCATCATCTGTCTCCCTACGTTTACATTTTAACATTTCATTACCCCTCACAACACTTCACCCCACCTCACCACACCTCACCACACCCCTCACCGCACTTCACCACACCCCTCACCACACCCAGACCACTAGGAACGTCCCCACGAGCATAAATATTACTCCCACCAGTATCTGCCACCAAATATTATGGAGATCCCTGTTTCTGGGGACTTTCAGGCTCTTACTTTCCTCCTTTCTCCTTTGATGATAGTCCCTCTTTTTCCCTCTGACCACTGTTTCTTTTTCCTACTCTTTTTTTTCTTCTTCTTCTGTGTGTCTGTTTCGTTGAGTCTCTGATCCCGTTTTACTGTTTTTTTTTCTATGTCTATTCTACCTACTCCTTTTTCCTTCCCCTGAACATTTTTTTTCCTTCACTAGTCTACCTCACTTCTCCCTTAATGTATTTCTCTCGTTGACTCCAGTTGCTATTTGTTAGCATAAACTTTGGTGACACTTGCTTTTCATCCTTCTCTCCTATGCATTCTCTTTTCCTTCTGCAGATCAAACAATATATCTTCAATACATCATAACTCCTTTCACCACACCTCCCTATACAACACCATTCTTATCATGCTTCCTTACACCACACTTACCTCATAACGCCACATTTACGAACACCACACCTGCCCACACCACACCTCCCTACACTACCTACCTAAACCACTTCTCCCCTTCATTACACTTGTATACACCACATCTGACACCTGCTTGCACCACACGTACATACACACCTCCCTACACCACACCCACCTACAAAACACCACACCGAGTACACAACGCCTGTCTACACTGTACCTCTAACCACACCTGCTTATACAACTCCTTTCCACACACCTCTGCACCACATCTTCCCACTTCACACCTAATCATACCTCCATTCATCACACCTACCTCACCACAACAACATATGTATAACATAATACTCAGAATCCCACAATATATCCTTCCCTTAATCCACACACACACACCACCACCACCACGACCGAGAGAAAAAAAAAAAACTGCGGCTTTTATACATATTCCCTGATCCATTTACCCTCTCTTCCACGAAAGGTGTAAAAATACCGTCCTATCTATTCTCCGTTAAGTCTATTTCATTTCCCCTTCACATATTCCGCCTGACTAGACTGTTCTTTTGTATTTTCGTTTTCATTTTTTCATTTTTTTTCTTAAATATCGGTGTGGCCTACATACCCATTCTGTTGGTATTTCTTGTACTTTGTGTATATTTTTTTTCTATATCTACTTTTTGATAACAGTGAAATGAAAATACGATTAAGACGATGACGACGATACGACGACGATACAGATGATGACGATTGACTACTATGTACGATGCGTCTCGGTGGATGAGCAACACAAATTTTCAGAAAGAATCCTCGAAGTTCGTGCTGTCTAAGATTTTGTCCTTCTGTCTCAGCACCGGATGGGCACTGAGGATGTTAACCCCCTCACTCCGAAGACATATTTTTATTCTGGGTAGCACTAGACGATTATACTCAGTTCGAAAAGTCCAACCTATGGTAAAAAAAAAATCGTCTGGAGAAACAGCCCCGAACATGACAAAAAAAAAAGGAAAAATAAATCACCAGACTGAAGGAGCTAAGAGAAAATACAGATCTAATTCCCTTAAAGCAGAGTCCGTGGCTTTACAAACGGTCAATTTGAACGTATGATTTCCGCCAAAACGCATCGCCTTGTGGGAGAAAATTAATGAATATGCAAGTTGCTGTGAGGGTATTTGCATAGACCCATCGTTCCCGTAATTCCATTCTAAAGTGGCCGGGGACATGAGTGTTGTAAGACCATTAATTAATAGGGGATTTCAATGGTCACTATCATCATCGTTATTACGATTATTGTTTTTCGTTTTCATCATCGTAATCACTGTCACCTCATAACCATCAATATTTTCATCATCATGACCATCATTTTTATCGACCATCATTATCATTATTATTATCACCATCATCATAATCGTCGTCGTCATTGTCATCGTCCTCGCCACCACTCCCATCTTCATCATCATCATCATCATCATATCCCTATTCATTTAAGGGATTAGCATTATCAAAAAAAACAAAAAAAACTGGAACCCCAAACTTAGAACTATAATCAGAATGCTCAGAAAAACAAGGACCACACTGCCAGTTATACATCCCTAAATAAAGAAGAAAAACATCCCTATAAGTCAGAGTTTTGCTTAATAATTGGCTCGCTAACAACAACCCACGATCTTTATAGCTTCCCCTGATGTTTTATAAGAGACGGGGCAGCTGTGGTCAATAGGCTACCCGGTGTTAGAATTGGATTAAAAAGGCGAGGCATCGTAACTCAGCCCACAGAGCGCCACATCTTAATGAAGTTTCCCCATAAATCAGTCTCGTGTTCCCGTTGACTTGGCAGGCTTTCTTGGTAACTCATTCTTAGTCATTTATTTTCCATCTTACACCTTAATATCCTCTTGTACGGCGTCTGTAAAAGGTAACTGATAATGTCCATCCCTTATTTCCCCTATGGAGGCCCCGGAAAGCGCTGAGGGGGGAAAGATGGTCCGGGGCTAGGCTTTCGTGGATGTCTTTTGCCGTAGGAGACTATACTAAGTCCTACATTAATAAGCTACATGGGAAGTAAAAACTCAGGCCGCTTACTGTATTTGAGGTGTGATGTGTCAGCGCAAGGTTTCCTCCCACCAGCGTTCTACCGTATTACTATAGTTTTTTCACCTTAGCTTGGCCCAGATTTTAGTTAAGTGGCAGAAGGAGACAGTGCTAGGGCTCTACATCCTTTCCATAGCACTTCCTCGTGACTAACATTTTCTGGTGTTAATCTCTTGCCACAACGCAGTATTCAAGGTGGAGAGGGGGCAATTTTAGGCCAAGGGGTAGAGTGAGGCTCCCACGTTATATTTTAGATTACGAAGTTTGCGTTAATTACACAAGAGTATATCAACGTGTTGAATGCAGGAAAAAAAATGGTAAGGAGGGCTAGAAAAGATTTATATCTTTCGACTGAGCAAGGGTCACTGTGACAGAAAACCACTATGGGTCTAAGATTTGGGAGGAGTAGGCTCCGCAACCTCCACCTCCCTCTGTAAGGAAAGGGCACAAACACTGCAAAATTAATACAGAGAATCATATCAACATGGCATAAACAGAAACAAACTGGTTGAAAAGGACATTACAGAATCACCCCTCTGCACCAGAATACAGCTTGACATCTCGCATCTCAAAAGTGGAGTCGGGGTAGCGCCTTCCTAAAAACCTCCCTTCACTTGAATGATAAACATGACTGTATTCGCGTAATACTCGGTCAGTCGCACCCACAGGAGCGCAGAAAGCCGGCCCCAATTCCGTATAATTCCCGTAATATACTCAGCTGTTTATATTATACTGCGCCGTAATTCCCAGGCTAAACTTTCCGCCGCAGACGCTGGCCGGAGAATCGCATTTAGAATACAGGAATGTTTATCACCGCCACGAGTATCGTAAACCGGTAGGCGGGAAGGACCTCACAGAATTGTAATTACTGGGCGAGTGGGTGTGGGGGTGGGGATGTGGTGTGGGTGTGGATGAGTATGGTGTGGGTGGTGGGTGAATGGTGTGGATGGGTGGGTGGGAGAGTGTGATGTGGTTGAATGGATGGAAGTATGGAAGAGCATCGGTGTAAGTCTGCGAGGAGGGATATGGGTGTAAATGTGAGAGGGATGCGTGGATATCAGTATGAGAAGGGACGTTGGTGTAGGGGTGGGAGGGAGGAGACGTAGTAAGTGGGGGAATGGGCGTGTGGGTGTAGGAGTAGGAGAGGGAATTTGGGCGTAAACTTGGTGGGCGGTGAGGGAACTGGGATGCTGAGAGGGTGGGATGCAGGGATGGGATGGAGGGGGTCGAGATTGGGGAGGGATTGTGATACTGAGGAGGAGGATTTTGGTGGTGGGGGACCTGGGGTTAGAGGGGGTGGGGTTGTAAACTTAATCGCATTGAGGGCTTATCCGGGCGACACGCCGCGGGGGGGGAGGGAGGGGAGAATTCACAGACGGGAATTCGAGTTAGATCTTGGATTAAGTGGGTCTCTGAGCCTGACTTGATTTGTTCCATCGTATTCACCAACACATAATTAACTGTCACAGTTATCAATACACTTTCAGCCTTAAGGTAGAACACAATTACCACAGTTGTCTATTTCATCGAAAAATGTCCGTCTGTCTGTCTGCGTGCGTGCGTGAGTCAGTGCGCGCTCCTCCGACTATGTGTTCATTTCCTGGCCCTAACACAACAACAGATTACCCAAGTGTGTGTTCCAATTAAGGTTATTGTGCCAGCTCTCAGGCCAGTGATGATTACCGTAGTTAATGTTGGCGTTAAGGGGCAATAGAAGTACTTGTAGTGGCTTAAAGAGAGGGGGACAAGGAAGGGTAATTGCACGAATGGATGATTACAATAAACAGGACAGATGAACCTATGCAAATAAACAGAGAGGGCTAACTGACGAGACTGGTAGATTAATACCCAGGTAGAAAGATGTAGATAGAGACGGCCAAACAGACAGACCGATAGATAAAAGGACATACATACATATACATACATACATACATATACACATAAAGTTGGACTGACTGACTGACTGACTGACGCACGGCTAGATGGAAAAAATAGGAACACATGATAAAACTAACCACAGAAGAAAAATCAATCCTCCTGCTAACAAAAAATGAGACCAAAATAAAATGATTTCTCCAAACTTCAGACCAACCATTAACAGAGTAGGACGCAAGCCGAACACGACACTGGCACCGTAACCGAACTTGGTGGGGCCGAATGTGCGTGAGCGTGAGCGATCTCCGGAAAATGGATGGTCTGGTGAGTCTGGGTTGAGGCGTTGTTGTGGGGAGAGAGAGAGAGAGAGAGAGAGAGAGAGAGAGCACTGTTCCACACACACACACACACACACACACACAGCATGAGATCTTTGCCCTTGGAGACATACAGAGAGACAGGCAGAAAGACAGACAGATTAAATTGCAAGGGCGATGAAGACAACTAGAGAATGCAAGAGAAGGGCAATAAATTTCTTAAGACAACAGAAAGACGAAGAGGGATGAGAGATTAAGATGGGGTGCAGATGGCGTAGGAGAGGGAGAGAGGTTAAAAGCTCTGTAGATTGCAAGATGGGGATGTGTGGAAGAGGCGGTAAGACGTAGGGTGAGGCGTTGGTAAGAATGAGTAACTGAGGCCTTCACTACCACGATTAAATTCAGATTGAGAGACTAGGGATTGTCGTGAATGGATTACACTCTGTTTACCCTAACCTCCCTACTCTAACAGGTCTCCTCAAAGTTAAATACAATGATCAAGTGGCGCGAGAAGCAAACGAAAAATAGCGAGGAAGGATTAATTAAGAGGAGAGAGAAGGGCGAGAACGAGGACGAGGACAAGGTGTAATGGACGGAAGTGTTACAAGGAAATGGCAACTAAAAGCGAAGGGATACAGACAGCTAAATCCTTTTCTGATGGCTGTAGAAAAGAGGAGTCAGAAAGAAAAGGAAGAATTTTAAGACCTGAGCGGTAGAGATGGGCGCAGGATGACTTGGATTGGCAGTCGAGTCGAGAGAGCAGGATTATGTGACTCCCTAAGAGAGAGAGAGAGAGAGAGAAATAAGTAATGGACATAGGGGTGAATACGAGAGAAGGGAAAAGAGGAAATGAAAAGGAAGAAAGAATATGAGAGGACAGGAGAAGGGAAGCACGAAAAGGGAGGGAAGTAAAGGAAAAGCAGGAGGTGAAAGACGGAAGGAAGGAAGGAAGAGGAGAGAGAAGTAAGAGGGGAAAACAGGAACGAAAGGAGGATGGAAGGAAGGATGGAAGGAAGGAAGAAATAAGGAATGGTGTGGGTATGAGATGGAATATGTGTGTATTGACTGGGTGGGGAGGGGGAGAGAGGAGCTGGGTTAGAAATTGTGGTATTGTGATTCCCGACGGGTCTTCGAAGGGATGGTGGGGAGTTTTGTGGCAAGGAGGAGGGAAAATTTGACGGGGAAAGGAGAGGTAGGAGAAGAAGAGGTGTGAGAAGTGGAGAGGAGGGAAGATAAAGAAAGGAGAAAGCAAGGGAGTAAAAATGGATGGGAATGGTAGGGTGTTTGGAGGATCTGATGGGGAGAGGAAGGGTACGAGAAGAAGGGTGAAAGGAAGAAGAGCAGAGGGAGGGAAGGGGAACAGGTAAAGAAACGGAGAAGGAAATGAAGGAAAAGAGAAAAGAGATATTCTGGAGTCTGTTGAAAGGGAGGAAGGGAATTTGGTAGAGGAGGAGAAGGGAGAAGGGAAGAACAGAAGAGGGAAGAAAAGAAAAGGAGAGGAGAGGAGAAAGAGAAGGAAAAGGAGAAAGAGAAGGAAAGGCAGAAAGAGAAGGGAAAAGGAAAAGATAAAATGATGGTCTGGAGTTAGGAGGAAGGAAAAGAGGAATTTGAGGAAGTATAAGGGGAGCAGGAGAAGAATGGGGGAAAGAAGAAGAGTAGAAGGAGAGAAGAGAAGAAGGAAAGAAGGTAAATTAGGCAGCACGGACATGAAAGGCAAAGAGGGGAGAAGATATAGGAACGAGGGGAAATAAGGAAAATAAAGGAAAGGAATGATACTGAAAGAAGATAGGAGAAGAAGGAAAGTAAATACAGGACAGGAAAGAAAGATAAGGAAAGAGAAGGAAAGGAGAGGAGAGACGAAAAGATGAGCAGGTAGGAAATGGAAAGAAAGAAGGGGGGAGGAGAAGGAAAGGAAGTAAGAAGTAAAGAAAAGGAGGAGAACTGACAAGTAAGAGAAGGCAGACGGAGAAAAAAAGAAAGGAAAAGGAAGAAAAGGAAAGGAATGACATAAATGGGATAGGAAGGAAAGGAAGAGAATGGGAAGAAGAAAGGCGATGGGACGATTGTAGAGCAGATGTTACGTTAAGGGACTTAAAAGAGTAAAGGAAAGGAAGAAAGGAAAAAATTTTGGAGTTAAAGATGCAGGAGTAAGGGAAAGCAGTGGATTATTACGAACAAAAGAAGGGAAAGAAGAGAATGAGAAGGGAAGACAAGGAGTCAGAATGTCTGTGGAATAAGAGAGTAAGGAGAGATAGGGGAACTGAAGCGTGATAGAAGGGATGGAAGTGGAAGGAAAAAGGGGGATGGAGTCTGGGGAGTATGACAAGAGTTGGACTGGGGAATAGAGATTGGAGGAGGAAAGAAGAAGGAGCCAAAAAGAGAGAGAGAGAGAGAGAGAGAGAGAGAGAGAGAGAGGGGCGGGGGATTTGTAGGTAAAAAAAATTATAGGATTTGGAGGGTAAGGGAAGAGTAGGCTCAGGGAGTACGGAAAAGGTAAAAAACGAAGGAAAAATACAGCAATGGACTGAAGGGATTTGGGTATCCTGGAGAAAGAATGGGATTAAGGAACGAGGAAGGGAATGTTAATTAAAGAGGGAAGGGGAGAAGGGGGGGGAGGAGGAAGGGGTAATGAGAGGAAGGAGGAAAGTGAGGGAGAGTGTGAGAAGGAGAGAGGTAAGAGAGACAGAATGGTGGAAAGAGGGTGAGAAGCAGTGACAAAGAATGTAAGAGAGAGGGAAATGTGAAAAAGTGGGAGAATGTGAGAGAGGAAAAGAATGTGAGGGAAAAGGAGAGTGTGAGTGAGGGGAAGAATGCGAGGAAGGAGAAGAATGAGGGATGGATGAAAATTAAAGGAGAGAGGGGAAGACGTGAGAGAAGGGGATAAAATTATGTGATACATGGACCTGAAGAAGAAGAAAAATCTAGAAGAGAGGAAATGTGTGAGAGAAAAGAATAATGTGACAGGCAAGCAAACAGACACACAGAAGGGGCTAATGAGATACAGAATGGAACTGGAGAGAGGGATTAAACGGGCCTATTTTTGCCGCATTACGAGGGGCGTCTTATATTGTTGGCAGAGGGGGACACTCCTAATTTCCTCCACGCAGCTGGTGATCGTGCTGCCGTGGCTGTTGTTAGGTGTTAACGGTTTCTTTATTCATCCTTGACATTTATCAGCATCAATGTCATTGTCATTGTCGTCATCGTCTTCATCATCACCGACGTCTTCGTCATCGTCGTCAGTCGTGGTCATCGTCACTGTCATCATCCCCTTCGTCAGTCTTCGTCAACGTAATTATATATATATATATATATATATATATATATATATATATATATGGGGTAGTAAAAAGAGACTGGCTTAAAATTATATATGCAGATGATATTCGCTTCTGGTGCAGCCTTCCTATTAAAATCATATTCAGAAAAAAAAAAAAATCACAAATTACCATAACTCCATTCCCCACTAATACATGGGGTAATAAAACTGAGAGAGAATAATTAAGAAAAATTTGTGAAAATTATATTCGGAAAAAATCATTAGCATAATTATCCCAACCTCATTTTCTATTATAAAGCAGTCAATTGGGTAAAAAAAAATAAAAAAAACGAGAAGCAATGTATGAAACAGGGCCACGAGGGAATAATAGTTAAACTATGCAAAAAAATATTAGTTCGAAAAAGCCATCATCATCATCATCATCATCATCATCGTCGTCGTAACCCTACTCTTTAGTGCCACAAATAGGATTTTTTGTAAAACTATGAGGGGTTAAATATTCGACGTGAAGCCTCTTAGGGCAGTGGAATAAATGAGAAAAGTTACTTCGTAGGCCTTCTTAAAAATGTGCCTGGGCGACATAGTTCCTATAAGAGTTACGGTCAAGTTAATTTGCTTAGTTGGCGGCCATACTTTCTCTCTCTCTCTCTCTTCCCCACCTTCCTTCCCTCCACCCCTACATGCTTTCCTTCCTTCATTCTTTTTCTTCCGAATTTCTCTTCCTCTCTCCTTTCCTCATCCTCTGTCTCCCTCCCTTCCTTTCCCTCCACCCTCTCTTTCTCCCCTGACCCGTGCTGCTGGAATATATGATTTTATGATCATTTTAGGGCTCGAAGGATTTTGCATATGCGTTTCTGAATTGCATACATGAATTCGGCAACATGCAAGAGACATACCGGGATCTCAAAAGAACGTGCAAAATTGGAAGGGCATCAATTTCAACTCCCTTCAGTGGAATTAGGTCTTTGGTTAATTCTTGCTGCCTCTTAAAGATATTATTTTTAGTATAGGTAATATAAAAAAAAATCGTTAGCCCTTTCAGACCGGTGACATACATTTAACTCTTTCAATTCCAGTGATGCCCCTTTTTTACTTCACTCCTACTGCCAACAGACGATTTTTATTCAGCCTAGAAAAGGGATCTTGTACTGGAGGGGTTTATTAAGGCCACATCGAACCCCTCCACCTCGAGAAGTCTCCCCTAAGCTGAATAAAATCGTCAGGAGATGAATAAAAGGAGCAAGACACACTCGGGCTCAGTGGGTTCATTTCGTTCTTCCTACTGCCAAGCGATTTTAGTCAGCTGTAGGGACACCTCTTGTAGATGAGGAGTAGATGAAGGCTGACTCTATCCCCTCCTGTTCGAAACGTCTATTGTATGTCTATCGCAATCTGAATAAAAATCATCCGGAGAGACAAAGACTGAATTATGTACTATGTTATCGGATAGTGACCACGACTGCGGTGATAAGGGTATTGTATAAACACATATCCGTTTAATATTTGAGAGAGAGAGAGAGAGAGCAAAGCCAGTATCACGTATATTATTAAAGAAACCTGTACCGCGAAACGTAGAATAACTTAGAGCATTTCTACGAATCTGCCGAGTCTCCTTTCACATTTCTGTTTGTTTTTGTTCATATACACTTAATCCTTGAATTCAGGGTGATCCCAGAAAATACATGAATAAACAACAACTTCACGGTATGACAGGACAACACAGTAAATAATGTAACCCAGTGGGAAGTGTGAGGGTTAAATGACGTATGGTGGTGCCAGTGTAGGGCAGAAATTAACACCAGTCACTCGATAATGACACAGGAATGAACCCAGCTTTTTTTACGGGAAAGTTACGTTCAATCCAAGCAGCTGAAGCGTTAAAAAAAAAAAGAAAGGAAAAAAAAAAGACCTGACAATTATATCAGAACCATTAGAAAGAAGTTAAAAAAAAAAAATAATAGATGTAACTGATAGCCTTAATGAGCCTGTTCAATTTTTTTCTGGTAATGACCCTGAAGGTTAAGTTTGAAACAAAAAAAAAAATGACTTTTGTCAATAAACTCTGACATATCATTTCCTTTACCCCACTGATACAAGAGAACTTTCTGTATTAAGTGAAAATGTATTGAAATAATGAGATATAACGTAGAAATGACTTTAAGGGTAAGGGAAGTTTATTTCTAACTTTTCATTGCTAGAGGTGCTGGAGAGAGACGCCCTCCCGTGGTGGCATCGATATAAATGGGTGTATTCACTACCAACTTATACAAATTCTTCCTTATCCCCTAAAAGGGGGACGGGGGGCAGAAGAAGGGCAACGTCAGCCCACGGTCGACGGGGTTCACCTTACATATTAACCTGAGCCCACGACTACTACTACTGCTATTCATTACCAGATCTAAGTATAGTCACTGGATGGTTGCAAAAATCAAATCTTCAAAGGCATTACGAGCATTGTACAAACGGGTTTAATAAGCTTATCAAATTTGGGGAGGACGATACTTCTCCACACGTTTACCGTCTTGAATTAAAATTTTCATCTGATCCTCATATTAAAGTATTTATTGTGTAACCCAATGGAAAAAGCAGACAGAGTAAACAAACGAGAGACAGGCAGATAGACAGACTGGGACGAAAAAAGCATCTTCCTTCTACTTACCGTGGCGGAGATAAAGATAACCAGAACTGCTTCTTCCCCACCACCAGTAAATCTATTAGTGTTAGTCCCGGCAATTCAAAACATCCAAAAGGGCAGTAACGTGCGTGCATAGGCAAGATTTGTGGCCCGAGTAAAAGGTAGTTAGGGCGCAGGAGGGACGGTGTTGGCGGCAATTAAGAGGGAGAGTGTGTGTGTTAGGGATAGAGAGCGGTTATGGGGGAAAGTTCGGAGGATGGTTTGGGTCTGGGCCGAGGGTGAGGGATGCTGGTGGTGTGTTCTTGGTCTTATTTGAGGTGTTCGGATTCGCAAACAAACTTTCCATCGATTTCTCCTCGTAACTTTGATTTTGATTTACGGGAAGAATAAGCGACATGCATTTTATTTTATCATGCTCCCTTCGTCTTCCCTGCGAAACCAAGCAACAATCCATAATCATCTTCCATTCGTAACTCATATATTGATTTGCGGGAGCACTAGAGGCATGGGAGTTTCTACTTTCTCCTCTCTGTCAATCCTGCAAGCACAGAAATAAAACTAAGTTGATAATATTCCAATCGTAACTGAAGGAAGAGAAACGAAGGAGTTTCCGTATTATCTTTGTCCTTCCTGCAAAGACATACCATAAATACGACAGTAAATGGATAATAAGTTTGTTCTTGAATATGGCACTCCGCTGCTTATGTAAGTTTGGAAATCATAATAAACGCTGTATGAGATAGGGAGAGATGACGGGTGTGGTTCCAAAGTCCGGAAATTGCTTTGTTGAACTGTACCCTACACTTGCCTCAAAAAGGGCTGGTGAAAAATTTGCGTGAGACAATCTGACACTTTAGATGGATATTTCTGAATTCTTGATGGTTACACCGCACACAGGTAAATGTACTTCCATCTGATATATTACATCGCATGCTTGTGGCATGCAGTAGTCAGTACTGGTACCACATTATTATTATTATTTATTTATTTTTAGTATTATTATTATTATTTTTTTGAGAACAGATACTTGGTGAATGACTAGTGTATGTGAGTGAGGTCGAGGAGGGAGGGGAAGGAGCAGAATGACGTTGAGATAGAGGAATGGGGTGCAGAAGGACATCAGGGATGGAGGGAGTTGGCGACAGGACAACCTGATGGCGGAGGTCAGAATGACATGGAAGCGATTCGTTTGCAATCACCCTTTCCGGAATTAATGTCTGGTTATAGAGAGACAAAGAGTCAGACAAACTGAGATATACAAACAAATAGATCAATAAATACATTAATGAAATTATGCTTATAGCGAAGAAGATATAAGTCGAGTCCAAACTGTTCTGTCTTCAAAATAAACACTACTTCAACATTATAATTCCTCCAGTCTCCACTAAGGCTTTATTCCCAACGCTTGTGCTGGCCCTAAAGAAGGCAGAAGCAGCGGCAGCGTTGCGACTACACTCTAACTTTGCCTGTGTCTCCCTCTGGTGCCATACCTTACACGACCAATTTACTCTCTCTCTCTCTCTCTCTCTCTCTCTTTTGCTTCTATACTCCTCCTGCCTTTTCCCCCCCTCTTCTTTCACTCCTTTCGTCTTATCTGCGTCTTTACTAAACTTTGTTTTAGTCTTTCTGCTCCACTCTTTCTGTCTTTTACCCCTGCTCCTGCTCTTCTTTCTGATATTCTTTTTCTCTTCTTCTTATCCTTTCGCATTATTTTCAGTTTCTTATATCTTTAATCTTTCATTCTCCTTTTCATATTCATATTCACATTGCTTCTTTTCCAAGTTAACGCAATAACGGGTGCTCTCCTGGTGTTCCAGTTGGCAATTCATTAATGCTGAAAATACTAGCTGGCAGAAAGCGAATTATAACTTAGCAGAAACTTAATTGCAATGAGAAAATATTTGATAATTAGTTTGTCTTCTTAACTACGTCCAATTAATCGACCTGGTGTATCTTGTGAACTAGACACGATTATGTGTGTGTGTGTGTGTGTGTGTAAATAAACATAAATGCGTATATGTGACTGTAATTATGTGGGTGTGGGTTCTCTCTCTCTCTCTCATCCTGCTAAGACTAAAGTTGCTGCTGGTGCCGCTGTTGTTGAGCACGAGTTGAAGGTGGGGATCCATTTCATACTCCCTGCACGCACACACACACATACACGCACACACACACACACACACGCAAGCAGCTAGTGCGTCGACCTGAGGAACCTTTAATATTTTACAAGGCTTAGGAAGCACTTAAGGTAATATCAAAACACCACAGCAGGATCTAATTCTCTTGAAGAAATACAGGTTA
>NC_137042.1:31635460-31660460 GCF_032717465.1 Coenobita brevimanus
GTTGATACCAATTATGTAACGATGACGATGGCAAAGAAACTAGTCAGTGCATCAACTGTGGGAAAGAAAAAAAAATACCAAGACAGGGAGAAAATAAGATGGTGAAAGACAGAGGGATATTTTCATCCACTTGGAAGGATTATTCTAATGGAGGAAATACGACAAACATGAGTCGGTCTCTCCATCTCTCTCCCGTCTGCACCTCAGGCGTAAAAAGAAATGTGGAGAGAGAGAGAGAGATCTTTAAGAACTTTCAGACGATTCTCTCTCTCTCTCTCTATATATATATTGTGTGTGTGTGTGTGTGTGCGTGTGTTCAAGGCGTGTAAATTTCTCCAAATGTACGTGTAAGTATGTGTTTATTTTCAGCCGATTGCATGGTTCGCTCACCTTCCGCTTACATGAGTGTGCGTGGTAGTTCCTCGTATCTGCTTGCGTGTGTATACCTCTGTTATGTGCGCGTGCCTGTCTGTTCACTGTTTATGTGTGTGTGTGTGTGTGTGTGTGTGTGTGTGTGTGTGTGTACGATAGCCACACTGGTAACGAGGCAACACGAGCAGGGCCACTAATTGGTGACGATCAGGTGACACGCACTACCACTTCCTCCCTCCTACTGCCCTGCCATCCCTCCCCTGTTACCCCCTCCCTGCCACCCCACCACCCCCCTGCCACCCCCACCATCTCACCCCCTACCATCTCAACCCCCTGTGTTCTATCCCCGCCACCTCCCTCTGTCACATCACCCTGCTATTCCACTCCTGCTGCTTCCTTTTTATAATGAGACCCTGCCATCCCCTGTCATCTCAACCTTGCCTCCTGTCATATCACCCTGCCACCTATTTCTACCTGCCATATCCTCCCTTTGATTCAACCGTACAGCCTACTTTTCCTCGCTATTTCTTCCCTTCTGTATTTTTCACCGTCATTTCATCCTTATCGCCCCCTATCCTACCATCATCTTAGCTCATTCCTCGCTGTCTCACCCCTGCCATTTCTCTCTCTCTCTCTCTCTCTCTCTCCTAAGAAAGGTCGCCACTCAAAAGGGACAGGATATGCCTAGACATTGTTTATTGAGGTCACCCCTCACATGATGCAGAGTACAGAGAGAGAGAGAGAGAGAGTAGCAGTGAAATAAAAAAAAAAAAAGCAGAAAATAAGTAAAACGAAAAAGAAAGAAGGACAAGAACCAGAAAGACAGAGAGAAAAAAATGAGTTAAATATGAGAGTGAAGGATCAAGGAGGAGGCATAATTGAAGCACCCGTAATGGAACTCACTTCAAGTTTGAGAGAGAGAGAGAGAGAGAGAGAGAGAGAGAGAGAGAGATGCGAACAAAAAGGACAAAGACAAAAAGAAAAAAATGCGAAACTGAAAGAAAGATAAAGAGAAAAAGAACAAAGAAATATATCTAATCACCCATAATTAAGTAGATGTCAAGCTGTTTCAAACATACACACACACACACACACACATACCCTCCCTCCCATACCTCCGTCTCAGCTCCTGTATAAAGGAAAACAAAAATCAATTGCACGGGATTCCCCTATTAATCACATGTTAAAAATCAGCAACATCGCGTATGGAGGACGTTGCCCAATAAAAGGTTAATAAAATCGTGATATCTGAGGTGTAAAACTCAATTACATAACATTTCAGTGAGGAAGATGAAATAGAAAGCATCTTAATCCCACAAGAACAGCTCGAGATGTTACTTCCACACTACATGAACCCTAAGTACAAAATGAAACCTGGATTAAGAAAAGGAACAGACGCCGTAGTGAAAAATCGACCCTCTAAAAAAAAGTGAACCCTCGCTATATATATAAACCTTCATTCCAGCTTTTACCCCTAACTAAAAACAGACCCAGACCGTAAAAATTGAACCCACGTTATAAAATATGAACCCCACTGATGTAGATTTTTTACCATTCCTAATAACCCTCCCGTCCCCATACACCCCCTCCCCACCCACACTCCCTCATCGTCACCCACAACCATAGCCACAACCATACCCACCACCACCATCACCTCCACGCACATCCACACACCCACACCATCATCCCCAACCACACTCTATCCCCACCATCACCCCCACACCCATTCCCCACTCTCTCACCCTCATCCTCGCATCCCTAGCCCCACACCCCCAACCACACACCCCCATACCCACATCCACCCACACGCCCTCTTCGCTCGTGTCATGTCTCGCACTCTTAATTATTCCCATCTCTCGATTTTGGACAGAGAGAGACCCTGAGTTATTAATCTCTTTAGGAATATATTGTAAGGACTTTTTTTAAACATATTTTTTGACGTCTTAGAGTGATGAATGAAGTGAGGTGTGACCCATTTTTCGCCCGGTACTTATTTTTTGTTTTGTCCCAATCTCCTACTCTGTTTCATATTCAATTTATTTCAAATACTGAAAATAGGGATACGATGATGATGATGATATGATGATGATGATGAAAGTCAAAACTAAGTAACATACCATAACACATCACACATCGTAAAAGAATATCAGAATACTGAATTAAGTTCCGTTATTCTGATCCGAACCCTGACCCGCAGATCCAGCATTGAATCATTGCCATGGAGAAGTGCGGCGCTGCGGTGGTGGAACGAGAGAGAGGAGAGAGAGAGAGAGAGAGAGAGAGAGAGAGGGAGGACATCGTAAAATTCGGGGGGAACTATATTAACCCAGTAATCAAAATGTCTAGGCCGGGGGAATCACTCTCTTGACGGCCAGGTTGAGGAGGACGACTTGATTTAAGGGGAGTTTTATAGTGTGCCGTGCAGGGAAAGAGGAGAGGACGGGAAAAAATAAAAGGTTTGATCTGAGCTGGGGTTTGGGTTGAGATCAAAGTGACAGGAGTTGTATGGGGCAGTGAGCGGTAGAGGTGCTGGTGGTGATGGAGATGGTGGTGGTGTGCCGTGGTGGTAGTATTAATGACAGACACAGACAGACAGAGTGATAAATAAATAGACAGACAGACAGATAGACGGACAGAGACAAATAACAGAGACAGATGCATAATTTTTCTCGGTACAATGTTTACAAAATTATTTTCTTACATAGTTCCTTTCACAAGCACTTACGTTAATAAGTAAGCACTAACCCACAGAAATAATACTGTACACTTAATGTACTCTTCATTACAGCGATTCTAAATATCTGTATGCCAGAATCAGACGATTTCCCACTGTATATTCGTTTTTTTTCTTTCTTTCTTTTTTTTTATAGACATCGTTTGGGGGTCTTTTCAGCAAGCACCAAGTATACTTTTTTTTTTCAAACGTGATATAGTGAAACCGCTGGAAAGGTTAGTCCAGCTAATTGAATTCCAGAGCCTTAATATGGATACGGGATAATTCGTCTAGGTTAATCTTAAAACGTGAACATAATATTGGGGACACCACAGGATGGGAAGTGAACGAAGTAACCAGTGAGCTACCTTGGCTCCAGGACATTGCGGATTTTTTCAACTCTTCTTCATGTGATACAGAAGAGATACACAGCGAGACGAGCGATATCTTACAAGCTGCTGCCAATACTTTCAGAAATATTAGATTGGAGTATATCAGTGCATCTACATTAAGGATAATATTATACATACATTGGTAGTACGGCACGAGAAGAACGCCACTTACCTGCAAAGAAAAACACAATCAGTAATGGAATTAAACATTTTTATATTTACCAGCAGGTTTATCAACAGTGTTATTATTAGTTACAGAAAAAATGCCAGAGTCAAAATGCCGCTTTTACTTCAGCTTATCACAGTGACATAAAACTAATCTGCAAAATTTGGTGATTTCTTTTAACTACTAGGAAAGACAAAGGGAAGCACTTTAGTCGGCTTTGTCTGCATGCTTAATTATCTAATACTTGTTTCACAACATTACTGCACATTTCTCGCCAGGTAAAGCCAGTAAAGCGCTCAAATTCAAGACAGACCTAATCTGTTTCCCTTTTTATCCTTCCATCAGAGGCCAAAGCGAAAACAAACGCCTGAAAACTCCGGGAATACGAGTCACCCGCTTTCTTTTGCCTGGGCGGGAATTAGGGTAAGGGGGCGGGGGAGGGGTACTCGGCAAAACCCGTCCACCCGCCCCAAAGAGACTTCATAAGGGAAATTGCCGCCTCTAACGGAGATGGGGACAGCGGGGGAAGCGCTCTGAGGTTGACGGAGATGCTGGGGGAGCCGAGGGAAATTGCTTTTGTTGACATGGATGGAGGAGAAGTGAGGAGAAGAGAAAGCAGGAGGAAGGGAAGGAAAGGCTGGAAGGGAAAGGAAAGATGGGAGAGGATGAGATGAGGAGAGGGTGGAAGAGCAGAAGGGAAAGGGAGGGTGGGAGGGAAGATAAGAGAGAGGAAGAGCAAAGGGATGGGAAAAGCAGGAAGAAAGAGGGATGGGAGAGGAAGAAAGAGATATGAGAATGTAAGAAAAACAGTAATGGTAATAGGAAGACAGAATACAAGAAGTAAAAACTGACAGGGAGAAAATGCAAATGAAATAAATGAAGGGAGAGAAATAAGCAAGAAAGAACCGTAAACAACTGCAAAAAACGAGTAAAATAATAGAGACTGTAGGGCACAAGAACTGTAAGCTGAAGAGCGAGGTAAGATAAATATAAGAGTAAATGAAGGAATAAAAACCAACCAGGAATAAGAGAACGTAAAAGAGTGAAAATAATAAAGGAGATGGATTGATAGAGCCTGAAAATAAAAACCGATTATTGAAAAACAAGGCATAAAGAACACGACAGAAAAGGATTAAACGTCGAAGAAAAACTCCTTATTCTGATGTAGTTGGAGGGAAAGAGAAAGAGAACTAGAGGGGAAAAGGTGGACGGTAAAATGACGAGGGAGAGAAGGGATGGAAGGGTAAGGGGGAACCAAGGAAGGCCTGGAATAATAAATGAAGAGAAGGGGCGAGGGGAGGAGGACAATAACAGCGCAGATGAAAGCAAGAGAGAAAAGATGTTAGAAAGTATTTGAGAGGAGGCTGAGAACTATAAAGAAGAAACACAATAGCGTCCAAGAGAAAGCAGATGAGAAGTAAGAAAATGACAGAGCAAGCCAGGAATGATCATTACACCAGAAACCATTAGAAAAGAATCAGAAATGGGAGCATATACGGAAAAAAATGTAAAAAAGGTACATGAGAAGTACCAGAAATGTAATGAAGGTACACTTCATTGAATATATATTACTAAATGAGAGAACGTGAGACAAAGTAAAAACTATTAGGCAAACTAAGATAAAACGTAATACTAAAACACAAAACAAGATGAATTAATAAAATTTGATTAAAAAAAACAAGAGCTAGCAGAATGCCTCAAGAAAATTTGTAGAAATCATAATACGATAGAATAGCCAAAGGTGAACATATTACCAAAAAGGAGAAAAAAAGGTGACTAATAAAATCGTTCAGCTTAGGCCAGATGATTTTTATATAGCTTACACAATGGCGTCATTTTTAAATCAAGCTTCTACCAGACGATTTTGATTCAACTCGGGAGATTTCTTGTAATGATATATTTTTCCTCATCGCAGTATAATCGAAAAAAGTCGCACTGAGAAATATTACGAGACATTTAAAAAAAGTAATGCCAGCAGAGAAAGAGGAAATGAAACAAGGCAAGAAGAAGCCAGGCAGAAAAACTTAACAACACTCATAACAGGAAGACAAATGAAGCGAGAAGACAAAGCAGAATCGGGCGACACAGGGGAAATTAAAGGGAAGATTAGATTTTTACCATTCAGTCTGCGCTAATTGTTTTCCACCGCTTGCAGTCACAGGAACTGAGTTTTCATCATCAACAACATTACCATCATTATCATCATCGTCGTCTTCGTTTTGTCTTCGTTTTAGTCTTTGTCATCGTCACTGTCATCGTCACCATCATTATTTCCTCACCACATTGATCTCTATATTCATCATCATCGTCATCATCATCATCATCGTCATCAACGTCGTCATCGCCACTATCTTAACCCTAGGCTCATTGTGAGGAGGATCCAGAAACAGATCAAGGGAAAAACATAGACGTAATAGAACGAACATTAAAAGGCAAGGAAAAATGGACCACACCTCCAGTCCCCCACCCTCCACACCATGAATTTTTACTCCCTAATTATAAAAAAAAAAAGTGCTACTCTCACTACGCCGCCCACTGTGGAGAAAAAATAAATATATCTATTGAAGTACCAAATATGTGAGTAGGCCTACGAGATGAAGACAGGATTCTGAGGCTTGAATAATGTGTGGGTGAAGGTCTGGCCCATTCCACTGAGCATGCTGTTGACAGTTCTCTCCCTTTCATACTTCTTCACTCTTTTCTGGATCCTACTCCACCCATCCTTTGGATATGAGGAAAAAAATGTCATGATGATGATGATGATGATGATGATGCAAATAATTAACGCAGTAAAACAATAAACATCATAGCATTAGGCTGATTTCAGACAGCAAACCATATTGTCCAGCTAAAGGAAATCCTAATAACCAAAATGTTGAATTCTTATACTTAAATGACGTGTGTGTGTGTGTGTGTGTGTGTGTGTGTGTGTGTGTGTGTGTTAATGGGGATATAACCTAAACGTATGGTACCCTGTATATGATATTATAACGGCCGTAAGCCTAAAGGTAACGAGACAGGGATAAACATACACGACGAGGCCTTAATAACACCTAAGCAAACACTGAGATTTATTCAGTCGTAACCTCCTGAAATCTTCCACCACTTTCAAACCTTCACAAAAAGCTAATGGGATCTTGAGGAAACAAATCATAAGAATCACTTAAAAAAAAAATCACAATCAACTAATGGGCTCTGAGGGAAAGTATATCATAATTAGGAGACCCACTGAAAAAAAAAAAACCCTTTCTTCAAAAATCCACAAAAAAGGAGGATGAAAAACTAATGGAATCTTGAAAAAAAATTGGGGAAAAAATTAATGGGATGTTGAGAAAAGGTCATAAACAGGAAGTCCATTAACACTCTCAGACGATTATGACTTCTTCTCAGCTGAATAAAATCGTCTGGCTTTATACTGAATGGAATAAGATTGTTGTCTCGACAGTGAGAGACTTATACGTGAAAGTACATTTCCATGTTCCAGTGCTCACAAACACGATGATGATGATGATGATGATGATGATGATGATGATGATGATGAAGAGGAGGAGGAGGAGGAGGAGGAGAAGGACGAGGAGGAAGAGGAGGAAAAGAATGATGATGACGAAAAGGAGGACGAGGAGGAAAGGAAAATGTCACAATCGCATTTTTATGACCTTTTGTTGGTCAGTCGAATGTCTCCTGAAATCTTAACGAGAGAGAGAGAGAGAGAGAGAGAGAGAATGTGTGTGTGTGTGTGTGTGTGTGTGTGTGTGTGTGTGTGTGTGTGTGTGTGTGTGTGTGTTTAGGCCAAGGACGACGAAGAAAGGTGAGGCGAGGGAGTATGCTATCGAAGTATGTGCTGGAATGACGGCATTGATGAGTAGGGACGAAAATAGACATTCCTACCAGTGCTACGCAAAGCCACCCCCACGTGAGACGACGCAGAGATGGATAAGCAGGAAGACTGGATAGATGTAAAGAAAGAAAGAAAGAAACAGGCAAAAAGACAGACAGATGGATATATAGATAGACAGACAGACAGTTTATGGCCAGACATACAGATAGGTAGATAACCAGATAGATAGATAGACAGATATAGATAGCTAAATGGACAGGAAGATTATTGACAGACAGAGAGACAGACAAACAGACAGATAGATAAGACAGACAGATATAGAAGATAAACAGATAAACGAATAATTATACTGACTGGTTGATCTGACTAACTGACTAGAGATCGAAAACAATATGTGTATGCATAAAAAATATACACTGTTTACCCTTTTATTTATTCATGTGTCTACTTACCATTATTTATATATAAACTTAAACTCACAAACTCCCGAAGAACTCCGCCCCCTTGAGGAAGTCTCCTAAAATACCATCAGCTTCGAGGAGGAGGAGGAGGAGGAGGATGGGGAGGGTCGGGAGGAGGAGGAGGAGGGTCGGGAGGAGGAGGAGGAGGAGGAGTAGTAGGATGGGGAGAAGAAGGAGGATGGGGAGGGTCGGGAGGAGGAGGAGGAGGAGATAGGGGGGAGGAGGAGGTGAACTTTCACAGCTGGCGGCGGGAAAACTCACACGGACTCTTTTATCGTAATGAGATAAGGAAAAAACCGGAAGAAATAACGAGGAAGTAAGGAGAAGTAGGAGGAATGAGAGAGGTGAAGGTGAAGGTGGGGTGCAGGGATGAGAGAGGGAGAGGGTGAAAGATGAGGGGGAAGTAAAAGAGGAGAGGAGGAAAAAATGATGAGAGGGGGTGGGGAATGCTATGAGAGAGTGGGGAAGAGGTGACGGAGTGAGGAATGATTAGGGGGTGACGAGGGAATGAGGAGGAGGAATGAGGAGAGGTGAGGTGGGAGTGGGGGTGCAATATGAGGTGAGAAGAAGAGGGGTGAGGAGGAAATGATGATGATGAGGAGGGGAAGATAAACGAGGGTGCGAGAGGGAAGAGGATGGATGAGGGAAGATGGAGATAAGAAAGGAGAGCGGATGAGGGGAAAAAGTGAAGGAAGAGGGAGATGAGGAAAAAAGAGAGAGAGAGAGAGAGAGATGAGAGAAGTGAGGATGAAAGAGGGGCAGGCGAAAGATATTAAAGAGTGGCATCGTACTGCATGTCAAAGTTAGCTGTCAAGCCACTAATCAAACACACTTTACAAACTCTTATTCGGATAACTTTCACAGGCTTTGGTCAATTTTTCTTCGTCTCTCTCTCTCTCTCTTTCTTTTACAATTCATTTCACTTCCCATTTTACTCAAACTAACCCACACTTCCTCTCACGTTTCTCATTTTCATATCAAACTCTTATTCTATTCAGATCTTTGCCCATCTCTCCATACTTCTCAGGCCTCGCTTTTTCCCTCTCTTGGAGAAATCTTTCCCTGCTCAAACTTTTCCTCATCATTCCATCTTTCTCAAGCTCTGTCTCACACTGTTTCTCAGTTTCTCTCGCTGTCTTTACAAACTCTCACCTTGTTCAGCCTTCACTCATCTTTTCATTTTTCACAAGCTCTGTTTCTTACTATTTCTTTTCTCACTCCTTCTACTATCATTCACTTCTTCTCTCGTCTTCACATCTTTCTCAAGCTCTGTCTTTCACTTTCTCATTTCTCACTTTAAAATTCCTCTTCTGCTGTAAATTTTCCCTTATACTCTAGACTTTATCACCAATCTCTCACCTCTTTCTTAGGTATCATATTTCTCGCTTCCATTTTTCTCACTTTCACATTTCCCACATCTCGTCACTTTCACCACTTTTTCTCACATTTTCCAGGCTCTCTCACATTTTCCATTCTCGTTCATTTTTCTTACCCTCTCGCATGACTCACTATCTCACGCGTATATATATTATTTTCTCCTACTTCATTACTCTCTTTCTCATTTCCTTCATCTTCACATCTCACTTTCGCATTTCTCACTTTCTCTCACATCGCTCACTCCCTCCCACAACTTTTCACTTTCCCACACATCTCAGCGTCTTTCACAACCCTCACTACGGTATCTTTCACCCTAACTCACTCCCTCACTCCCTCTTACAGCTCTCGCCCTCTCTGTCATGTCTAATCCTCTCTTACATCTAGAACTCCCTCACACCTCTCACTCCCTCTCGTTCTCGCATCTCTCACTCCCTCTCCCTCTCACATTTCTCACCCCCTCTCCCTCTCACATTTCTCACCCCCTCTCTCCTAGTCATATCTCTCACCCTCTCTCCCTCTCGCCCTCTCTCTCTCTCTTTCACACCACTCTCCCTCTTACATCTCTCACCCTCCCTGACATTTCCTTCGGCCCAATGCACCTCTGGGCCACAAAACACTGCCCCTACATACTATACATCAATCAGGATGTAAAATCACTCTCTAAGGGATGCTAGAGCGTTGGCCTGGAACGAGTGAGAATACGTATATCTGTCAACGCGTTCCACACCCCCATATACTCGTAGACGTAAATACAGGATACAAACCATACGTATTCACGTCTGTCTGTTCACATTTCCTCCCTACTGTACTAAACACACATAAATACAGACTACACACTGATATATACAAAATAAATATTCGTCTATCTGTCTGTTTCCCAACTCATCCTAATCACACACAGATACGGGTTACACGCATAATGTGCATAACCACAAAGAGTACGTACATTTATGCTCAAATCCATTCTCAGAAAGAACATAAAGGCTAACATATTCATATACATACAAATATCACACAGTTTACACGCACTAACATACATATATAGGTACCGGCATATACTTGTACGGCATACAATACAAACGATTTTATTCAGCTGTGGAGAGAGATTTCAAATAGAAGGTGACAGATATGACCTTTAACCCCTTCATTACCAAGGTGTTCTCCTAAACTAAATAAAAGTAAAATCGTGTGTAATTAAATGAAAAACGAAGTATAGGCAACTATAGTAAAGATGCTACCCGGATCACTTACTAAACTGCCTCAGACACATTTTATTTTTCAGTGAATATCAACAGAGGAAGAAAAAACAAACATACTAAATAAAATATAAGCCACACACCAAATTACAGGTTTCCTCCATTCATTAAAAAAAAAAAAATCTGTAACAGTTAAGACTTGAGCTGCTGCAGGTTGAAGTTTGGGAGGAAACTAATCTGGGGAAGCGAGTTCCAAAGAGAAGCAATTTTTCAGGCGGCTTCGACAATTTGCTAGACGAGTTCCGACAAATTCCAACGTGAGTCCTTTAATTCTAAATCTACTAGGAAGGAGATGCAGGTTCCTGTAATTCTAAAAGTACTGGGGAGATGATACATATCTATAATATAATGATCCTATTACTGTAGGTTTGTTGGTTTGTTGCTTGACATCGAGCGGTGGCCGTCTCAAGCAGCCTTTAAGCGAGTTCCTACAATTCTTAATGTACTCCGGTGATGATACATATTCGTCACATCAACCTGTCTATGAATAATGTTGTTCCAGTAATTTCCTACCCATTACTGAGGCGGTTTCAGCAATGATAATAGGCGACTCCAACAATTTTAACGCTAAGGACTCAAGAGCTTTTCCCAGTGGCCAGGAAAATCGTCTGGTGTTAGGCAGATCAAAACAGTGAAGTCATTCCCCGTGGTATAGTCCTTTTTCCATAACTTGGGCCAGATTCTCGTCCTTTTGCAGCTTATATCACGTAGTTCAGTGGCAGAAAAAGGCAATGCTATGACTCTACATCCCTTCCAAAATACTTCTTCGTGACTATAGCCATTTGTCTGTGTGTGTGTGTGTGTGTGTGTGTGTGTGTGTGTGTGTGTGTGTGTGTGCGCGCGCGCGCATACTCAGCCGAATTACCTGCCCAGGAGTATATTGGTTCCAACAATTTTACGTGGGTCAGACGATTTTTAAGACAGTTTCGGCGATTTTCCAGCGCGATTCCAATCCTTCCGACAACTCTTAACTCTGCCTCGACAATTTTTTATTCGATAATCATTTACGTGGTACTGGCAATTTCTAAAGCCCGATTCCAAAGGCTTTTTATCAGTACTCCAATTTCCTCTCTCTCTCTCTCTCTCTCTCTCTCTCTCTCTCTCTCGTAAAGATAATTCATCACAGGGAACTGACTTTAATGCAATAGCGGCCTCACTGACACACACCATTCCAGGCAGACAGACAGACAGACACACAGAAAGACAGGTATGCAGACAGACAGACAGACAGGTATGCAGAAAGACAGGTATGCAGACAGACGGACAGACATACAGATACACAAACAAAAACAAATAGACGAGTGGATAAAGATCTAGAGACCAAAGAAAAACGCAAAACTAACTCGTGGACGAAACACATCAATATATAAAAGCAGACAGATGGACAGACAGAAAGGACAGGCAGTCAGACACATAGAGTGATAGATAAATTGACAGACAGACAGACAGATTATAGACACCAAAAGGGAAGCAAATATAAACTTCTGAACCGACCAGACTGAGAGGAAAAAGCGGTAGACAGACACATAGCAGACAGACACATAGAGACAGATAAACGGATAGCCAGAGAGATAGACAGACTAAGAGAGAACTAGATATGAACCCCTGAAACTAAATTACTAAATCAGGAATGTTTGAAAGGATTGCAGATCTCCTGGTTTGTGTGTGTGTGTGTGTGTGTGTGTGTGTGTGTGTGTGTGTGTGTGTGTGTGTGTGAAAGTATAAGGAAGAGAAAGAGGAATAACAAAAGAGGATGAGCTGGATAATAGGTAAAGGTGAAGAGAAATGGCGCAAGAAATAAAAGGGAATGGCGTGATAATGAGAGAAAGAGAGGAAGAAAGAGAATTAGCTCTAATTTAAAGAGAGCGAGTGAGATAATGAGACAATACAGAAGAGATACTGACAAGGGGGAGGACGAGGGAGGGGGAGAAGGACGGGTCAGGAAATGAAGGGAATGAGTGTTATAATGTGAGAGAGAGAGAGAGAGCGAGAGAGAGAGAGGACTATCAAGTGCATTTCATTAACCCGTGATCTAAAGCACTCTCTCTCTCTATCTATCTATCTATCTCTAAAAACGACATTCCTCCCGCAAAGGTAGTCAGGTAGGTAATTGGATATTCCCTTTGACTCCTATGCAGTATAGGAATATTTTGTTTGTTCTCTCTCTCTCTCTCACTCTCTTTCTCTCTCTCTCTGTATGGGGGAAAGACTGCATGAAGGAAGAGAGGAACAGAGAGTAGAAGGGTGATTTGAAAAGAGAGGAAAGTAGGAGGATGTTGGGTTTGTAGGGAGGAGGAAAGAGAGGGGAGGAGGAGAAGGAAAGGGTAGGAAATGGGGAGAGAGAGAAGAAAGGGGAGAAAGGGGTGAGAAGGAGGTAACGAGTTGTCTGAAAGAAGAGAAAGGATGAGAGGGAGGGACTGACGAGGGTTGGGGAAAAAAAATGAATAGTGAAAAGGGTGAAGAGGAACGATAGATGAGGGGAAGGGAAGCATGAGAGAGCAGTCGGAAAGAAGGGGGTTTGGTCAGAGAGAGAGAGAGAGAGAGAGAGAGAGAGAGAGAGAGAGACGAGAAACTTATGAAAAGAAAGGGTACAACTGGATATCATTAAATTGTAACTTTCATCCCTAATCTGATATACTGTATTTTCCTCGTTGAGAGTGACTACAATGAAATCTCCTTATTCTTTCCTTTGCAAATACTCCAGTAGTGAACTGGGTACATCCGACAGATACTTCACCCTCCACATCGAATCAGAAATCATATTTTTTCTTCAAGAATTCGCAAGCATGGCCCATTTCCTTCACCGAGTCCTACTCCTTCCAACAATCAGATTATTATTTATTTCAATCAAGTCAACAAATCTAATGTAACTCATAATTTGCCACAGCGAATACCAAACACACTGAGGCGTCTAGATGTTCAAGTTTTCGTTATTGTCGATAGGAAAGTTATTATTATTATTTGTATTCCGAACTTATATTACAAACCCTCCTGTCAGTCCCTGTATGACGGAAATCAGACAAGCTCAGTCGTGCGCATGCAGATGGATGTGAGACCATATAGGATCAGATTACTAGCGTGGGGGTATCTAATTGCTGTGTGAGTCTCAGAGCGTCATATTACAAACCTTCCAATGAGTACCTGTATCGCGGAAATCAGACAGGCTCAGTCGTGCGTATTCAGGTGGACGTGAGAGGTCAAATAGGAACAGATTATTAGCGTGGGGATATCTTCAGCCTGGGGATATCCAAGTGCTGTGTGGGGCTCAGAGCGTGGTGGGGAATAATCGCCATACTCTCACACCCAATGCTGGATCCCTCTTCATTCCCCACATTGCACGCCACCGGAGATATTGCATTAGGATCACACACACGGACTTGAGTATTCATTAGTAAGCCGGATTTATATGTAAGGACCTAACAATTCTTTTTTACACCCATATTCTGTTTTAGATAAGAGTTCTGATTGTAGGTGATGCGATCGATGTTCACAATATGCGAATAACGATACGGGTTGGGAATAGGTGAAAAGACGACGACGACGACGACGATGATGATGATGATGATGAAATGTACTTGAGTTCATGTGCTAAAACTGAAGACGTAGAATCAGAAGCTTTTTACTACTCACAAGAACATAAATAATGAATAAACACGGCATGTGAGGTAGAAAAGAACTATATACACAGAGTTACTGAACTTTGCGTAAAATATGAACAGTATGTCCCACAGAAATTAATGTCATTCATCTTACGTTAATTCCCTGAGCCCTTTAGATGCGATTGTGGACTGAAACTAACACATACAACATAATGAATAAGACGTGGGATCTGCAAATGTGGCCTTTATGCGAGACGAATACCAACTGAAAGATAGTCTGTGGGGATTGGAGTGTGAGGAAGACGAGTTCTTGCAATCTGGTTTCCTCGTTTTGGCTTGTTTTGGGGTCACTGGTGAAGACAAGCCGAGGAAAAACCGACTGGAAAAGTATGAGACTTGTCAGGGAAAAAGGAGAAAAGTAGGAGAGACTGCCAAGGATGCAGTGAGGTGGATAACTAGCATGGGAAAATGTTTTTGGAGAAGCGCAAGGGTAAGAATGACGTAAAGAACTGAAGAATATACTTTTTTGAAAAGCATCTGAGAAAACAAAGGAAATATGTAACGACAAAACATATATAATCGAAGAAACTGTCAGGGGAGCAGTGACGTGATAAAATGGCAGGGGAAAATGTTTTTGGAGAAGTATTAGGGTAAAAATCAAGTAAAAACTGACAAACATTTTGTTTAACCATCAAAGAAGACCGATAGAAAAGATAAAACGAAAAAATATATATATAATCGAAGAAAGGGTCAGGGGAACAGTGACGTGAGAAAATGGCTGAGGAAGAAATGGAACGAGAAAATAATGGCCTGATATACTAGTATCTGGCAAAAGGGAAGGGGCAAGGACAAGACTGCAGGGTAGAATTGGTATGCCAGAACATAGAGTAAAAACCTAACGCTAGTGAGAAGTAGGTGGCAGAAGTATAACGAGTGTGGTGAAATAATTAGAGACTGACGTGAGAAAATTGACAGGATAATAATGAACAGGGACTGCATGGATTAGGAAGTAAAGCAAAAGGAAGATCTAACACTCATGATGAAACAACAAAAGAAATGAGGAGAGCGGAGCTGAGGGTATAAATTGACGGAGGAATGATTAGGGACTGGCTTGGAAGAACGAGTTGAAGGAGTGGAAAGAGAAATAACTTTGGTGAAGAATTAAAAAGGGAAATAGCTAAAGGGGAGTTATGATTAGGAAATGAAAATAAAAATCAACAGGAGAATTATGATTAGGGACTGGCAAGAGAGAGAGAGGGAGAGAGAGAAAATCAGAGCAAGGGAAGAACTGACTTTTGTCGAGTGAAATGACAGGAGAACATAATCAACCGCAAAATTATGGCCACGAACAACTGGCCGAGGAGTAATGGCGAGGGGGACTCCAAAATTCGTGAGAAGTTTGTCACCTAAAAGAAGGGAAATAGGATGGAAGGAATCAATAACATTGGCCCTATATCTCGCCTCTCCCTCTCTTTACACGGGGGACTGCTGTAGATCTGTTATTAATCCAGTTCTTAAGGTGTAGTGGGGTGAACGTGGTCAAACCTAGCTAGCTCTAAGTGAAAAGAGAGTGTGTGTGTGTGTGTGTGTGTGTGTGTGTGTGTGTGTGTGTGTGTGTGTGTGTGTGTGTGTGTGTGTGTGTGTGTGTGCGCGCGCGTGCGTGCGCGAGAGTGTGTGTGTGTGTGTGTACCTGGATCATGCTCTCTTTTGTATCTGTTATTTATGCATCGTCTGTCTGCCATTCACCAGGCTTTTCCTTCAGCATTTTATCATTCCACATCTCGTCCTCCTTTCTATTCACTCCTTTCTTCAGCTAAGAGAGAGAGAGAGAGAGAGAGAGAGAGAGAATCAGGCGTATGCCCCAGATTTTTCCGGCCACATGTAAAGTTTTTCTCACCCAGACCAAGCTGACTATCCCAATACCATCACCATCCACCCCAATCCATCCCATCCTATCCCACTTCACCCTAGCCTCTTCCATTCCCCACCATCATACATCCCATTCCGCTCCATCGTATCCCATCCCATCGCCAACTAATATATCCCATCCCGTCTCATGCTGCCCCACCCCACGTCACACCACTGAATAAATGGTAAATAAAACAATAAGGCTGCAGCAAGAATAAAAACGACGTCAACGCGCTGAAGAGGTTAAGACCATAAGTAACCAGGGACATATCAACACGTTCGCTCTGTTAATTTTTTTCTTGAAGGTAAAAATCTTGCACGCTTCTGGCCTTTGGTTCTTTCTACCTTGCATAAAAAAAAAAAAAAGGGGTGACCACTAGGACTTCTCACAGCCGGATCAAATCGTCTACAGTCAGCCTGAACAAAATACGTGAATACATTCCCGGCAGCACAAGGGTTTTGAGCCTGGCGACAAGATTTACCGAGCGTCATAAAAGTGTGAGCCAAGACCCATAATGTTGCTCGTGCGTCAAACCCTTCACCACGAGGAGAGACTCTTGCTAAAACATCTGGCAGCAACAACAACAACATTAATAAAAGTGTAATCACACTGAAAAGATTAAGGAAGACTTATCTCAAGCCTTTTTCCACGATTAAGTGTCCCCTAAGCCTGATAAAATCGAATAATGTTATCAGCAGTAAAATAAGCGTTGTAACATTTCACCATGGCAGATTTCTCCCAAGCTGAAGCGAGTCACGGTTCACTCACCTTTGCTTGGCGATGGCTTTTGTAGCTTATCTCATGTTTTACGAAAATATGCCAAAATATTTATACCGAATCCTCCAAATTTCATATTCTTCACGACTTAACGTAGCTCAGGAGTCCAGACACGGATTGACTTTAAAGATGCATTACTTCATAAATTTCAGACCACAAACACTTACTGAGATATTCATGACTTCAGAAACTTCACGGATTCAGATATTTCACGATTTCAGAACCTTCCCTTCAGATACTTAGCAACTTCAGATGGTACTTAGGACCTGCATCACAAGTCACTTAATTTCAGACACTTAATTACTTCAAATACATCACCCCAGATGCTTCAGGATTTCAGCCATGAGCCTCCCCGTCCTCAACAGTCCCCCTCCCCTTAATGCCAGCAGTAAAATGTCAGGCTTTCCGGTTTACTAGTACGCTGCCTCTTTTGGGGTGAAGTTTAGTATTTATTGAAGTGTATGTTCAGTGCCTTGATTATACTATTTTTACTCTGTTTTTACCCTAGCTTGGCCTAAAAATTGCCATCTTTCCAACTTGAGTGCCGAGATTTAACAACACTTCAACACTAGAATATGATGCTAGTCACGAAGAATCGCTGTGGAAAGGATGTTGAGCCATAGTTAAGGTAAACGGATTATGGTATTAAGTTTTGTTTTTCTACTGTTCTATCTTTACTGCTCTGTTTTTAATGTTATTTTTACTAATCGGTCTTCAACTAAGCTATCTTTGTGCTTCTACGACGACGATCTTATCTTTGCCTTTTAGTCTGTCTTCTGTCCTTACAATTTTTCACTCTTCTCTTTTACTAATCAGGCTCTGCTATTTTATCTTTATTTTATCATTATTTTCTGTCCTTATGTTTACTCTTATTATTCCTTCTTACTCTTTTTTCAGTGTCCTCGCTTTGCTATTTCACCTTTATTTTAAACTGCTATTTTTTAACCGCTCCCGGGCCTTTATTATTCTGTATACAAATTATCATAAATAATCACTTTTAATACATACACAAAGGCCTTCATATCTGCTTTACCTTTAAGATACTATTTCATATATGAAATACTATTCCACTTTCTAAATATATTTCTAAAACCATAATTCTGTCTATACGTTATCCTTCTCTCTTTATAAAAACGCAAACTAGATAATAGCGGTGGTATTGCTGGCAAAAGCATTATGGTTCGGAATGTACGTGTGTGTGTGTGTGTGTGTGTGTGTGTGTGTGTGTGTGTGTGTGTGTGTGTGTGTGTGTGTGTGTGTGTGTGTGTGTGTGTGTGTGTGTGTGTGTGTGTGTGGAGAAGGAGGAGGAACGACACAGCAGAAAGTATACGCAATGAGAGCCCAAAAATGCGACAATGTATTTACCAATTCAGGACGTAAGAAATGTTAATTATTTAATTTAACCTCAGCTAGAAAATATTATTCAGACTGGCTGTGACTCCGGCCTTCGAGGGCTAAAAAAGAATGAAAAAAAAAAATAAAACAGCGAAAAATGAAAATATATTGATTAATTCACTTTGGGATTCTTTTTTTCTTCTCTTCAATCTAGCTACCATCTGGTGGGAAATTTTTCATAATGGAGAATTTCACAGGTGATTTTTTTTTTAACCCCTCACATGACTAAAAGTTTCTCCACAAGCTTAGTATCTTAATTCAGTTGTTCCATGGGCAAAATATAATATACATCGGGGTAGTGAATGAGTTAAACACCCACCCACACCCACATCCACACACCCACCCAACCACACATCCATTCCCCCAACACACACATCCACACACCCCACACACACACACACACACACACACACACACACACACACACACACACACACACACACACACACACACACACACACACACACACATCCACATCCCTATCCACAGCCCTCCCCCCACACACAAGAAACAATAATGAAAAATCAGGCAAATTCACCAAAAACAAGACCCCGATAGACAAGCAAGCATACAGGCGCCAGACAGTCACCGAACCCAAGAACTCCTCCCGCTCTGGGCCGGGCACCTATAACTCCCGGGCCGAGGCGCTTCATTTTACCGGCCCAGGACTCACGACACCCTTCCGGTCCCGAGACTGGAGTAAAAATCGACCTCCCGGACAGCGAATTTCCAGTCCGCTCCCACCCCTCCCTCGGCTCCCATTCCTCCAAGAGACCTGATATGTGGGCTCCCTAAATCTCTGTCCTCGGCCGTACATGCTCCCAGGCTGCGAAAAATGGTGTCCTCCTTCGGCATAAATCGCAGGAGCCGCTGCCACAGACACCATCGTTAGGCGAAGTAGAGGGGCGGATGAGAGCCTGTTCCTTGGTTTAGCACCGCGGTTATGGATGGCTGGTCGTTCTCCCTTGCTGGGTTTTTGAGGATGCTGTTATGAGGGAAGGGTTGTGTGGTGCGATCAGACTTCACACATACGAATATCTCGTTCCCTATGTACAAATAAATATACGGTTCAAAATTCTGCAGAGTTTGTCAAGGAAGTCACTTCTCCGAGATTTGATCACCCTGTCACCCTGGCTAGCTTTGATGTAGAATCCCTTTTCACGAATGTTCCCTTGCATGAAACCACGCGGATCATCACAGATAACACCAGTATTTCTACTCTTACTTCAGTTGGCTTGGACAGAAAATCATTTTACAACCTGTTGGAGGTAGCAACCCACCAATCCCTGTTTACATTTAATGGAAAACTTTTTACTCAAAAAAGATGGAGTGGCGATGGGGTCGCCGCTGGGTCCTTCATATGCTAATGCTTTTCTTTGCCACCATGAACAAACTTGGCTTAATAATTGTCCCATTGATTTTAAACCCATTTTTTACCGAAGGTACATGGACGATACTTTCGTTATATTTAAAAACCCTGCTGATATTCATAAGTTTATGGATTATATAAACTCCCAACATCCTAACATAAAATTCACTCATGAAACTGAAAAAGATAAATGCCTTCCGTTCCTGGACATTCTAGTTAACAATCACCCGTCTCATTTATCCACGAGTGTTTACCTGAAACCTACTTTCACTGGCCTAGGCACAAACTTCCTCAGTTACATCCCGTACGGTTTTAAGATCAACAGTATTACAACGTTGTTCAACAGAGCGTACAATTGTTGCTCCTCTTGCCTTACTTTCCACTCCGAAATTTGTCTCTTAAGAACCTATTTTGCCAATAATAAGTACCCCATCAGTGTTTTCGAGAAACTATTAAGCAGGTTTTTAAATTCAAAGTTCTCCTCAATCAGGCCTGTTCACACTGTAGATAAGGAGTGTTTGTATATCAAGATCCCATATTTAGGTTCATTAAGTTACGAAATTAGGAAAACACTAAGCAAACTTCTCCGTGATTGTTATCCACAAATTAATTTTAAGATAATCTTAACAAACAAGAGTACTATAGGTAGCTTTCTTAAGCATTTATCTTGTCTTCATACTAACCTCCGGTCCAATGTGGTTTATTTATTTTCATGTTCTAGCTGTCCTGCTAGATACGTGGGGTCGACCTCACGTTGGCTGCTCCACCGAATTCTTGAGCACCAAGGTAAATCCACTAGGACTGGAAGGTTCCTCTCTAAACCCTCTTATTCTTCTATTAGAGAGCACTCCCACCTTTCTGATCACCCTTTCACTTCGCAGATTTTCGGCTACTAACTTCATGTCAGTCTTACTCTGACCTCATCACTGCCGAATCCATCCTGATTCATAGAATGCGACCCAGTCTCAATAGCTCGACTAGCGCTACCCAACTATTCACGCAGTAACAACTTTTAACAGGTCAACTCCTACTCCTTTTATTTCCTTTTTTAATATATATGTTTAGCATCGTTAGCCTTTGTCCTGATCTTCAGATTTTGCAAGGATTAAACACGGTACTTTTATGCTTTACCCCATTTTATATTGCTTCCCTCTTTTTCTTTTTTATGCAAGTCTATGTTTTGTACACATGTTTTTTATTTCTCCTGACATTGATCGATGATTGTTGTCTTTTAAACTTTTAGATCCACTGATGATGGAGATTGTGTCTCCGAAACGTTTGGATTAATAATAAAGATGCTGTACATCACAACGTTGGTACTACTTTTCCTGACAAGACTAAGGTTCCCAAGAGGAAGATCTATTGCGGATATATAACACCAGACACACACACACACACACACACACACACACACACACACACTGCACACAGAAATTAGTCCCTCCTCACAAGCCCTTCTCTTCCCACTACACAAATTCCTCTCCATCTCCCCACCAAGCCAGCATAACCCAACCCAACATCCCTCCATTCACACATCTTTCCCTTCCCAAACACACATACATATATCCCTCCCCAACGCATAAACGCACACACAATTCCCCCCACATACACATATGCACACAGCCTCGCCCACACACATACGCATGTACACAGCCTCCCTCCGCTACACACGTATGCACACAGCGTCCCTCCCTCACACACGCATGAACACAATCTTCCCCCCCCCCCCACACACACACATATAAACATCCATCTCCCCACACACTCACAAAATGCTGCCCTATCTTACACGTTTCTTCACCCTGTGCTTGCCCCTTGTTCTCGGTCTGCCTCTCCTTCTCCAGCCAACCACCTCACTGTCCTTCTTCATAAGAATTAATGCTGGCAAGGATTCGAGTTAGGGGTCTCGTAGCCAGATTTTTCCGGCCACATGTAAAGTTTTTCTCACCCAGACCAAGCTGACTATCCCAATACCATCACCATCCACCCCAATCCATCCCATCCTACCCCTCTTCACCCTAGCCTCTTCCATTCCCCACCATCATACATCCCATCCCGCCCCATAGTATCCTATCCCATCGCCCACTACTATATCCCATCCCATCTCATGCTGTCTCCACCACTTTCCTCTTTTCCCCCACTCAGCTTTCGCCATCTTCAACCTTCCTTCCACTTATGTTTCTCCCTCAATCACTTTTGTCTCTCTCTCTCCTTTCTCCCTCCACCACTTTCGTTTCTCCTCTTCCTCCCCTTCACAACTTTTGTCTCTCCCAACTCTCTCCTTCATTTTCGTCTCTCCCTTTACTCTTTCTTCACTACATCACTCATCTTTCTTTCCTTCATATTTGTCTCTCTATCCAGCATTCTTCTCTCTCTCTCTCTCTCTCTCTCTCTCTCTCCATCACTTCCCAGCCAGTCTCGCTAATGGCTTCTCTGCAGTTTTATCATCAGTCTATTTTTCTAATCATTAAGTGTGTCCTCACCATCTGGCAGGAAGCGAAAGAAAAAAGAAGAAAATAATAATCTATCGCTCACTCTCCTAAGCTACATAAAATCGTCTGATCCTCTCAAGAATATAAATTACAAAACCGTCCTTGTATTGCAGGGGTTAGTGGGGATTCTTTAACACCATCACAGTGCATCTCCAAAGCTCAGTAAAATCTTCTGGTGGTAGAAAGCTTTAGGCGTTATTATAAGGGTTACTAGAGCTGTCTCTAACTCCTTCCTTACCAGAGGTATCTACAAAGTTGAATCCATCATCTGAAGGTGGTAAGGCTTAAACATATAAAGGGTTTCATTGTTTCGACGACGTTAAGTGTGTTCAACATACGATAGAAGCTTGTTAATAATTACAATAAGAAAAAGTGTTACTCTCATTGTGACATTTCTCTAACTCTCATACTCTCTCTTTCCCTCTTTCTAGATCCTTCCTCACTCCTCTGTACAGGAAAGGGATGATGATGATGATGATGATGACAATGATGAAAATAATGATGTACCGTTCAATACCACAAATACCATGACGTCACGGGTCTCGCTATGTTGTCAACAGTTGAATGACATATCGGTAAACAATGCCATGTTCTCGTGCCCGGCGCTCATTAATACACATAAATAACGACTCCAGTGTTGGCTTAGAGCTGATTTACTCTCGCGATAACAATTCCCTGTGGTACTGGACGGAGGGAGTCGGATGAGGCAGGGTTTTATTTAACCTGTGAATGATTTTACCTGCGATCTCCCTTAGCCCGTCAATCTTCCTTTATTCTTTACTGTTACCAAACGATTTTATTCACCTGAGGAGGGCACCTTAGTAGTAAAGGGATTAATGAGGCTATATCTAACCTCTCCAGTTCGGGAAGCCTCACCTGAGCTGATTGAAATAGCCTGGTGGTTATAAAAATAGATCACAGTATGTCGTCATAATATTGAGATTAAGCTGCTTTATTGCTCTGATAAGATGGATAGATAGATAGATAGACAGATAGATAAGAATTAATTTTAAAGGCATCGTTGTACTGAAGGGGTAGGTGTATATTATTTTTAACAATCTTATTTAGTATTAGATTCACTTTCTTAGCCGAATTAAATAATCCAAAGTCAGCAGGAATGACATAAAAATATATGTTATCTACTGTGTGGGATAATAAACAAAATTACGACTCCATGGTTGGCTTAGGCTGATTAATTCCACCGATAATAGTTGGCTGAGGCACCTGAAAGAAGGGACAGGGCTGGGAGGATTTATTTTATCTATTTTACACTTTTAATGCAATCGTCCAGCTGTGCTATGTATGAAATTGAAAAGGGATTAAATACTGAGGAGGTTAACATTACTAAGGAAAAAAAATGTTCAAATCTGTGATGATGATGACGATAAAAAGGAGGAGGAGGAGGAGGAGGAGGAGGAGGAGGAGGAGGGGGAGGACAGTAATTGATGATGATGATGATGATGATACCTACTCTTACCCCGTCCACTTTGATGACATCGCTTATGTCGTGCCAATGACAGACGATTTCAGGCAACTTTTATCAATAATTTCTAGTAGTGAAGGAGGTGATGGAGATTACATTTTAACCCCTTCAGTCCCGCCTAAACAAAACAAAGTATTCTGAATCAGCAAAAATAAACAAAAAAAATGTGGTCGGATGCATGGAGTTAATGATGAGTGAATGGACGCATGGTTAACTGGAAACGTGGGGTTGGTTTGGAAAGATGACGACGATAACTCACACCAAAACATAATAAAAGCCAGTGAGTTATGTTCCCCTCCAAGCCCAAGACCATTTTCTGTGCATTCTCGTCCACAAAGAAGAGGAATTGGAGACGTGACGCAATTATGGTGTGAGTCTGCCAGCTCCCCAGCACAGAGGGACGTCATCATCATCATCATCATCATCATCATCATTCTCATTGTCATCTTTATTAACATCATAATCATCAAAGTCGTCATTATAATCATCATCGTCGTAATCATCAATGCTAGTCTCTTCATCATCGTCTTTTACATCTTCATTGTCATCATCATCATCTTCATCACCATTAAAACCATCACCAACGCCATCCCCATCCCCATCACTATCAACAACCGTTGCCACCACCACCACCATCATTTCCACTGTCACCATTACCAGTACCACCACTACCACAACCACCACCACGACCACCACAAAACCACCCTAAAAGTGTACCTTACCGACTGACGCGCGATCCAACCTTACGAGGGTCATTTTGTGGCCGAAAATGACGAATCACCTCGTTAGGGATGCCGCTCGCTCACACAGCAAGAGTAAACAGTTAATTTAGTTTAATGGCCTATTCCTATTCTGCCGCTATCCCCGTACATAATTAATCCTGTAATACAAGTCCAGTCACCACCCATCACACGGCGGATTTATTTCATATGTACAGATCATGCTGCACCACGGGGATAATACGTCACTGCCTCATCATCAATCCGTGGGGAGTGGGAAACTGACTAGCCGTGGGTTGAATTCTCATAAGCTTAGGATGGCTTCTGGTACCACTGACTTACCAAATGATTCCTGTGCGTGATACGTTGTGCATATAAACTATGCCGACATTAGCATTTTTACTACATGAGGACCTTGCTTTATTAAAAAAAAAAAATGTTTAGTCTAAAGGTTGATGTTATGGAAAAAAAAGAAAACAAAAACACACACACATACATTCAGACGGTTTGCCCATGACGAACGAATAGATAGAAAGGGACTAAGAGTGTACTTGAGAGTGCATAGAAAAGTACCGCTTGCGGGCGTTCGTGCGTGTGTTTATCTACCTTAGTCCAAGTTTCCTCCACAATAACATAACCATCGTACTACAGAAATATTCCTCTCTTCTTCCTCTTCCTAATT
>NC_137042.1:31665460-31962960 GCF_032717465.1 Coenobita brevimanus
CCCCTTTCTCTGCTCTCTCCTCTTTCCTCTCCCCTCTTGATCCCTCCTTCTTCCACCCCCTCACCCCCTCCCCGACCTTCTCTCTTTACTTAGATTTCCTCCCACCTAACCTTATTTCCTGTACAATCACACCCCACTCCGCCCGCCCCTTATTCCCTCAGTTCGGGTTTTCTCCTCCACCCCCACTCCTCTCACTCCATCACTCTGCCTCATTCTCCGCCTCTCCATCAATTTCCTCTCCTGCACCACTTATCGCTCTCCACTTCACCACTTTACATATAAAAATTACACCTTAATATCATACCATCCTTACCACATCCACACACCCTATCACATCTCTACTACATTACCACACCCACACATCCTCCCTACCACATCCCATCCACACAACAACATTTCATATCATCCCTATCAAACACACACACACACACACACACACACACACACACACACACACACACACCATCACTACCACAACCTACCACACACGTACATATTTGTTACTGCATTTCTCTACAAACCTTTCCTCCCACACCCCCAGTCCCTATCACACTCCCACGCCATTACTATCACACTGCCACCACACAGCAACCACGACACTCACACATACACTTCCTATCACACTCCACCACACACCATCCCTACCACATACCTCCCACACTTCCTACCACAGTCAACTCCTCCCCCCCCCCCTCTTCCCAATTCACGCCCTCAGGCAAGTAACACCATCACTGCGAAGCTTCACTTTGAACACGGGAGTTGAAACCCCAGGGAAATGGCCCGACTCCCGCCACTGACGCTCCACGATATTTTTCTTTTTTTAAACTGATTTATGCACTTGCCTCGGGTTTGTAGCTGGGGCTGTGTGTGTAGAGGAGCGTCGGTTCGATCCCTTTGCACCTTCAACGTGCAGTACATACGAGCGCCAGAGGGTTGTGTTTTAATTTACAGGTACGCAAAATAAATTAAATTCTGAGGGTACGTGTGTGAGGTGATAGACGCACCAGCAGTGGTACCAGGTTGGAAAATTCAGAGCCAATGGCCAGATGGGTTATACATTTCATTAGCTGTGTTGGGCCCCAGGTGAGCGAGGCCGGCTGAAGGAAGAAGTAATATATGTTTTTCGGGCTTTCTCTGCGTGGGAGTTGGTGGGTGGGTTGGTGGGGTGGATGGGAGGGGGTTGTCTTCCCTCTTAATTTCTCCCCTTCTTTTTTTTTTCCCCCTTCTCTCAGCTCCCATCTTTTCTCTCTTCTCGATTCATCTCTTCCCTTCACCTGTTTCCCCTTTTATCACCCCACTGCCCTTCTTTCACTTGTCCTCCATTTCCTTCCCTCGATCCCTCCATTACATTATATTCCAAAACTACGAGATTAGACAACCTCCATCGTCATCATCATCATCATTAATAACAACACCATTGTTATCACCACATCCCTACTCCCATAATCATCACCGTCATCATCATCACCACTATTAACAACATCATCGTTTTTATCATTATATCCCCATCGTCATCATCCCCCTGTTCCCAGTATCAAACTGTATATGAGTTTGGAAGGATTCAGGAGCAGAAAAAGGGAAAAAACGCAAAATTTTTAAGTTTTCATCACAATATATGCCGCCGAAATGGTCAGCATCTCCATCATTCTTACTGCCTCTCATTAAGACACAGTATAACGTCAGCCTGAGTCATTAGTCATACACAATTACCCAAACATACCGAAACATACGAAGAAAAGCAACACACATCCAATTTTATCGAGTCAGTGGGTATAATTCAGCACATTCTTGTATTTTTATTGTACTGCACACTTTCAGGAGGCTGATCACTTACATTTTTTTATTCAACGACCATCAGACACGTCTATTTTGATTAGCACTATCCACTGAGACTTAGATTATACAGACCTATCTCTCTTCTCATCGCCGCTGACCAAGACCAACAAGACTTTTCATTTTATCTACACCAGATATTTTAACTCAGCTTCTTGGTGAGCACTGAACCTCAAAGCTACGTCAAAGATAAGGGCATCTGTTGAATTTTGGACGAAGGTCAAAGTATTTCTGCTTTTCTTGTCTCCCAGTCCGTGGTGGAGGTTGAACAATACGAGGATACCAGCTGTGTGGATCAAGCTATTTGTTGGGTTCATGTCGAAGATCAAGGCTTTTGTTGAGTTTTAGTTGAAAATTACGGTAATTATGCTTTCATGCCTGCAAGTCCGCGCTGAAGGTTGAACAAAGCGAGTGTACCAGTTGTGTGTCGGAGGCCTGTGTGAAGCGCAAATGGCTGGGCGCCTCGCTAAGTGGCCACAACTTAACTCCGGCATGCTCACGGCATCATCTCTTCACTGTGTTGCAGGGATACTGTAGAATCAAGGCGGTGCAAACTGTGTCAATGGAAACAACAAAAGGAGGGTCGGATGAACGAGAACTAGTGAAAACTGGACGGGCAAAACTAAACAGATAATCACACAAATCTGCGATGGATAATAATACATATATATTAGGGAAAGGGAGAGAGAGAGAGAGAGAGAGAGACAGACAGACAGACAGACAGACAGACAGACACCAAACCCTGGTGTCAAAAAGGCTTGCTGACATTATTTTTGCAAAACGGATGCGACAAAAATTTTCCAGTGCGGTACAATGACACGAAAAATTCAACGGTGGGGAAAAAATATCAACAAATGGCGAAACAAAAAAGTGACGACACGAACGCTCAAATGTCAAAAAAGGCGAAAAATAGGAAGACAAAAAAAATCAAAATTTCCCTCACCTCCAATTTCTTTTTTTTCTCTCTCTCAAAGTTTACGTGCACCCATCGAGCCGTGACCTGCTCCCATTGACCAGTCCTGAACAAAGAGTAAAAAAGAAAAAAAAAGACAAAAAGAAAGAAAATATACGTTCCATAGCATCCAGGAGGGGTAGGGGTGTGTGGGGGGGTATTGGAGAGCGTCAGACGATGGTATGAAAAATAAGGAAAATAAAAAGAAAAATGAAGCAGGAAAAAGTGAGAAATTGGAGTCAGTAAAAATTAGAAATAAAAAAAAAGTGGAGAGAAACTGGAAAAAAAAAAGATGAAGAGAAAGTGGAAAAAAAAGGGTGAATGAAAACATAAAATGAGGAAAAAATGGTAGAGAGAAACAGAGAAAAGAAAATAAGAAAAAATGAGGAAGAGAAAAGCGAACAGAAAGGAGGAAGCGAAAATATTAAAAAAAACAATTAAGGAAGAACACGGAAGACTGTGGAGAACAAGACAAAAAAAAGAAAAAAAACAAGGGAAAAGAAGGAAAGAGGAACAAGAGAACGAACATTCGGAACAGGTAAGAAAGAAAGAGGGAAAAAGTGTGAAGAAAGACACACTAGACAGAATAATCGAAAACGAAAAGGAGATAGTAAAAACAGAAAAAAATATAAACACTATACAGAAAAAAATTCCACGGCATCTACGAAAGAAAGCAAACTTAGTGATGGGGGAGAGGGGCAAATAAGAGAAGGGAAAAAAGGGAAAAAGGAGAGATAAAACGGGAAGAAATAGAGGACATATGGTGGACAGACAAGAATGGTAAAAGTAAATTTCCAATCCATTGCATCCAGGGAGCAGAGTGGACTATATATGGGTGCGGGGTGAGTGTGGGAACTTGCATAACTGACCTACTTTGGGAAAAATAGAGAGAAAAGCTATGGGATAAAAGAAAATTATGGAAAAGACAAAGAAACACGAAGAGAAGAGAAAAGGGACAAAGAGAAGCAGAGGAAAGAAGGGCAAAAGAAAATGAAGAAAAGAGGAAAACAGTAGCGGAAAGAAGACATCAAAAGCAATTATGATAAGAAAAGAAAAAGCAGAAAGAAAACAAGGTAAATGTGGAGAAATAAGAAGATCAGAAAGATGACTAAAAACAGAAAACAAAAAAAAAATCCCCGTTCTATAGTAACATCCAGGAACTACAGCAGATTTGGTGAGGGTGAGAGGGGAAGTGAGGGGTATTGCTGCGTGTAACACAAAATATTAAAATGGCTGGCTTGCTAATAAATGAAAAAAAAAAAAAGAAAAAAAGACGATAAACAGGAGACAAAACTGCAAGGAAAAAAAGGGGGGAAAGGAAGGGAGCAAGAGAAGACAGACAAAAAAATATGGAGGGCAACAGGATGACGAAGACACAGAATATGAAAATATGAAAGAAAAACTACGAGAAGATACAGAAGGTAGAAGGAGAAAGAGAAAAAGCAAGAAGAGGCAGCATATGGACGAAAAAGAAAAGAGAGAAAAGGAAGAATGCAGGAAAAGAGAACGAAAAGAAAAGAAAGAAGAGGAAGAAGTTAGGAAGAGAAAGAGGAAAGCGTAAAATACATCGAGGGGGAGGGAAGGGGAAACCGAAGAAATCGAGGGGGTAACAGAAAATGGTGGAGAGATACAGAAGAAAGAAGAGAAAGGAAAGAATCAAGAGGAGACAGAAACCAGAGAAAGGAGGGAGGAAGAAAGGGAGGAAGAAAGGAAAGGAAGAAATACAACCAGTGTGGAGTGTGTTAGGGTGGGGAAAAACTTACTAGCATTTTCCCAGTGACAAACTCTACTTTTACTTTGGGTATATCTTCCTCTGAGATCCAACTCCACAGACAGAGATTAAACATAAGACACAGATTAGGTGAAAATGACATTCACACACACACACACACACACACACACACACACACACACACACACACACACACACACACACAAAGAAACAGACAGACGGGGGGAAAGAGGAAGTGAAAGCAACACAAATCTCCAACGAGAGAGAGGCAGACGAAACCCAAATAAATCTGCCACTGACACAAAGACATACGCAACACCACAACACAAGCTGACGGCACAGAGGGAGAAAGTTTATGAGCCGAACCGAATCCCATCTCTTCCTCTACCGAACTTGTAAACACCCACCAAAAGAAAATGAAGGCCAGATAAACGCTCTCAGGTTCCTACGGCTCATTCTTGGCTGAATAGAATCGTCTGGAGTTACATGTACATAGAATACTAGAGCTATCTTGATCTTCAGAGGGCTTATGATAATCTAAGGCTACTACGACTTTTTCTTAATGCATGGAAGAAGGGACCAAAGGCTAGAGGTCAGCAAAGTGTTCCCTCCACGAAGAATAAAAACAAGACAATGGAGAGTCAAATTCAAGATCCGCTCTCTCAGCTGAGGAAAATCGTTTGGCATTAACGGGAATAAAATGATGGAAATTTCGATCTTTAAGGGCTAATTACACCCATCAACGAGGTCGGACGGAGGATATGTGTAATTAAATAAAATCGTACGTGAAGAAAGATGGCACTTTCAGTGGCGTATCTAGGGGGTGGGTGGGGGGTTCAAGGAGAAGATGGTTTAAGATTATTGCCCACTGCTTGTAAAAGACTCATTAACGCAGACGCTTGTGATTACACCAGGCTCATCTGAACATAAACCCAGTGTACTGCAGGTCAGAGCTTGTTTTGAAGTCCATCATCTTCGTGTCAGGAGATAAAGAGGGAATTGTGAAACGTTTGTACAACAGGGCAAACGTTTGTGTAGCAGGGCAGCTCCACCGCCTGATCATGCCTGTGCCACCACCTACAGGCGTTCCTCTCTGGCTGTAACGAATAAAATATATCATTGATGTGACGCAGCGACCAGCAAATGTTGGATCGGCTCCCCCGGGTCTCCTCCGTTGCCCGGCAGGTGAATTATGCAAGGAACGTGAAAGCGCCGTCAAACACAGCTGCCCAGACGTGAATAACGCACAAACATAGACAAACAAAGGCAAACAAATAAGAAATGTTCGGCTGGTGGGGCAGGAAGGGAGAAGACACACGGAGGGAAGGGGGGTAGGGCAGACTTATGACTTTCTCCTCCCGTTTTCTATCTTAGGTTATTGTTTTCGCGTTTGTGTTTGGAGTTATCTCTCCTCTCTCTTTTCTTTCCTGCTTGCCTTCTCTCTCTCTCTCACCCTAGTCACTGCCCGTATTATTAGCTTGTATTTTTCATTACATTCCCCACCATTCTTCTCCCCACTCTATCTTCCTCCCTAATCCACAACTCTTAATCTGCCCAATCCTTTCTGTCCTTGATCCCCAATCTTTCCTCTCCCCTGTAATTTCTCGTCACAAATACCTGCTCCCACAATCTTTCCTATCCCTTTTCCCAAACATTCTTTTCCCATTCCCCACTCTTTCTCCTCCCATTCCCCAATCTTCCTTCTTCCATTATCCAATCTTCCTTCTTCCATTATCCAATCTTCCTTCTCCCATTCCCTAATCTTTCTTCCCCCATTCCTCAATCTACCCTCTCTCATTCTTTAATTTCCCCTTTTTCTCAAGCGTTTCTCTTTTGCCTTCTCTCGAGACTCTCTGGTTACTCCGTTTATTTCTGGCCCATCTCCTCCACTCTCATTCCCTCGTCTTTCCCCTCCCTTTCCCTCATTTTTTCCCCAATCTTTCCTTACCCCGGCTAGAATATTTTCCCAATCTTCCCTCTTCTTTCTCACAGCTTTTTATCTCCCTCTCATCCCCAATCCTTTCACTCCCTTGACTTCCTTTCCACATTCAATCTTCTATAATCTCCCTCTCCACATTTTCTCATTTTTCCAGTCTCTAATTTTTCCTCACTCTGGTTTCCAAGTCCAATCTACCCCAATCTTCCGTCTCCCTCTCCTTAATTTCTCCTCTCCCTGATCTCCAGTCTTTTTTTTCTCCCTAGACCTTCGTCCCATTCTTCTCTCTCTCTCTCCAATCTTCCTTCTCTCATTTTTTAATCTTTCCTCTCCCCAATCCTTCCCCTCCCCAATCTTTCCTCTCCTCAATCTTTCCCATTTCCAACCTTTCCCCTTCCCAATCTCTCCCCTTTCCAATCTTTACTCATTCCAATCTTTCCCCTTCCTAATCTGTACTCTTCCTACTCCTTCCTCACCCCAATCTATTCCATTCTCAATTTGTTTTCTCCACACTCTTTCCTCCCTCCGATCTTTCCCATTTCGGTCCCCAATTTTTCCTCTCCTAAATCTTTCCTCAATCCTTTTCTAAATCTTTCCCCAATCTTTCCTCTCCCAATCCTCGATCTTCCCCCTCCCAATCTCCAATCTTTCCCCTCCCAATCTTCAAACTTCCCCCTCCCAATCTCCAAACTTCCCCCTCCCAATCTCCAAACTTCCCCCTCCCAATCTCCAATCTTCCCCCTCCCAATCTCCAATCTTCCCCCTCCCAATCCCCAATCTTTTCCCTCCCAATCCTCAATCTTTCCCCTCCCAATCCTCAATCTTTCCCCTCCCAATCCCAAATCTCTCCTCCTCCTCCTCCTCCTCCTGAGACTCTCCATCCTCGCCATGTTTACTTCTAGCCCATCTCACCCCACTCTCGCTGTGCTTCGGTCGGCCTCCCTCCTCTCTGCATATTTTCCTTTCTCTTCCTCTTAATTACTCTCCCCCCCCTCTCCCTCTCTCTCCTTATCTATGCAACTACCTATCTAACTACCTTTCTATCTATCTATTTATTTATCAATCTATCTATCTCTTCCCTCATCATCACCATCAACGCCATCTCACCAACATAATCCCCTCTCCATCTTCTTCCCCTCCTTGGATTTTCACGTAACCATACCGGCTTATGCCCTCACTTAACCCGATCATCTTTCCCCTCACTCTCCCTCCCCTCACCGTACATTCCATCATCCTCTCACTTACCGTTTCCTCTTAGCCTCTTTGTTTCCCCTCAACTCTCTCTCTCTCTCTCTCTCTCTCTCTCTCTCTCTCTCTCTCTCTCTCTCAATGTTTCGTCTACAGTCATACCTTAACGGAGTCCATTATCGAGCTTTAACTTTTTTATTTCCACACCAAACAACTGAAAAATACGAAGGCAGTTCTTCTATATAAATAATTAACGACACTGGGAAATCAAAATACCACTTTGTATAAATCTTTCTCTTTACATACTCCTCCTCCTCCTCACCTCGCTTCCCCTGGCTTTCTATTTTCTTCCCCTCCCTTCCTACATTTCCCTACCCTCTTTCCCCTTCGTTATCTTTTTACTATTTCCCCTTCTCGTTCCACATTCCTTCAGGTTCATTTCCTATCACTTTCTTTTCCCATTGCCATTTCCTTACTCCTTCATCCATCCTTTGATCATTCCCTTCATTCACCTTACCAATTTCTTCAGTGTCCTCTCTTCACTTTCCTTTCTCCTCTCCTAGGCCTTTCAATCACTTTCTCTTCATTTTCCCCTCACTTACCCTCCCTTTCCTTTCATATTACCTTCCCTTCCCTTTTCTTCGTTTCCTCTTCCTTCTCCTATCCCATTCACTCATAAACTTACAATTTTCCCCTCATTCTCTCCTTTCCCGTCATTTTTTAATTCTTCTTTCCCTCGCTTCCTCTCACTTCATCAAATCCTTCCACTCACTTGCTCTTCATTTTCTCCTAATTTCTTCCTTCCGCTTGGTTCTGCGTTCCTCATTCCCTCGCTTTCCCTTCCCTTCTCCTAATCCTTCTCTTCAGTTCCCCTCACCCTATTCTCATCAACTCATCACCTCTCTCGCTCGCACCTCTTCTTCTTCCCTTTACTGCCTCCTCCTCCTAACTTTATCTTCCTCTTTCGTCATCGTTTCCCCCTTTTTTACTTTCTCGTATTTCTCTGTTTCTTTTTCTTTTCCTTTACTGATCTCACCCTCTCAACTTCCTTCACTTTCTCCTTATTTTCTTTCTTCCCTCTACCTTCCTTCTTGCCACCCTTTCATTTCCCTTCCCTTTCCCTCTTCTCCGTTTCATTACTTACACTTCGTCGTCCCCTCCTCTCCATTACCTTCTCTCTCCTAGCTTCTCTTTCATCTTCCCTTCACTATCCTATCCCTTCCTGTTTCTTGTTTCCTTCCCTTCCCTTCCCTTCCCTCCCTGTTGCTCTAGTTACCTTACCTCACACTCCCATCCCGTCCTTTACGTCCCCCCTTCACTTCCTCTTCCATCCTTCCCCTCACCCTTCACCTCATCTCTCCTCCTCCCTCACCTTCCCTCAACCCTCCCCTCTGCCTCACCTCATCCGTTTTCTGTGCCCGCCATCCCAGACTTATCTATTATTTCATCACCGCCTAAATCCTAAAAAACACCCGCAAAAACACAAACTTCCTTGATCCCCTACGGCTTACTAATCCAGAAACCCACTTACCCAACACCCAGGCCTAAGCTGTCTGGAAAAGAGGCGGTATATTTTACTTTATATATTAAGGTAATGGGTACACACACACACACACACACACACACACACACACACACACACACACACACTACGTATTTCCCTAGCTGGTAAAATCTTCACTGTTTTATATGCTATGCCCGAGTGATTTGTGGTGTGTGTGTGTGTGTGTGTGTGTGTGTGTGTGTGTGTGTGTGTGTGTGTGTGTGTGTGTGTGTGTGTGTGTGTGTTTCATCCCCCTTACCACTTCTCTGCATTACTCACCACAATAAATGCAATGGAAGGGAATAGGAAACTTCGTTTGTGTTCTGTAAGGATGCATCTGGCAGGTCGATTAGAACAAGAACCGATAAAGGCTTCTGTTATTGGAAATGTTTGTGCTTTAATCTGAAATGCTTGCACTGGAGTTCCACCTTCTCTCTCCGTATAACAGGATCTACGGCAGCTTGCCTGTCTCTAAACCCAGTACTCGATGAGGAAAAGGCAGACGGTCTATATAAGACTCCCTTATTTTAACTTGGCCTAAAACTGCCATCTCTCCTCTTGAATGCTGAGGTGTAACAAAAAGATTAACACTAAAATATGATGCTAAACATGAATGGCCCTTTTTGAAAGGATGTAGAGCCGAAGTATTATCTTACTCTGCCAGTGAGCTATGTAAATACGCTGCAAAACGACGAAAATCTAGGCCAAGTTGTAGCGAAAAGAGCACAGTGACAAAGAAATGAGGGGTCGTAGGAGAGCTGGGATAACCTGACGACATACTTAGAGGATTGGTGTGTTTGTGGCTCCTGGGTACATCAAGACAAGAGTGTGAATGGTGCCCGGTAGTGCTTGATGGGCAGACCCGAAGTGGACTGGGAATTAATGCATCATCTTCAAAGGTGTTCTGGGGTACGTCTGGCTCGAAGGTAAGACTTATCTTTGGGGTAAGCCTGGACGAGAAGGCCAGTCGGTGTCTCAGTGATCTGCTTGTGTCGATAACAGTCCTCTCTCCATGGTCGGTGGAGGACCTGATGTGAGAGCAAATCTTGGGTGGCTCTGTTAGAAGCTCAGTTTCTTGGACTGTGGACTCCCGCTTCAGTAGTAGCTAATTACTGTATGGCAGTCTCGGCAACTTTATTTTCCTCGAAAAAGGGTTAATTCCTGGCAGCTTCAGTGAAAAGTTTGGAAAATAATGGAACCGTCATAAGCAGTGCTATGTGTTGAAGGGTTTGCATTTTCTTTTTCTGGCGGTATATTGTGAGGGAGTCACTTAGTACCATCACTGCCAAAGCCAGTGGTGGGTGGTATGGATGCACAGGAAAGGATGCCTGGAGAGGAGGGATGGAGAGAGTACAGTAGTACCGCGGGTAAGGAGGAGATAATATCCATAACGACACGACCAAGGTTTAGAGAACCCTTGGACATGACGGGGCTGATGCACAAACAAAATTTTATGTAATTCCATCAGAGGTATACTTTCCAAGGCAAGCCTTTTAATACCTTCAACAGATTTCACTCAGCTAAACAAGACTGCCTGGTGTTTGGCAGAATGAAATTGTAGTGTGTCTCAATCAATGTATGGTTTAATAGAGACATAATTTAACAAATGCATGTTGAGAAGTTTCCCTTGGCTGCATAAAATCGTCTGGCGTTATTCAATGCAAAATCCCTAAGTGTGAACCTAATGTTATACGCTTAACATATCCACACGACTTTTGCAACAGGTCCCACTAACCCTCCCCTTCCCCTCACCTTCTCAGTCCACGCTCCCCTTCCACTTCACCTTCTCACACGATCCTCACCTTCCTCTCGCCTTTACATTCTACCCAACCCTAGAAATTGCTATTCCTTGCCAATTGCCACCCCTCTCACTGGAATCACTCCCCCCTCCTACCACCACCTTTAACTCTTTCACCCGCCGAACCACGATTTTCTAATGCACTACTATCCTCTCCCCACTCCCTCTCTCCTTCCATTCCCACCTTCCTCTCGATCTCCCCCTCTCCCTTCCCTTCTTCTATCGTTCTTCTCCCTACCTAACTTCACTCTCTCTCTCTCTCTGCCATGTACTTCCCACTCCGTTTCCTTCCTCCTTTGCTCTCTCTCTCTCTCTCTCTCTCGCCTTTTTTTTCTCCTCTCCTCTCCACTTCCCCACTCTCTTCCCCTTCTTTCCAGGTATCCTCTCTCTTCTATGACCCCCTCATTTTCCCTCCTCCCTCTCCCCTCTCTTCCCTTCTCTCCAAAACCTTCAACTCTTCACTCCCCTCCTCTCCCTTCCACTCTTCTTCTCTCCTCCCTTTTCCCCAGTCCTTCCCTCCCTCATCCTCCCTATCCCTCTCCCCAGTAACTCTCCTCCTCCATTCCTCTCCCCTCGTCTTTCCCCTCCACTTTTCATCTCCCCCCTACCCTCGCATTTCCCCCCACCCTCCACTGCTTTCCACTTGGCCTCCTCTAGCACTTACCTCCACATCGTTCCTCTAAAGTAACCTCTTGCCCTCTCTTCCTTTTTCAGTTTTTTTTTTTCCTTCCTTCCATCCTTCTCGCCTTCTTCCCTCCTTCTCAACCTCTCTCTCTCTCTCTCTCTCTTTGTCTATCTTTTCATCTCTTCCCCTCTCTGTCTCAGTTTGTCCCTGAATCCCTTCTTTCTTTCTCTTTTCCTCTGCTCACTTTATCTCCTTTATATCCTTCTTTGATCTTCCGTCTTTCCTTCCTTCCCAGTTTCTTTCCTTTTTCTTCCTTCTTTCTATCCTTCCTTCCTTCCTTATTTCCTTCCATCCACCCATCCATCCAATCTTCCTTCCTTCCTTCCCACGTTCCTTCCGCTATTTTCTCGATGTTCGCACCTTCATTTTTATAATACTGTGTGTGGTGCTCTTCCTCTCGTATGCTAATGGCGTTCCCTCTCTCTCTCTCTCTCTCTCTCGCTTTTCCTTCCTTCCACCACTTTTCACGTTAGCACTCCTATACCCGACCTCTGAAAGGCTAATCTCTCTCTCTCTCTCTCCTTTCCACCACTTTTCACTTTAGCATTCCTTTTTATATTATACTCGACCTCTGAAAGGCTAATGGCGCTCTCTCTCTCTCGCTCTCTCTCTCTCTCTTATGCTAATGGCTCTCGTCTTCTCCTTCGATTTTCCCGTCTCCAATATTCTTAGCCGCAGACAACCCTTTCACCCCCCGGATTCCAGACCTCTTTTGTTTTCCCTCTTCATCCGCCCTTTCCTTCTGGCTCTTCAGGGAATGGCTTTTGTTGCGTCTGTGTCTGGTGTTTGTCGCTTTTGTTTTTGTGCTTCTGTATCCTGTCCTTTTGGTCCTCGTACGTGCTTTTGTTTACATTCGCATTCACCGTTTTTCTTTGGGCCATTCTAGGGATGACTGTTTGATGTTTTTGTGTCGATCCTTTTGTGACTTTCATCTTGTCTTCTTGTTCTAGTATATTTGTCTTGCACTTTTCTCTCCTCCTTTTTCTTTTTCTTTTTTTCTTCTAAACTCTTTTAAAGATTTCTCTACTTTCCGTCAATTATTTAAAATCTTCGCTTTGTTTTTTCTTAGCATTCCACTGTTTTATAGTCTGTTCCAGATGTCACTGTTATAATTGGCTTTCTGTTATATCAGTCTTGTCCTACTCTTGTTATGCTTTTTGTGTCCATTCGTTGTAGCCATTTCATTTTTTTCCTTTTACGTTTAAATGTTTTTATCCACAAATTCTTTTGTCTGTTCAAGGAGTGTTTTTGTTGCTTTCTCGTGGTTTGTTGTTTTGTCCTTATTATGCTTTTCTATGTCCTTGTAGTAATGGTACTTCTTGTAATGTTTTGTCCTGCTGCTTTTCTATGTTAGTACTCACGCGCGTAGCAGTGCCGATGTGTATTGTTTTCGGTCAAGTGTGTGTGTGTGTGTGTGTGTGTGTGTGTGTGTGTGTGTGTGTGTGTGTGTGTGTGTGTGTGTGTTTTGCTGTACTTTATTTTTCCTTTGCTTTTTCCACGTCTTTTCTGTTTTACTGATTTTTATTTTGTCTTCTGAGCTTGTTATTCTCCATCGTCTTGGTATTTTGTGCAAGTCGTCTTCTGTTATTTCTGTCCCCTTGTCTCTTTTTCCTCTCGTCTACGCCCTCCATTCGCTCTCAGTCTTTTGTTTTCCTTGTGTTCCTTCTGTCCTCTCAATTATTCCTTTCTTATCCCCCTCCCTCGCCCCTTCCTTCTCCTCTTCCTTTTTTCTTTTGCTACTTCTCATTCTTTCTCCCTCTCTCACTTCTTTTCCTTCTCTTTATTCTCATTTTTCTTCTCCTCCTCCTCTTCTATCTTCCCCCGTTCCTAATTATCACTTTCTTTTTGTGTTCCCTTTCCATATTTTATTCCTCCTACACATTATTTAGTATTACCAGCAGCGATAGCGAAGCTGGTATTGTTTTCAAGTTGTTTGTCTGTCTGTCTCAGTGTATCTGTTAGCATCATAACTTCACAATCACTCAAGATATCATCTCAAAATTTTACAGGTGTGTTGCAGGGGTGAAAATCTCCTAGGAGTTCGAAATTGGTGAAAGTAAGTCAAGGTCAAGGTCATATTCCGAGCCGCGTTAGATATGTATCGGCTCGCGGCTAGTGTGTTTTCCCCCTTGGAGAGGCCCTCTACTTACTATTATTATCTTACTTCCTCTCCTCATTCTTCTTCTGATTTTCTGTTTCACTCACTATTTTTCCTCCTCCTCCTCTTCTTCCTCCTCCTCCTCCTCCTCCTCTTCCTCCTCCTCCTCCGCCTACTGTGTATTCGCTCTCTGCTCCCTTGCCCTCTCGTCCTCTTATCTTCCCTCTCTCTACGTTTTCATTAATGTGTCTATTGTTATGCTAATCTCTCTCTCTCTCTCTCTCTCTCTCTCTCTCTCTCTCTCTCTCTCTCTCTCTCTCTCTCTCTCTTCTCTGTAATGTACCTATTCGTCTCTAATCCTCCTCATATTTCGTCCCCTCACTCCGCCCATGTCTTCTATTTCAACACTTTCTTTTGTATTTTATTCCTGGTGGCTAATGACTATTTTCTTCAGCTTAGGAGTCACATAAGACGTATAGCTGTAATAGATATAGCCTTCACTAACCCCTTCAACACGAGGAGTCTTTTCTAGGTCGGGAAATATCGTCTGGAGGTAGCAAAAATTACCTGACATAAGGCGACATCATAGTGAAAGGTAAGCATAGTCACCATATTGTGTGTGTGTGTGTGTGTGTGTGTGTGTGTGTTGCATTTACTTTTACTCTCGATATTCTTTACTTTCTGAAACAAGAAAGGGCCCGTTATTAAATACCTATATGAAGCAAAGCTGAACATATATACACCAAATCCAAGACAAGGCTTTCAAAGCTAAAACATGGTGGAATCCGAAAATATGATGAAATTCCACCATAATCCGATCAGTTTCCCTATATATTATACGCCAGATAAAGTAAAAATTCTAGCACAATATATTTTCACACTGTATTTAAATTTGGCCTCTTATGCTGTAATTTTCCATGTAGGTAGCATAGGCCTGGAAAATAACAGTACTGCAGAACTGAAAAACAAAAAATAGGTTGAAAACTATGCTATACGATAGAAGGGATTAAAGCATCGGTGGTGGCGAGAGTAAGTGAAACGTGGGTAGCTTTTTCCGCAGAGTATCCCACAAAGCCTTTCTTGGACCACTGAATCCCATCACAGTTTTCGTCAATATTTCCATGTTTATTATACAGTACAGAGGGTATGCTAAATAAGTGTATTTTTTTTAACACATAATTAAAGCTGACCTATCATCCTAATATTCTGCATGTAGGCTGTGGACGGCAAGATCATTTTTTAATTCAGTCTAATCTCTTTTTCCATACCTCTGTCTCATTCCTGTTTCAACCCTGTCCCAATGTTTCTTTCCCCTCTCATCTTTCTTATTTCATTTTCTGTCCTCTTCTCGCGCGCGCGCGCACACACACACACACACACACACACACACACACACACACACACACACACACACACACGCTGCGTTATTTACCTTCCTTCCTGCATCTCGCTCCTTTATCTTCCTCCCCTGCCTCTCGCGCTTCGCCGTATCTTTATCCCTTCCTGCCACTCTCTTTCCTTTAATCCATTTTCATCTCTCTCTCTCTCTCTCTCTCTCTCTCTCTCTCTCTCTCTCTCTCTTCTCTCTCTCGTTTTTTTTCCTTTCAATGTTCTCTACGTCCCTCCCTTTTCTAAACATGAACGTTCTGGACTTGAATAAACTGGACTCATCAGCCGGACGCTCACAGAGATCTTTTGGTAAAGTTACCGTCAGCTGTTGTGTGTTGTCAAAAGCAGTGCATGAGAAATGATCGAGATGAGTAATTGTGTTGTGATGTGAGGGGGGTGCTTTAAACTGAACGCACAGTGAACGTTTCATCATTATTGTTATTATTATTTTTTTTTTTATTATTACTATTATTATTATTAGCTGGGTAGGTATGTTGTGGTGCGGGGGGCTGCTTTATAGAGAGGGCATGGTGAACCTCTTTTCCCCTTTGGTATTGAAACAGAAAAGAATGATGGCCACTCCCTAATATGACTTGTTGAACTCGAGTCTCCTTTACTCAATCATGTCACTAGGGTATCTGGCATAAAGTGGTTCCCCAAGCACATACCTTCTTGACAGGCCACTAGGCATTCTGTTACGAGTATGTGTTTTCCTGCTCTACATGTTATCTTTTCTTTCTTTGTACCCTCTCTCTCTCTCTCTCTCTCTCTCTCTCCGTTCCTCTTCCTCTTCCCTCTACCACTCACTAAATCACTTGGTTCATGCTTCCTGCTCACAAGTCCTATCCCTCCACAATATCCCCTCACTCACTCCCTTCCTTTCCCTACCTACCTACCTACCGATCCCTTCCTCCCCATCCCTACCTACCTCCCGTTCGCTTTCTCCCCACACTGCCTACCCATCCCTCCCTCCCTACATCCCCTCCCCCTTCCCTCCTCTCCCCCTTCTCCACTCCCTACATCACCAGTGTCGTGCCTCCTGCTCTTACGTCTTAGCCCAACACTTCCTTACCTGTCTCCCTCACCTCTCCTTACCTCTCTCTCTCTCTCTCTCTCTCTCCTTAGTTCTCTTTACTCTTCTCTCTTCTTCTCTTCCTCCTCCCCTTCATCTGTACCTACCTACTTTCACTTATTTACCCACTTGCTTCTCTCTCTCTCTCTCTCTCTCTCATTTTCCACTCTTCAATCACCTTGCTTTTCCTGACTGCTCTACTTCTCCATCAACTCCCTCCCGTTCTTCTCTCATCTCTCTCCCCCCTCTCATTCCCTTTCTCCCCCTCTTTTTCCCTCTCAACTTCCCTCCCTACTTCTCCCCACCCACTCCTTCTCCACTGTCTCATCCCTCCTTACAGAACCTCTTACCACAACACCGTCAGACCCTCTTCCTCTTTCCCTTCCCTCTCCCCCTACGTCTCTCCTCCCCTCCCTCTATTTTTCCCTCTCTCCCTCCCCCTCTCTCTACCTACCTCTCTCTCTCCCTCCCTCCCTCTCTCCACCCCTCCCTCCCCACTCGCCTTATCCCTGCACTGAACTCCTTAGCGGTAATATCGTCCCCAGCCGCCTTCTACTTCGTATATCCCATCTCCCTTCCACCTCCGCCTCTCCTTAAGCCAATTTCTTCAAGCCACTACCTATATCACATTTCCACCTCCCCTCTCTACTCATTCTCACTTTCCCCTCGTACCTCTATTTTATTTCATTTCCCCTCCTTCGCTCTTTCTCTCAAACTTTCCCCTCCTCAGTCTACTTTCTCACATTTCACCCTCCTTTCTCCACACTCTTATCATCCCTACTCTCATCTCTCACATTTCCCCTTCTTCACTCCGCTCTCTCACATTTACTCCTCTTCAATCTACTCTCTCACAGACCTGCCTTCTTTTTCTTTCCTCATTTTTTTTTCGGCGTTCACCTTTGCCTCTCCTTAATCAAATTCCTTAAACCCACTCTACCCAACTCATATTCTCCCCTGCTCGCTTCTACTTTCTCACATTTCCTCCTCGCTCCACTCTCCCATATTTCGTCTCTCTCACAGACATATTTTCTCAAGCCTTGCGCTCTTTTCTTCATCCTTTTCTCGCCCTTCCACCTGTATTTCTCCTCAACCCTCAAACCCACGACGACGACCGATTTATTTTATCCTCACTAACACTGGAGAATTTTGCGCGACACTATGGAACCTCCTGAAATCCGTTTAATAACAAATATCTTCCAGCCACACAACGTATTTCACATTTTCCCCTCTCTTTCTACCCTCTCGTATTTCCACGCTTCTCCAATTTTGTCTTTCTTTACTTCTTTGCAGTGTCGATTGTCTCTTTATTTTCACACTCTCTTCCCTTATTCCTTTAGATTATAACCCCAAACAATCCAGACATCGAATTTAATATTAACTACCATTCACTCAGCCTTACAACCTCCTGTTTTATAAGTTTCCCTTGTATCATTACTATACCGAGTCACGATTACAGATTTCAACCTGTATTTGCCATTTTATATTTACTTGTCATAGCCTAACCATTCTTCTTTGGCCTTCAGCGATATCATTCCTCTGAGGAGTGGGATTTGAATGGTAAATGGAAAGAAAAGTAAAACAGTTATCTTTATGTATACAGAGACGTGCTGCTGTTTCCTTTCGTTATTTCACAATCTCTTTTCACCTGGCTAGTACACTTTATTCGTATTTTAATTTATCTGTGACGTGACCAAGTGAATCTGTCATTTTGTGTCACTTTCAGCCTGTGTGTGTGTGTGTGTGTGTGTGTGTGTGTGTGTGTGTGTGTGTGTGTGTGTGTGTGTGTGTGTGTGTGTGTGTGTGTGTGTGTGCGCGTGTGCGCGTGTGCGCGCGCGTCCTTCCATCAATCCGTCCGTCCGTCCTTGAGTACGTACGTCCCCTATACAGCACTCGTGATATCAAAGAACCAGTAATAAGGAAACCAATATTGTCCCTCCAGCCACAATAAGGGCGTGTGTCTGGCTCTCTCTCGCTACTACAAAGCCTATATTTGTTGGGTGTAGTGCTGCCCCTACACACACACACACACACACACACACACACACACACACACACACCACTTCCCCTTGCCTCTCTCTCTCTCTCTCTCTCTTTCATCCCCCCCTTTTCGACACCTCTTCCCCCTACCTCTCTCCCCTCCCCCAGCGCTGCCCCTCGGCCATAAATTGAGACTTGTACCTGTGCCCGAGGATGAAGTGGGAAAATATTGCCTCCTTTGACCTGAGTCGCATGTCGCCAGGTGTGTGTGAGAGCGTCGCGTGCTTAGTTTGGAGTTTGGTATTCTGGTTCACAAATACACAAATTATAGTATATAGGGTTGTTTGTAATTTTCCCCGCTTTAACATGATTCTATTCCTGTAACCATAAAGAGATTTTAATAATCTTGGAAAAGATCTCTCGTGGTTTAAAAAATAAAAAATAATAAAAGGCGATACAAACGTGAACTCTCTAAAAACAGACTCTTAACAATGATTATCAAACCACATCACTGCAAAGGCTTGGTAAGTTTGAAGGAAGTTGGCTGGTGGTAGCAAGAGAACATTTTAAAAGAGCTTGTAGAGAAAGATTTAATCCTCTCACTGCGATTGTCAAGCGTCATTGTTATCATTCTGTTTTATTCTGACAAAGCCCAGGCAACTTTATTCAAACAGAGAAATCGTTCCCCCCTCCCTAAAAAAAAAAAAAATCTCAATGAATCCTTTCCCGAGATGCTCCAAACTGGGAACTTAATCCCAGCCAACGTCGAGTTATACTGACCTTTATTCTGACTAACACGAACATGCTCATCCACTCCAGGAAATTCAGTAGCAGTCAAAGGTAAATCATGCTACACAACATTCCTCTTACAGGGCTTCATGTTCAGTCTTTCCACACCCTTTTTTTATTCTCCAATCCTCTCAACTTTGTACCCCTACCCTGCTCTACTCTCTCTCTCTCTCTCTCCTTTTCCTTTCCCTTCCTCTTCACATCTCATTCCCTCTCCTCCTCTTTACTGCCCCCCCCCCTCACTCTCTCTCCTTTCCCACTCCTACTCGCTTCATCTCCGTCTCCCTCCTAATCACCCTCCTTTTTCCACTTCTCTCTCCATCTTCCGATCTCTTTCCGTCTCCCCGTTTCTTCTGCCCCCCTAGTCTTTTCCATTTCCCCTCTCTCTCTCTCTCCCTCCTCCATCACACTCTCACTTTCTCGTTCATTTTCCATCTCCCTGTGCCTCTCCTATCCCCCCGTGTCCCGTCACCTTCCTGTTCTACCAGCACCCTATTTATTCCCTCTCTTTTTTACTCTCCCTGTATTTCCCCCACATCCTCTCACTCCCCCACCTTATCATATCCTATCTTATCCTGCCACCTTCCTATCCTAGGTAGCTGATACGGACTCTATCCTTCATGAGCTCAGGAAAGCCCTAATTTGTGTCTCCCCCCCCCTCTCCATTTTTTTACACATTGTTCTTTTTTTTCTGGCTCCTTATTTCTCATCTCGCTTTCTCTCACAACACCCCACTTCTCCCTCTGATGTAATCCTTTCCCTGCTTCATCGCATTTTCTTTTCTCTCTCTCCCCTATTAATTTTTTCGTATTCCTTCCACTCACTGTCTTCCTTTCTAGTTCCGTCCTCCTCCCTGCCTACCTCCCTTTCTCTTCCCTTCCTTCCTTCCTTTGTACCTATCTGTCTATCATTCTACCTATCTACCAACCTACCTTCTACCTCCCTACCTCCTCTGATCTCCCTCTCTGCCTCCCTACCTCCTTCTCTCTTCCTTCCTATCTACCTCCCCTTTCCCCCACCTACCTCTCTCCCTCCTTTCCTTTTCTGTCCTTCCCCACCTCTCTTTTATATTTCTGTTATCCTTTTGATTCTCCCTCCCTACTTTGCTTTTCCTTCCTCCCTCCCTACCTTTTCTTTCCTCCCTACCTCACTACCTCTCTCCTTGCCACTTCCATCTCCCGTGCCTCTATTCATCCCCTGCCAAAGATAGGCCTACGCTGATCCCTCGCTTCCTTCCTCCTCCGTCTCATCCCGTTCCCTCTCTCCTTCATTCCTTCTCTGGATTCTGTCTTCTCCTAATATGTTCCATTCGTTCATTTTGTCTTTTTTCTCCTCCTCCTCCTCCTCCTTCTCCCCCCTTCCTCCTCTCTTAGACTCTTCAAGCTATAATTCCTGATTTCTTCTTCCTTTTGTGTCCACTGCTTTCCCCTGTCTCCTTTCACTTCCCTCTTACTCTCCTTTCATTTTCCCTCCCATCTTCATCCTTCCATCATCTATTATCTCTCTCTCTCTCTCTCTCTCTCTCACACACACACACACACACACACACACACACACACACACACACATCACAGTAAACAAGCTAAATTACTAACGGTGATTGTAAAAGACCTGTACACCTAACCACTCTTTTCCAGCGCCCCATCAACCTCACTGGCCGACCAATTCAGTGCGTAGCGTCAAATCAAAGGCCACTGGATCGTATATCGCGTGTGTGGTGTGCCCTCTGGATGTTTTGAGAACGGCTCATTTGTATAGAGAAGGCTGGGAAATGATTGGCTGTGGTAATTGGCCCGAGTGTACTGTCAGTGTGTGTGTGTGTGTGTGTGTGTGTGTGTGTGTGTGTGTGTGTGTGTGTGTGTGTGTGTGTGTGTGTGTGTGTGTGAGAGAGAGAGAGAGAGAGAGAGAGAGAGAGAGAGAGAGAGAGAGAGAGAGAGAGAGGATAATCAGGAGCGACATCACTCCTGTCTAGCTCAATGGCAATTTTCCCCTGAAAGGGAAAAAAAAAGGCATTCAGGATTACGTCTCTTTCATTCGGGCGAAAAAAAAATACATCTGTCCCTAGTGTAGCTGTTTCGGCAAAGAGCGTAGGAGGCAGAGGGGGTGGAGGTGAAAGGGAGTGGTGGTTAGACAGGGTGGGGGTGAGACAGAGAGGGTGAGACAGGGTAGTGGGTCATACAGGATATATGTGCGGCAGGAGAGGGGTGAGGTTGGGTAGGGGTGTGGCAGGGGAGGGAGGGTTTGTATTTGGGTGAGGGGTGGTGAGGTGGGATGATGGTGAAGCAGGGTATGGTGAAGCAGGGTATGGGTAAGCAGGGGTAGAAGGTAGCAGGGTGATGCTGAGGTTGTATGGTGGCGAAACAGTGTAGTGGTGGGGCTGGGTAGGCATAGGGAAGGGCTGGGGTGAGGCAGGGTTGGGTGAGTTAAGTAGAAGTGAGAGATGATAATGGTGAGGATAGTGGTGGTGAGCTAGAATAGGGATGAGGCAGGGTGATGAGGAGAAGCAAGGTGATGATGTTAATCCCGGGTGTTCTGGCCAAGCAAGGTGGAAGGGGGTGCGGCAGAGCTGTAACGGTGAAACACAGTGGCAGGGGGGGGAGGCAAAGTGGCAGGGGTGAAGCAGGGTGGCAGGGGCAAAGTAAAGGTGTGTTGTGAGCGTACGCCTCTTAATTAAAGTGAGTGCCTGGTGCAGAGGCTGAAGCATCACACGATCATATTAAAGAGTGGCTTCCCAAAACTTACCCGCCTACACCATGACTTTCTCTCCGCCTGCTCCACCATATCTCAGGTCTCTCAAAATCTTTCGCCCTCCCCACTCCAACTCCATTACATCCACTCTCTCCTAACCCCCCACCTCCCCTCCTCTTTATAGCCTAGTCTAGCCCAACTTAACCTGATCTAACCTAACCTACACCACTACTTCTCAACACCACGTCTACCATTGCTCATATCTCTCATTATATCCCTCTCCCACTCCAGTTCCTTTATACCCACTCTCTCCTTCACCTCTCCCCCTCCTCTCCATAGCCACACGTACCATAACCTAACCTACAACATTACTTCTCCCCGCCTACTCTGCCATATTTCATGTCTCTCATAACCTAACCTAACGTAATCTGTATCCTTACTTCTTCCCGCCTACTCGACCGTATCTCTTACACACCATACACTTCCCCCCGCAACATTTCATTACGTCTCCTTTTTCTTAAACTCCCATCTTTCCGCCCACCTCATGGCATTTTAACTTCCCCTCCTGACCCTCGTTACATTTCACATCATCAAATCTCCCTCTCAGTCCCCCATCTCTTCACTATCCCCCAGCGTCACATCCCCTATGCCACATCCCCAATCCCCTCCCCCCACCAGCCCAAGTCATCTAATTAAACTCTCATCACCACCAAAACAACTTCCTCGTAGCCCTACCTCCCCCACCCCCTAACCCCACCCATGTCATGTCCCCCATAAACCCCCCACACCACAACTATGACAGCTCCCTTTTACCCCTGCCTCTCCCACCACCACCACCTCCCGCCCACGACGTCTCCACTTAACCTACTTATTTCCCCGAGGCTCGGTGAAAGCAAGCTCAGACGAACGCTGATTGCCCACGCCCCCACCTGCCTGCCTGCTGCCTTCTGCTTGTTTGTGGTTCCTGGCTGTATTTTCAGCGTTTGTGTAAATTAGTAAACTCAGCGAGAAAACATTTTTACATTATCAGTGTCATAAAGAGTTACGCAAATGCCCCCCTAAAAATTAAAATTGTGCTTCGTTTTTTTCTATATTGCTATTCTTGCTTACCCTCCATATAGGAAAAATGTGGCTGAGAATCAATGTCGTGACTGTTTCTCATAACTGAATCCCCTGGTGTATTCTTAATGAACTCCGGTGAGCATCAACTAATGTGTCGGCATACATATTAATTAGGTTAATTCGTATGTCAACTGATTACTTTCAAAATCTGTGATCATGTGCCAACCAGAGCCATGTACAAATGTTCTCCAACTCTGTTTTCCTACTTATCACTGTTAGCTTATCAGTCTCTCTAGCACCTTTTTTCTTGGAGCTTTAATCTGTATACGGCTCAAGAGCACAGAAATGAAAAAGATCCAAAGAGCGTCCTTGAGTGCGAGGCCCTGGGGTCCTAGGATTGCGACTAAAGAGTTTAGAGGAGGGATGGGACTAGAATGTATTGGTGTTGTGATGAGGAGGGGTAGATTGAGATGGTCTGGCCATGATAAAAGGATGAAAGATGACATTTGGGTGAGGGAGGTGAGAAGTGTGAACGGAGAGGGTAAGGCTGCTAGACGCAGACCAAAAAGACCTGGGACAATGTCATACAGTGTGACCTTAGGAATTTGAGACTGAACAGGGAGACTGCCAGAGATCAAGCAGCGTGGAGAGCCGCCATTAGGTGACCAAGGTCGACGCATTCAAGCATGTTGGAGCCTTTATAAATAATAAAAACAACAGCACTTTGAAATTCTCGTATACAAGACATATATTCTTATATCAGCTAAGTCTTCTTAAACTAAAGAAAAAGGAATATTAACGTGACGTGCTCAGAAATAAACTGATAAAGATTGGGGTTTTAGGCAGCCTCAACCTCTTCAACCCGAGGGCGATTTTTCATTTACAGTCTTCTTATCTCCAGATTATTCTATTCAGCCTAGGGTAGAACACTTGTACTGGAAGGGTTAATGAAAGCTATGTCTGACCTATCCTGTTCCAAAAGCCTATTATCAGCTTAAAAACTCGCTTGAAACTACTCCCTCACACATTCTTTCAAGGAACACTGCCTCACTCACCCTCCGACTTCACCCACAAGGGGTCCCCACCGCCAGCTTTCATTAGCGCCTCATTCCCTTCTCAGTATCTCCCGACAGCAAGGATCCACCAGCCCAATCCGTGAGATTTACAGTCTTCCCCTTGTTATTCTCCACTTCAAGCTGACTTTTTTAGGTATTACCCAGCGAGCAGGATCAACCTCAGGGAAAAGCGCTACGTGCCCACACAACTGCATTTGGCGTTTACTGGTGGGTCATACGCCTCGAACCCTCGATTCGGTCATGGATTAATCGGTCATTACGCACCCAGTCGTAACAGCGATAGCCAATGATCCTGCGATGGCAATCAGTATCAAAGGAGTCAATTCGTCGCTCCAGGGCAATGTTTTGTGTCCAGGTCTCACAGTCATAAAATAAAAAAGAGACGAACATGGAGCTTGACGATGTGGAATTTCGTCCTTCTACACAGCACCATCATACAGCGCTACTTCATACGACTGTATTCATTTTGAAAAATTATTTATTTCATTTGACACTGCCATAAAAATTAGTTACAAAACATGCAAAGAAAACATTAACCTTTTTATTGCATCTTAAAACAAAATTGTATCTTCTTGCAAGACGATTCTATTCGACTCAGGAAATTCCGCCACTGGAAGCGAGTTAAAGACTACCCAGTTTTACCCTCGGGCTGCTGTCTGAGAATTTTGCACTTCCTTTTGGCCAAGTGCTTTAATGCAGGTCAGGAAAACCCGCCGCAGTAAAAGTGCTAAGAAATTCACCTCGCAGTCAGCTATACTGACCCTTCTATCGTGCAACCATTTCGTTTTCTTTTCTCTTGTACAATGATACCAGTGCCTTCTGTTTTGGTAAATGAACTGCATATGTTTTTAGTTTTTTTTCGGTTGCGCATTGCATATTTTGCGCTGTGTGTGTGTGTGTGTGTGTGTGTGTGTGTGTGTGTGTGTGTGTGTGTGTGTGTGTGTGTGTGTGTGTGTGTGTGTGTGCGCGCGTGCGTGCGTGCGTGCGTGCGTGCGTGCGTGCGTGCGTGTGTGTGTGTGTGTGTGTGTGTGTGTGTGTGTGAGTGGAGTGGCAGGACTGGGGTGTGGAAGGGTGGAGGTGTGGCAAGGTGAGATGCGGCATGTTGGTGGTGTGGCAGTGTGGTGGAGAGGCATAGTCGACTTTGACGCAGTGTAGAGGTCTGATTTAGAGATAAGCTGGATGCCGTACACCATTATCTGAATGCCACTTGCTCTTGAAGACAGCATCAGAACATCTGGCATTTGTTAGCAGATAAGAAAAAAATGCTTCCATGCTCATGAGGCTAATTTTCGTGATGCGAGCTATACACTCCGAGTCCTCTCGACTATGGAAACAATAATCGTTCCATGAAAAATCAAACAAGAGCAGCATGAGAGCCTTGTAATTCACAGCGCCACAATTTCACAAACGTCGCCTCCAGGATGGGTCCTGAGACCTTACTGGAAACTGATAAGCGGAGTCCAGTGGAGATAACTGATTTACAGTGTAAGAAGAAGGATCATTTGTGAGGAGGAGGTCAGGCGTTTTGGGACTTCCTCCAAAACGAGTCAAGAAGAATGGACAAAAGATCTATGTAAGATGCTTCAGAATATTAACGAAGGAAAATAGCTGGGTCAGTGAACGGAGAGGAGAACCAAACGTGTTGGAAAATTTTATAGGTCCCTTATACATTGATTTATGAGAAAGGAAAGATGGGTAAATGTGTTCCACGATAAAATTAAGATAATCAAAGAATCCTGAAAGTCAGTGATACAGTAAATGAAAAATAAAAAGCAATTAACAACACACATATATCTAACTCGGATAGTAGTGAGGCAATCTGATGAAGCACAGCAGAGGTGCGGCAGGTTGGAGATGAGGCAAGCTGGTATGCGAAAGGGCAAGGGTGAAGCAGGGTGATGATGAGGCTGGATGGTGGTGAGGCTAGACAGGGGTAAGGCAGGGTGGTGACAAGACAGGCTGGTGGGCTCGGCAGGCTGGCGATGCGAAAGAGCAAAGGCGAGGCAGGGTGAATGGGTTAGGCAGGGGTCAGACCAGGTTAGGCAGAGATATGACTATGTTAGGCCCGCCACAGGGAAATCCGAGGTAGAGAGGGTTTGGAGTCAGGTAGAAGACCTCGGTTTCAAATGTTCTTCTCATGCAAATCAGAGGTCATAAAGTTTGTCCGAAGAGAGGCAGATGTTCTCAGTATATTGGTGGGCGGAAACACGTCATATTTCGTCGAGGAGGTAGCTTCCCAACACATATATCACCCACTTTAGTACGGTGACCTTCTTTTTTTTTATATATATTTAACCCCTTCATTACCATGGCATCTATTTTTAGTTTATATCTACTACTAGACGATTTTCTTCGTCTTAACAGAGCCCCCTGACAGTGAATGCAATATTTAATCCTTCTAGTTTGAAAAGTCCCTCCTAAACTGAATAAAACTGTTTGGTAGCAGTAATAAAACCATTGTAAAAACTCCTTGCACTGATGAAGTTAATTCTCACTTCTACCTGGTCATTTGACCCAGTTAAGAACTCGCTTCCCCAGAGTTGTTTCCCTCCAGACTTCAACCTACTACTGTTCAAGTCTAACTGTTACAGATATTTTATGAAAAGCGGACACCAGTAATCTGGTGCATGGATTTTTTTTTTATTCATTTGTTTTTCCTTCCTCTGTTCTGTTATTTAAAAAAATAAAAAACTCTTACAGAAAAAAAAATGTTTAATGAAGTTTAGTTGGCATCCCTTTACTGCCAGGCGTCTCTCCTCAACTGAATGAAATCGTTTGATGCAACAACTGAATAAGAAAGAAGTCAGGAGTGGGGCAGGTATGATGGGCTGGGATGGAGGTGGATGGCGTGGCAAGCCAAGGAAAGTATATGCTGTGAAGATGGGTGAGGGTGTACGAAAGAAAGGTGGGTGAGCAAGGAAATGGATGGAGATGGCGGAAACGAGTGAGCCAAGTGGTCTGGCACGGAGTTGGGTGGTAAGACAAGATTTCTGAGAGTGCAGAAAAGGATGCCTATACCCTGTGAAGATCGGCTTTGCATGAAGGGAGGCGCTGGCAGTGGGAACAAAAATACATGAAATGATCAATGTGGGAATTGTGAGGGGAAGGAGAAAAGGGGTAAACTGGTTGGAAAGGGGTGGGTGGAACGGAAAAGAGTGGATGAAATGGACTGGGATGGTTGTGAGTGTGGGGCAGGGAGGGGGCAATATACTCTGTGAAAATGGGTGTTGTAGGATATCTATGCAGCTCTTACTGATGGTTTAATTGAAAGCTTCCTCCAAGCAGAACGACGACAACAATAAAGCAAGCACGCGTCACTCTTGTAACCTAAACCTCTAATCTCACGATGCTGGCAGAAAGACGTCAGTAAGTGACCGTACTGAAGCAGTTAGTATCATCCACTTCCTCACACAAAATAATTCCTCACTCCGAGTCTCAACTTCAGGGCATCCCGACGTGATGAATACATCAGCGAAAATTCCTGCTGCACTGCTCAGTCACAAAAACACTCAGATACTCCACTCATCCTGACCATTACAAGACTAATGGTCCTCGTGGCAGCATAATCTAATACAAGTACGATTTAATGACCATCGCTCAAAAATATCGACTTTCTAATATGGGGAACGGAGGAGGGACGGCTTTATTACGCACTCTCAGGCCGCTTTTCCCAGTCAACTAATAGGCAATTATGGAAATGTTCGAGGAGTGGTGTCTGCTCCTTGGCCGATATATCAGGCTCCTCTCCCGTGCAGGTGTCTCCCAGCTTCACTTCTTTTAGAAAGTGTGTATTCGGTGACCTTTGAAACTTTATCCTTTTAACTTTAACTTGACCTAAAATTGGTGAGCTGTTACAAGAGACTGGCGCTAGAACACAGCGCTAGTCAGGAAGAAGTGCTATGGAAAGGAAACAGAACCGTAGGAGTGTCGTCTTCTGCCATTGAGCTTTGTGAAATATGCTGTCAAAGGACGAAAATCTAGGCAAAGTTAAAGAAAAGGAGTATAGTCTTGGAAGGGAGATATACTTACAACCAAACCATCTGCACTGTATATTAAGGGGTTAAGTGGGACAGAGGACCTCATCGACGTCGTCTCTTCAGTAGGCTCCCAAACACCGCTTCCAGAAAGACTTTTTGGGGGTACAGCTGATTACTATCGCTTTGTACGTCATCTATGCAAAGTATGTCGGTTTTAGAATTACATAAATAACACAGCAGAGGAGAGTGAAATCCAACAGGCAAAAATAAATCGCTGAGAAAGAGGTGCCAGGAGCTTTCTTAACCGACGAGAATATGTGCCTGAGTCACGTTCCAGGCAAGCCGTTCCTCAGTGTCACCTACAATATGCCTGGCGATGAGAAGGTGCTTGGCCAGAACGTGACCAGGTAAAACGGGGTGTTCTTCTTCAGTAATTATTCCCAACCTACACCTTCGTACAAATTAGCTGTAAAATGTGTCCAACTGCGGTCCCGGTGTGGCGTGGCCCTAAGAGTTAAGTTATTCAAATGGATGAAAATTGCATCCACGTACTCTCTCTCTCTCTCTCTCTCTCTCTCTTTCTCTCTTGTTACAGAATAAAAACAACAACTGCAATACATCGCTATCAGTCATCCGAACAAGAACTTAAGCTGTTTTATTCGTCTTAAGAACCGTTTCGTAAGGAAGGAAGTTTAAGGAAAAAATGTGTCAAAAGACCCGCATTACACTCCTCAGGGGATCAATATCAAGCCGGGCCAATGTGATCGTGGCTTCTTCAATACGGCGAAATATTTTTTAAAGTTTATTCTACAGACGCCTTTACGTAACTTTATGATGATGTTTTTACACAGAAGCTAGATAAGACCATTAACCTCTCTACTGCTATTATAACTGTAAAATCTATTAATAATCGTGAGGTAGAAGTAAAGGTATAACAAGTAGCGTTTTTGGACTGGCAAAGAAAAAACAGAGTAAGTGCAAGTCGAGATTAAAATTAGGGATCAATGTCAGGCCGAAGTAGTGCATCTGATAGCAGGAAGAATATAATTAAAAAAAAACGCCATCGGGCTCGAGATAGTAATGAAAAAAAATATATATATATATAAAAGGTGTTAGTAAGATCGGATTATACTCCTCAAGGGATCAATATCAGGCGGGGGTAAGCGCGTCCCAGGCCCCATCTGGACGGCCTCAGGTAACGGAGAAGCAGGGGAGGAAATTTATGTCTAATTTACATAAGAAACGCTGTTCATGTTACTCGGCTGGAACCACATTTCTTCTCCCGCCCCGCATCCCAAGCCGACACTCGCCTCTCACCGGGGACAAAATTCCGCAGGTGTGTCAATATATCCTCGACAGGGACCTTGTTTTACTGGGTTTGTTATTGGGTGGATTGCTTGCCTAGAGGGTGTTGTCGTTGTAGAATGATGGGGGGTGGGGGCTGATGAGAGAGAGAGAGAAAGAGAGAGAGAGAGAGAGAGAGAGAGAGAGAGAGAGAGAGAGAGAGAGAGAGACTTGAAGGGAAAATGACAGTACCCTTTATTTTGGGGGGTTCTAAGCAGGTGGATTTTTTGTCTGAGAAGTGCTGCTGCTGGAGGAATGAAAGGGAGAGAGAAGGAGAGAGAAGGAGAGAGAGAAGGAGCGGGAGAAGGAGAAGGTTGGGTAAGTAAATAGACAAAAACCATCTGGGGTGTCAATAAATCCTCGACACGGACATTATTTTTGTGAGTTCTTTGTGGGTGGATTACTTGCCTGGGGAGTGTTTTTGGTGAAGAATGAGGGAGAGACAGAAAGGGGAGAAGGAGAGGGAGAGGGAGGGGGAGAGGGAGCGGCACAGAAAGGGAGGGAGAGGGTGCGGAAAGTAGAGAGACAAATTTTCTTCGGGTGCTTCAATAAATCCTAGAGTTTGGCTTTATTTTTAGTGGGTAAATAGTGTAAGGATTACCTGTTTGGAGAGTGTTGTTGTTGACGAATGAGAGGACGGGGAGGGAGAGAGGAGAGGAAGAAGAGGAGGGAGAGGGAAGGAGAGGGAAGGAGAGGAAAAGGAGGAAGGAGTGGGAAGGAGAGGAAGGAGAGGAGGGAGGGGGAAGGAAAGGAGAAGGGGGAAGGAGAGGGAAGGAGAGGGAGAGTGAGAAGGAAAGAGAAGATGAGAGGAGAGGAAAAGGATGGGAAAGGACTCGTATTTTTGTGGGTTCTCTATTGGCTGGATTACTTGCCGGGAGGGAGTTGTTTGTCACTAAGAATTGAGAGAGAGAGAGAGAGAGAGAGAGAGGGGGTGGGGAGGAAGGGTGGAAAAGGAGAAAGGGAGAGAGAGGAAGAGGAGAAAAAAGAGGGAGAAAAAGGAGAGAGGAAGAGGGAAGGGGAAAGAGAGGGAGAGGAAGAGGGTCAGGTAAAGGAACTCTTTTATCGTGGGCTTTCTGTGACCTTGATTACTTGTCCTGAGAATGTTGCCACTGAGAGAGAGAGAGAGAGAGAGAGAGAGAGAGAGAGAGAGAGAGAGAGAGAGAGAGAGAAACCTTCTTTTTGGTGGATAATCCTGGCTAAATTATGCGGCAGGGAAGAGATTTTTTTTATGAAATGGGAGAAAGGCAGACAGAAAGAGAAAGGAAAAGAAAAGGAGAGGAAGGAAAAGGGAGAAGGAAAGAAAGGGAGGAGAATAATGGAGAGGTATAGGAATAGAGAGAGAAAGAGGATGAGGAAAGGAGAGGAAGAGGAAGAGAGGGCAAGGCAAGAAGAGCCAGATGAAGAGAAAGGGAAAGAGAGGGACTCGGTGAGATAAGAACAGGAAGAAGAAGGGAGAGGAGGAGGAAGGGAAAGGAAGCCAATGGAGGAGGAAGAGGAAGAAAGTTGGAGAGAGGAGGCATATTTTTGTGGGTTCTCTCTTCACGGATTACTTGGGAGAGTTGCTGCAGAGGAATGAGAGGAACGGAGAAGGAGAGGATGAGGGGGGAGAGAGAGAGAGAGAGAGAGAGAGAGAGAGAGAGAGAGAGAGAGAGAGAGAGAGAGAGAGAGAGAGAGAGAGAGAGAGAGAAGCGAAGGGAGAAGAAGAGAAGGAGCTAAAGGGAGAGGGAGAGGGAGAAGATGAATTGGATGAGGGAAGAGGAGAAGAAGAGGGAGAAAGAGAGGGACCATATTTACGCGAGTTCTATATTCACGGATTACTCGGAAGGGAAAAGTCGGTGTTACGGAGGAAAGAGATGGACAGGGAGAAAGAGGGAGACGATGAAGGAGAAAAGAAGTGGGATAATGAGAGAGGGGGTGAAGAGGAGGGAGAGGGAGAGGAACAGAGACAGGAAGAGGAACAGGAAGACGTTAAGACACATACACACTGGCTGAGACACAGGGAAGGAAAGAAAAATAGACAAAAAAAAGGAGGACGGCGAAGAACAGACAGAAAGGAAGATGTCAAGGGGCAGGAAGAGGGATAGGGGCAGGAAAACAGACGGACAGTGACAGGAAAACAGACAGGGATATGGACAGGAAAACAGACAGACTCGGACAGCAAAACATACAGGGACAGAGATGAGAATACAAACGGGGACAGGGACACGAAAACAAATAGGGACAAGGACTGGGATAGAACGAAAAATGGATCACTGGCAGGCACAATGAAAGGAACACGGACAGAAAGAGAGAGAGAGGGATTCTAACAGGTACAGGAAGGCGAAGAACGACACTGACAGGAAGCGGGAGAGTGAGGGAGAGAAAGAGGAAGAGGAAGAAGGCGAGGAAGCGAATGGAGAATAAGAGTAACTGAGAGGGTGATTCTGGGGCAAAGGAGGAGTGACTAGCAAGAAAAAAAAAATGGGTGTAAGTGGGGAGAGAAGAGGTAGGATTGGGAGAGACTGGCTGGGGGGTGGGGGAGAGGGGTTGGAGAGAAGAGAGAGGAGGGAAAGCGGAGAAGGGAAGCTGGAGAGAGAAGAGGGGGAGGTGAAAACTGAGAAGGGTAGCTGAGGAGAGGTGGAGACAAGGTGGAGGGGTTGAGAAGCAAAAGGATAGATGGGGGATGTGGATGGAAGAGGTGGATGGAAGGGGAGGGGGAAATTGAGAAGACAGGTGACACACACACACACACACACACACACACACACACACACACACACACACACACACACACACACACTCACACGCACAGAGGAGAACAGAGAGAATGTGACAGTATAAGTCAAAAACAGAAACGAGGGGAACTAAAGAACGGAGAGGTTAAGAGAGGAGAATTTAGGTGGAAGAGAACGGAGGTAGGAAGTAATGAAAAGAGATAAGGAGGATGAAGGAGAGCTTAAGAGATGATGAGAGAGGAAAAAGATGCTAAGGAGAGAGGAGAGGAGGGCGTTAAGAGGCGGAGCAGGAAAGAGAGAGAGAGAGAGTTGGGAAACTGATGAAAGACGAGGTGTAAAGAGAAGAAAATGAAAAGAGATGAGGAAACTACATAAGAAGGAATTATGAGAGAGAGAGAGAGAGAGAGAGAGAGAGAGACAGACAGACAGACAGACAGACAGACAGACAGACAGAAAGAGAGAGAGAGAGAGAGATGGGGGATGGGGGAGATGTGAAGAGAGAGGAGGAAAGTTGGGAATGAAAAGGAGAGGACGACGCCTTGAGGGGGAAGAGGAAAACGTGAGAGAGAGAGAGAGACAGACAGACAGAGACAGAGAGACAGCCAGACAGACAGAGACAGAGACGGACGGACAGACAGACAGACAGACAGACAGATAGACAGACGGACAGACAGACAGACAGACAGACAGACAGACAGACAGACAGAAGAGAAATATATAAGGAGACGAAAAGTGTACATGGATGAGAGGACAGACGAGAAGATTAGTGATGAAAGGAGAGAAAGATTAAAGCTGGGAGATGGAAGAGATAAGAAACGGGGGACGGAGAGAGAGAGAGAGAGAGAGAGAGAGAGAGAGAGAGGCGGACGTGGGGGGGGGGGAGCAGGTGAGTAGGAATGCTGCAGAGATATTCAGAGTGAAAAATTAAGAATCAATGGAGAGAGAGAGAGAGAGAGAGGGAGGGAGAGAGAGAGAGAGAGAGAGAGAGAGAGAGAGAGAGAAAGAGAGAGATCTACCACTGCGAAAAAGTAAGTTAAATGTATATAGCTCTTGCACACAGATTATCTATTCTAAAATCAGACAGACACAGAAGTAGGCAGGCAGACAAGCAAACAAAATTACAGGAAGTGTGAGAGAAAGAGCAAGAAGGAGAGTAGGGAAAAACCTGGGCGAGATTGACTAGACTGGTCACGTGAGTTTGATCAGAGCTAATGAACACAAATTCCCGACTCCCATGATTTCACTCCACCAAACACGATTACCCATCCCAACTTTACATGCAATTCTCTCTCTCTCTTTTTTACGCTGGTTTTGAGGATTTCATTTCGCTTCGTATTTTTTTCTGTTTTGTGTGTGTGTGTGTGTGTGTGTGTGTGTGTGTGTGTGTGTGTGTGTGTGTGTGTGTGTGTGTGTCTAGGCGTATTATTGCTGTTCTTACACTGTGCCAGATTTTTGTTAGATCTCTCTCTCTCTCTCTCTCTCTCTAACTTGAACCTCGTTGGCATAGCACACAAAAAGCACAGGCCAGCTAGTAACCCAAGCTGGCCCCCTCACAATGCGGCACGAGAGAGAGAGAGAGAGAGAGAGAGAGAGAGAGAGAGAGAGAAGGGGGGAGGGTGATATTGTAAGCCTGAATGGATCTGCACCCGTGTAACCTAATCGACCCTCCCCCCCCCCCCGCTGTTCCCGTATTCGACCCTCTGTTATATTCCAAGTGGTGCCGTGTGAGTCCCGTCTGTGAGTCGCTGTGTGAGCTGAGTCGTGTTTGAGTCGTTTTGTGAGCTGTTTTATGCGTCGTACTGTATCGTTTTGTGGGTCATGTTGTGAGTCATGTTTCAGTTGTTCTGTGAAACGCATTTATGAGTCGGTTTTATGAGTCGCGTTCTTGAGTCGCTGCTTGTGAGTTTTTAGTCGTGTTTCAGTTGCTTTGTGAGTCGCTGTTTGTGAGTTGCTTTTGTCAGCTGAGTCGTTTAGTTGGTCGTGTTCATGTTAGTCGTCTTGTGAGCCGTGGTCGTGGGTCTTTTTGGGTTATATTGTTGTGCTTCGCAATTCTGAGTAGTGTTTTTGTGTTTTGTTGCAAGTTATTTTTGTGAGTAGTGATTTTGAGTCATGTTTGTGAGTCTGAGTTGTTTTTGAGTCGCATTAACTGTATAGTCGTGTCTGAGTCGTATTTTCATCGGTCGTGCTTGTCAGTCATCCTTTCTGCGTTGTAATATGTGAGTTATTTTGAGTCGTGTTTTGGGGTCGTGCTAATGAGTTGTGTTTGTGGGTCGTGTTTTCGAGTGGTGTTTGTGAGTCGTGTTTTCGAGTCGTGTTTGTGAGTCGTGTTTGTAAGCGAGTAGTTTTTTATGCTTCTGTGTAATACCCTCATATCATTCTCTCAGCGCACCTGTCTTTGTCCCTTTCCGCTGTTCGTGCTCTCGCGTCGTGTGGTCCTCAGTCGTGCTCAGCTGTTGCATTAGATAGCGTTATTCTTTTTTTTTTTTCATTCTGCCATGTGTCCCCTTACCCTCCCCCACGCCAATGTGCTGTGCGTTCGTGTCGTTTCCTTCTGTGTCGTTCTGTTTCACACCGTACTCTGATGACGCTTTGTGCTGTGTCCCTATTTTTTTCGTGCTCCTCTACTGGGTCGTTTGGTGCTCTTCTGTCGTCCTCACCTATGTCGTTCGGGGCTCTTCTGTCGTCCTCTCTTACGTCGTTTTACTCAGTCTCGTGCAACTGTTCCGGTGTCGTCTCCTCCTACCTTGTGTCATGTCACGGTGTCGTTTTCTTGTGTCGTGCATCTGTATAATACCTTTGCTTTTATCACCTACTTCCATAGCTTATCCCACGTCGTCTCTTTTCACCCCGTTTCATGTCGTTCGTGTCCCAGTCATGTGTCGTGTCTATAGCTCTAGGTCATGTCTTAACCCTCTCGTCGCCCTTGTTCGTGTTCTGTTGTCGTTCTCATGTACCCTTCCCGAACCCCTTCCCAAATTCTCTTGTCGTTCCCTCCGCCTTGTCGTGTCATCGTGTCGTTTCGCAGCTTCCGGGGTTGTAATAGTGTAGATGCAGCAGCGTGAGTCAGTGAGTGGATGGGTGGAGGGTAACTTCATTCTGAGGTCATCAGTGAGGCAAGAATAGGCTCGGATTGCCTTCATTCTGTGTGTGTGTGTGTGTGTGTGTGTGTGTGTGTGTGTGTGTGTGTGTGTGTGTGTGTGTGTGTGTGTGTGTGTGTGTGTGTGTGTGTGTGTGTGTGTGTGTGTGTGTGTGTGTGTGTGTGTGTGTGTGTGTGTGTGTGTGTGTGTGTGTGTGTGTGTGTGCAGAGTATACAAACCAAAATTTAAGTCATCACTCCACTTAAAAAGGTATTAACGGGAATTATTTCTAGCCTTCATTACGAGGTGTCTAAAGCTGATTGGTATGTATGATAGTGGCAAAAAATAAATTAAGGACAAAGCACGAAAATCAAAACCCCAGCTCATACCAGAATTGTAATAGCCTGGAGACGGCAAGACCAATTTACAAAGGACATATGAAGGTTGTAAGGAGGAGGAAGACCTTTATCTAACTCTTCCATTTCGAAGAGTCTAAACCTTAACCAAGTGGTCCGAAGGTAGCAAGAACAAAATAAGAGATACATCATATTTTTCCTAGCCAAGAGGGTAAAAACAAATATTCTACTCTGCAAATGCTCACCCACTATTCAACCAATTCCAGTCCAAAACAAACATCGTCTGAAGGTAGCAAGAAAAAACTACAGAAGACACCATCCTAGGCCAAGACAAGAATAAGAATTGTCTTGAGACAGCATGAAGAACTTGGAGAAGATATCGTCCAAACCCAAAACCAGAATAAAAATCGTCTGGAGGCAACAAGAACAAATTAGAGAACACATCATCCTGACCAAAGACCAAGAAAAAATCGTCCGGAGGTGGCACGTACAAAAACACAAAAGACATCATCCTAAAGCGATGGGAGGTTCTAAAAAGATTATTCCACTCTGCAAATTCTTATCCCTTCTCCAGGCCAGACCAGGCCAGCCCTCTGGCCAATAGCAGTGGTCTGGGCCGGGGGAAAAATGACCCATCGTATCCCCCAGGTGACTCCCACAAATTCCTTCTCGTTGAGTGGGATTTTATGTTCGAAGGGGATTTGTGGAGAAGCATAAAGATCTGGCTCAGGTCTGCTTGTGGGAAGAAGGAGGGTTGGAAAAGGGGAGGAAGTGTTGAGGGTAGGATGTGGGGGATGGGTGATAGTGAAAGAGATAGGGAGGAAGGAAGGGAAAAGAAGGAAATGAAGGGGGGAAGAGAAGGAAGTGTAGCAAGAGTAGGGATGGTAAAGGGGGAGGAGGAAAAGGAAGTGTGGGGAAAGGGGAGAGAAGGAGATGGGTCGAGGAGGGGGGAGCAAAGGAAGTGTGGAGGAGAGGGGTAGTAGTGATGGAGGTGGAACGGAGGAAAGACAGGAGGAAGTGGAAAAGGGAGGAAAATATCGAGGTAAGGAGCTGTAGACAAAGGAGGTAAAGGAGAAGGAGGTCGTAAAGAAAGAGGTGGGAGTGAGAATGGAAGCAGGGTGAAAGAAAGAGTGAGAGAGTAGAAAATGTAGAGGGAGAAGAAAGAGCAGTGTGTGTGTGTGTGTGTGTGTGTGTGTGTGTGTGTGTGTGTGTGTGTGTGTGTGTGTGTGTGTGAATAATAGTAGTGTATACACATTACTGGGTACGCTTAAGTACTTTGCTGCTTGTGCGTGCGGCATGTCTTAGTGTTTGCTTTGATGTGGTATGTGTGTGTTGCGTAAGTGAAGTGAGAGAAAGCAAAAAAAAGAAGAGAAATGGGGAGAAGGAAGGAAAGAGGTTGCATTTGTTATAGCACGAAGAGATAGATGTTTGTGATGTCGAAGTGACAGGGTGATTAAGACTAGTATATTAGTCAGTAAGTGGCAGGGAAACTTAGTTTTCTGTGCATTAACCAGACTTTTTAAAAACGAAAAAAGGGGAGGTAAAACATTTACAGCTGAAACTGAGACATCATTTGTTATATGAGGGAAATTATTGTTACAACAAAAATAGATTGTTACATGTGAAAGACTAATTATAAATGACGAAACAGTTTTAACATGAGAAAATTTTTAAACAGTACAGTTCCTAGCTACCACGATCATCATCATCATCACCGCCTTTCTCGACTTCATCACTAGCAAAAATAATATTACCAACATTACCATTTTAACTGCTATTACTGTCATCGTTCTTTTATCTTCATCACTGCTATCAATATTATCATCATCACCATCATCATCATCCTCAGCCATTTTCCAATTATTCTAGAGAGGAGGGTAATATCCAGAAACAGTAAAAGGAAAACACAGTGCTGGAAAGAGAGTCTATTAACAGAGCGTCCAGCAAAATGGTCCATACATCCAGCCAAGCCTTCCAAATTCTGGGCTTCACTCCGTAGGCAATATATATAACAATAGCACGTGCCCACTCAGCAAAAAAATAAATAAATAAATAACAAAAAATAAAATGTCGTTTCGCTTACGTCTTAAAATATATACTACTTTTTTATTCTCGCTGCATCAGACTTTTTTTTAGCTTATGTCCTCCATTAACCCTTCACTACGACGGTAAAATCTTCCTCAGCTCATAGAATAGATACCACAAACTCTAACAGACCCTTAGGTATGCTACTACTTGCTCTCCTTTGTACTCCTCTATACTGTGCAGGTGTGTGGTGAGAAAATGTCTGGACCTTGGAAACGGGCTTCTTATCAATATGACCAGAAGAGTATGCATGAACGAAGACAGACAGAGACAGACAGAGACAGAGAATAAAGACAATGGCAACGAGCAAACAGCACTAGTACGCCTACCTCAACTGGAATGAAAACAGAAGACACGGTATTTCATTTCTCAGGCTGCAAGCATCCGCCTCACTTACCACGCTGAAATGAGAAAAGACAATCGGTTAGTATTTTTCTTGTTTGGAGAGCTGTGCTGCAGACAAGCTTATTTTATCCCTTTTTGCGTTTTTTGCTCCTGTTCGCTTTAATCCTTCAGTACTCCTTCCCTTAGCACGCTGGGGAAAAAAATCTTCATCAGCAATACAATTCGCCGTCATCATCGTCGTATTTGTCGTCGTCGTCGTCAATAACATCACCATCATTTTCGTCATTATCATTATTATTCGTCAGTCACCATCACCATTATCATCATTACATACCATCACAATCATCATCATCATCATGCCACCATCATCACCATCATACAATTTTCTTCAGAAGTTCATAAGTAGGTAATTTTGATTTTTTCTATTGTATTTTTTAAAGTATCTTGAGTACCTCATAAACTGATATAAACGCAATTCAGCATTTTATCCAAGCTAACACCACCACCATTACCACCACCACTATCATCATCATCATCATCATCATCGTCATCATCATCATCATCCTAATCCCTAATCCTATAGGGTTAGAGGTACCCAGGAACACGAATAGAACACCAAATCGGGAAAACTACACTCTGTTCACTTTCAGAAGGCGTGAAATTACCGTATCTCAATACTGAATGCTTAGATGTACCAAGAAATTTACACTAGACTATGGTGCTAGTCAAGGAAAGGATGTAGAGCCACAGTATATGTTCCACTGAAAAACAATATATATCCTACGTAGATTATGTTTTTAGCTGCTCAAGGACTATTTTTTTCCTACCAGAGGGTTAGCTGATAATTCCAAAGTATGAGCTCGATTGCCTATTTTGCAGTTCTAATTACCTTCAGACGATTTTAGTCAGCTGAGAGAGAGAGAGAGAGAGAGAGAGAGAGAGAGAGAGAGAATTAGGCTGTGAAGTTGTGGGCTCTATTTCACTATTTTTCACCCCTTCACTAAAAAACAGTCTCTTTAAAGCTGAAATAAAAACCAATATTATGTCATGTGATTTAATGGATCAGAGGCGTCAGTCAAATGCATTTACTTGATTGGCTTTTGTCAATGGGCTTTGTTTTGACATTTTTACGACTGCTTTTACAGCTTTACGAAGAAGAGTTAGAGATGACAGAGAGAATGGGACCAGCTTGCAAACTGTTTGGTATATGAAGCAGGGACGATAGCTTTAGTAGTAGTAGTAGTAGTAGCAAAACGACATCATATTTCTTTTCATTCGTGACCCTCACTCTGTTTTATTCAATTTATGTAGGATTTCTTGTACTGAGGGGTTTAATGAAGGATATATCTAATCCTTTCAGTTCAAAAAATAAGTCCATAGCAGCTTCATCGACTGGAAATAGTAGGAATATAATATAAATGCGTTCTCTAGCTAAGCGAGATAATGGGCTTGATCAGATTAAGAGCTTAAGTTATACATTAAGAGACCTCCTTTATGGTGAATATAAGGTGGGTGTGAAGATTTAGAGGGTATTAAGATCAAATAAAGTATGTGCTAATCTATCATTTATCTATCTATCTATCTCTCTGTCTATCTATCTATCCATCTATCTATCTATCTATCTTTATATTTATGTACCTTATGATTATGGCGATGACGATGACGACACTGATAAATACATAAAGTGGAGGTACATCATAAACCAGCTCCTTTTACTCGTTTCTCTCCCTGTTAGGTATAAAACGTGAGCCCCAATTTATGCTAATTATCTCCCCGAGAGCGGCCATTCAGCGTCCTTTAATACACTGCCTCTGAATCATCCCAGTGGTGTTTCAAAATGCAGGGAGATGCAGAGATGATGATGTGTATGAGAGAGAGAGACACACACACACACACACACACACACACACACACACACACACACACACACACACACACACAGAAATGGACAGTCAAAACACATCCCTAATTACCACTCCACAAAAAATCCCTGTCCTCTGCCTCTCACACTTTGCATTTATCATCACAGACCGGAAGTCCATTAATTGCCAGACACGTTATTCCATGGATAAAGTTTGCTCTGTTTTATCACGTCTTTAATTGTTTTCTTCTTCCACTTTTCTTTTTTGGCCCGAGTCATTTTTTCTCCTGTTCGTTCATTGTTTTTACTGTTTCCTTTTATTCTCTCTCTCTCTCTCTGTGTTTTAACGATCATTTGCCTACCTATGTGTACATTTTTTTATTTATCTCTGTAATATGGACATTATATCACTGGCATAAAAAGTAATATTAAGGTTCAACAGGCAAAATTAATCGCTCAATAAGAAGTGTTACGAATATGGACACATGGCTCAGAGCTGTTCCCACCCCTTCCATGTGCATAAATATTTCTCCCGACAGGTATCCCCGACAGACGAGTTGACGATATATCAGTTTTGTCCCGACGATAAGGGGTTTTGTCCCGACGATAAGGGGTTTTGTCTCGACAATAAAGGGTTTTTTCCCGATGATATGGGGTTTGTCCCGACGATATGGGGTTTTGTCCCAACGATAAGAGGTTTTGTCCCAACGATAAGGGGTTTTGTCCCGACGATAGGGGGCTGAAATGAAAGCCATCTAACCCAAGTAGGAAAAAGAGAAAAAATAAGTAAAAATTGATGGTAAACTAAACTGGAGTATACAGACAAATAACTATAATAACACAAGCCCAAAATAGAAAGAAAACAAAATACTGTTGTTTTAAGGAAGAAAAAGGAGGTAGAAAAGAAATTAAACATGCACTACTCCCTTATACCTTCCATATACCTTCCACCACGCGACGCAGGCTAAAATAATCTCGCTGATAAAAGACGAAATACATGGATGCGCAGAGGAGGCCATTGGGAGACTGTGGTAGCATCTTAGAGAGGGAAAAAAAGTTCTATTCAGATCAAAGCAAGAAATGAAAAGTGAAAAGGAGGAGGAAACGAGCAAAGGAGGAGGAGGAGAAGGAGAATTAATTACGACGAAAAAAGAGAGAGAAAGATGAAATAGGAGAAGTAAGAGAGGAAGAGACAGCTTCAGCTCCTAATCTTATAAGGAGAGAGCGTGGGCGTGGAAGAGGAAGGGAAGGAGAAAGAAGAAAAAGGAAAGGAAAGAGAAGAAGGATAGAAGGAAGACCAGGAAAAAGAAAGAGAGGATGATGAACAAGGGGGAAAGATTAAGAGGAAAAAAGAGGAGAAGGGGGAGAAAGATGAAAGAGACATGATGGAAGAAGAATGAAACGCAAATGAAGAGATGGAGAAAGATATCGACAAATAATACTAAACAAGAGGAAGAAAAACAGGAGGAAAAGCGAAAGGTGGACAAACAATAAAAAAGCGGAGGAGGAAGAAGAAGAGGAAGAGGAGGAGGTCTGGACTTGTAATGGCGTAAGGAGGAAGAGCGAGGAAGAGGAGTGAGTCTTGGGAGCCGCAATAATCGGTGCTCTTAAACATTCACGACCTCTCTCTCTCTCTCTCTCTCTCTCTCTCTCTCTCACACACACACACACACACACACACACACACACACACACACACACACTTCAGTTTACCCCACAACTCATTTTGCTTCAATTTATTTCAGTTCTCTACCTTCCTCTCATTTCATCCCTCCTCTCCCCTTCTCTTTTCACTCCTATCTTCTCCCTTCCCTTGCCACTCCTGTTCTCTCCTCTCCCTTCACTTCTCTCTCCATTCCTCTCCTCTCTCCAACATTATACAAAGTGGAAACATTATACAAAGTGGAAACACTGGTCGAAGTAAAACAAAGAGATGATGATTAACAGTCTCTCTGTGAATTCACGCAAACAAAATTCACGCCAACGCTTTGATAGGATATTTTTTCCTTTATTTACTCGGAAAAGGTAATTATGATCTATGTTACATGTACAGAGTTTATTTCTTCTTTCTTCTTTATTTTCTCACCTGATTTTTTTCCCATGTTTTCATTTCGCGTTTAGTTTGGTTTGGGTGAGCGATTTTTCGTTTGTTTTTTCCGTCCTTTATTTTCCCTAACTGTGTCGATTTTTTCTGTTTTCTTTTTCTTTTCTGGAGAGAAAGAGAGAGAGAGAGAGAGAGAGAGAGAGAGAATGTGTGTTCATGTGGCAATACGTGGTTACATTCCATCTGACAGGGGCGTTCTCTCTTGGACTTAGTATTCTGACAATTCCTTCTAAGCGATTTAGTCTGTATATTGCACTGTATTATGCCACTTTCGTTGATTTCACAGGCCTTTTGAGATCTCTTCCTTAGCAATTTATTTTATATAGCCTATCAACTTCTTCGTATTCCCTGATCGTGTGTTCTGATATCTCCTTCTTAGAGATTTATTTTGTATATTACGCCTTCTCTTTCCCGTGCTCTTGGGTTTCATAGATTTTTTTTTTAATCTGTTCGTTAGATTTATTTTGCATAATACCATTGTTCTCGCATATGTTCTTTGTAACCTTGGACATAGTTTGCGTGAATAAAATTAGTGAGAATGTTAAGAGGCTAGATGGAGAAATAAGAGGTATGGAAGAGGTGCTTGGGAGGTACATAAACCCACGAGAAGCGGCCCCAAGTGTTGTAAGTAAAGGGGAAAAGAAAACAAAGGAAGGTTTTTTGCAGAGTTGGCTTTTCTCATTAAGCAGGAAAAATATTTATCTGGCTTTTTACATACTCTCCAATTCTCATTTTTTTTATTTCTGCTAGCTACTTTTTTTTTTTTCAAGTAAGACTGTTTCGTCTACGCTTTTCTCCTTATGTACAGTATAATTTTCTCTTCTTTTTCTTCTCCATACTGGAAAATGTATCTATATAATCAATGTTTTCTCTCCTTCCTCTATGTATTCAATCTCCAGCAATCATACCCTTTCCAGCTTTCCGCCGACTTGCCTTTTTAGCTCCACGTAATCATCGCCTTCTTGTCAGCTCCTCACATCTTCCCCAGCAACCCACACCCATCTCAATAATCACTCTTACGTAGCACCTCATTCACCTCCGCTCTCTTCTCCTATCACTATATTTCCATCCGCCCTTCCTACCTACGCCCCTTTTTTATATTTCTGACGTCACCATCTACAACTAATTTTAGTCTGTTCTTACCTCTCTTCACCTCTCATCTCACCTTACCTAACACATCCCAGCTTACTTCCAATTTTCACTTTACTTCACCTACTACACTTAAACCTTACCTCATCTCACCTCCCTGTACCTCACTTCACTGCCCTCCACCTAACACTCCTCCCTTTTCTCATCTCACAGCCCACTTCGCCTACCCTAACGGTCTCCATTCACCTTCATGCATCACTTCACCTCATTGCCCACCTCACTTCACATCCGCCCAGTAGTTAATTTTCACCCCCATTCTTCACCTTACACCAAATCGCACTCCTCATCTCATTCATCCTCACTCTTCACTCAACCTCATCTACACCGCAAGACTCCTTCCATCCTTTCACCTCACTTCACTCCACTCATTCTCAAAATTCACTTCATCTAACTCACCTGTGCACTTCAACCAAGCAGCCTCTCACTCTCCACCCTACCTTACACCTCATTCACCTCTACTTTCTCTTATACCTCACCTCTTCCTCACATCTCATTTACCTCATGTCAACAACCTTCCTTCTCCCCACACTCTCCCCTCCTCTCACCCCAATACTCCCTTTACCCCTTCCCTCACTCATTCCTTCACTCCATTCCGCCCCTCATTCCCTCTCTCACCCCATCCTCTTTTCCCCTCACCCTTCCCCTCAACCAATTTCCTAAAGCATCCATGGTCTCACCCCTTCATCTTAAGTCCTTTTCATCATGACTCGCCTTTGATATCTCTCCTCCCCCTCATTAGTCTAGCTTCTTGTACCTTCACCCTAACTCACCCTCACCCTACTCTCACCCTCGCCCTTCCCTCAGCCTCTCCCTCTCTCACACTACATCTTCACCCTCCCCCTACGCTCACCCTCGCCCTTCCCTCAACCTCACCCTCTCTCACACTACATCTTCACCCTCGTCCTCGTCGTCGACTTTGCTATCTTTGTCTTATAGTGAAGCTAATAAAAAGAATTGGTAATACGAGAGAGAGAGAGAGAGAGAGAGAGAGAGAGAGAGAGAGAGATGCATAGTAAGGGGCAACCGACCTAATGCAGGAATATTTTTTTATGTTATTATGTTCCTGTATCTCCCTCACTCTCATCCTTATTCAATAGTCATTTTTGCATATGCTCCTAGGTTCTCATATCTGTCCAGCTCTCTCCCTTGTAAAGTTATCCTCCTTTTATACTTTCTTATCTTCCATCATTTGCCTTATTCTCGCCCCTTCTCATATCCTTCTTTTTTTAACTGTACAATCAGCCTTTCACTTCACCATACCAATTTCGGATAGCGTGGTATGCGAGGGAGAATAATTGTTCGGATGACACAAAAACAGAACGAAACATTCACTCACCAGGCGACCGTAATAGCCCTCAGAGGGACCTAAATGGTGAGTTGACTGGTAATTCAGCTTAATTTAGATATATATAGGAAAAACGCCTGATGTGGTCAAACTTGGTGGAGATTTGAAATAAGAAATAAACAATATAGAGGTATGCGAATTAGTTTATGGGAAGGATCTAGGAGTTACGGTTAGCAAAGGCCTAAAACCTTGACAACAGTACAAAGCATATAGGGTTGGAAATATTTTATGGAAATGTGAGGAACAGTACAGCCAAGGTATTACTAAAGGTTTGTGTTAGCAAAGCCACAGTCAGATTGTGAGGTGCAGGTTTGGCATCCGTACTTTAGAATAAATATAAATCCAGTAGGCAATGCGAAGAAAACACAATATACGTAACATAAGGAACCTTTCACATTTGGAAAAACCGAGAACATTAACACCCAAGAAAAAGGCATCGAACTACAGCCGACTTAAGTGAGGTGTTCAACTGGATGGAGAAATTGTACATGAGTTAATATAAAAGAATCTTAAAAGTTGACAGATGCCTTCAGGGTGGAATGAAATATGTTACCCAGTGATGTGTCTCGTGTTATTTCGTATGAGAGTATCAGGAGTAGGATGAATAGGCGTCAGACCGAACAATGTTGGATATTACACTCGTACCAGTCACTGATTCGCTTAGGACATTAGTAGTATTACGAGTATTCTTTCAGCACAGGTTCCAGTGTGGTAATGTGTGTTTTTCCTTTCCTCGTTTCCCATAAATTTCCACGCCAGTTGTTATATTTCATGATGATGCTTCTCACGTTTTCTGCCATTTTTCGCTGGATGGTTTGGTGTGTGAGGAAGAGGGAGTGGGAGTGTTCTTTGCTCCTCTCACTCACTCTCTCTCTCTCTCTCTGACTTATATACCCGTACCAACGGACAGGAGCTGCCTTCCTCTTTCCTATCCTTTTCCCACACACGCTGGTCATATCTTCAGAGAATTAGCTTTTTCCTAACAGTTCATCTCGTTATCAGCCACTAGGCCTCCTGTTATCAGTACTTATTATATACTCCAATGTATTCCTAAATAACCCACTGCTGCTACCTTCCCAACCGTTGTACACTCACCTTTTTCCTACTGTCACCTTATCACAACACATTCTTCTCTTTCCCTACCTCACCCTTTCCAGTCACCCTTCCTTTACAATTCCTATCATTCCCTATCTCATCCACTCCCTATCCCCATTTTTCACCTTTACCCTACATTCACCCTTTCTCCTCACCCTCACTCTCCCCTTTACCTTGCAATCAGCCTCTATATTCACCCTACCGTCACGCTCCTCCACCTTATCCTCACTCTCACCATTACCCTACCCTCATTCTCACTCAACACTCACCTTCCTTCACCCTACCCTCGCACTTCCCCATTCTAACCTAGCCTTTCCGTCACCCTACCTGCACCCCCACCCCTTCCAAACCCTCATCCCCAAACTCATCCACCCATTTTCACCCACCCACCCTCATCCAGCACCTCTCTCTAAATTAAGATGCTGAGGATGTCCGTAGGGCGACAGGTGGTGTAGAAATTAATAATGGTGGCTCACCTTCCATCACTTTCTAGATCCTCTCTCTCTCTCTCTCTCTCTCTCTCTCTCTCTCTTTCAACCTTTAATTATTTCTGGTATTAGATGTCTGGTAATTAAGACTGGCATATAGGTAGGTAATTACAGTAGCTAAGTAGGCAGGTAGGTAGAAAGGCAGGAAGGTGGGTCAGTAGGTAAGTAAGATGTTAGTTATCAGTGTGTCGGTAGGTATTTTAGTGGACAGGTGTGTGTGTGTGTGTGTGTGTGTGTGTGTGTGTGTGTGTGTGTGTGTGTGTGTGTGTGTGTGTGTATTCTGGTCTCAAGGGGCTATTAGATCTTGAGCTGATGTAAGACCGGCACAAGAGTTGCCGGGGAGGCCAACCAATAAGAGTGTTTATCCGACGGAGAGAGAGAGAGAGAGAGAGGACTGCCCAATCATCTTCATCACTATCATCATTTTATCTGCAATATATGACGCTATTAAATATGTTGTGATGACCAGATGCAGGATATAATAGCGATGGTGATGGGCTTGTGTGAGAGTGATGAACTTCCGTGTGTGTGTGTGTGTGTGTGTGTGTGTGTGTGTGTGTGTGTGTGTGTGTGTGTGTGTGTGTGTGTGTGTGTGTGTGTGTGTGTGTGTGTGGAGAAAGAGAGAAAGAGTAGAGACAGGCAGGCAGGCAGACAGACAGACAGACAGAGACAGATAGACAAAGATACGATGGTGATGGGTGCTCATCTGCTTCTCCCCCTCTCCTCCCTCATCTCCCCTCCTTCTTCCCCTCTTTTTCACTCTCTCCCTCTTCTCCTTCCCTCTCCCTCGCTCTCCTTCTCCGCGTCGAATAAACAATCTCGTAAGTTTTCTCTCCAGTAACTCGACCAGCAGCCTCTCTTGTGCCTCTTATATCGAATCCAAATCTAATAGCCTCTCGAGACCAGAATAAACACACAAGCACGCAACTATCCATCTACAGACTTACATACTTACCGATACCTACCCATCTACTTACCTACCTACCAACCAACCTACCTTATTTTCTTCCTCATCTACCTACCTACCCACCTTCTTACCTATCAACATATCGATATCTATTTACCTAACTTTCAAACCGCCTACCTACCCCACCTTCTTCCCTAGCTACCAACCTACTCATCTCCCTACCTAACTACCTACCTACCCACAAGACCTTCCTCCCTACCTACCCACATAACCTTCCTCCCTACCTACCTACATAACCTTCCTCCCTACGTTCCCACATAACCTTCCTCCCTACCTACCTACATAACCTTCCTCCCTACCTACCCACCTTCCTACCTCCCTTTCTGCCTCTCACCCCGTCGAATAAACACTCTCATAAGTTTTCTCCCCAAGTTACTCGACCATCGCCCTCTCCTGTGCCTCTTACCTCGGTTCAGGATGTCATGGTCTCTCACGTCCCCCATCTTCATACACAGACCCACCTAACTTTGCCCTAACTTTGTCTTACTGCCTCCTTGCTTACCTATCTGCCTACCTATCTGACTGCCTGTATGCTAATCTGTCCATCTGTCTACCTGCCTACCTGCCTGCCTGCCTGCCTTGTGATCTGTGTACCCAGGGCTTGTTTGTCTATCAGTCTATCTATCTTGCTGTCTATCACTACCACCACCACCACAACCACCATCATCTTCATCCTACCTGGCATCATCATCATCATCGTCGTCCTATCTGGCACTACTATCAATGGAAAGGGCAGAATCCAGGAGACGTAGAATATATCCCATTAAGAAAAAATAGTATACAATTACCTACAGTCGGTGTACTTTCACTTGATAAGGATCCCATCAAATGAACTACAGTATACATAAATTAACCCATCACTCGGTAACACAAGTTTTTTACAACCACTGTGAAACTGGAGCCGGTGTCAGACTCCAAAGAAAAAAAAATAATAAAAAACTGTAAGAAGACAATATTTCGTGAGTCTGTGGATAGTAGGGGAGTATATAAGGGAGGGTGATGTGTTGTGGGAGCCGTTGTTGAGTAGGGAGGAAAAATACAGGATGGTTTTGTTATGGTGGTGTGTAATGTAGAATCGGGCAATAGACAGACAGGGGTAGAGAGGACAGAAAGACAGACAACCAGACAGATGGATATGTAAGTAACTATGCTCTTTATAAGTTGGCCTAAAACTGTCATCTCTCCACTTTGAATGCTGGGTCGTAAGGATTAACACTAGAATATTATGCCAGCCACGAAAGAGTGCTAGGGAGAGAATGTAGATCCGTAGTATTGTCTTGTAACGCTGAGTTGCGTGAAATAAGCTACAAAAGGACGAAAATCAGGGCGAACTTTAGGTGAAAGAACTATAGTTAGAGAGATATAGATAGACAGATACAGATAGACAGCTATAGATTGATAGATAGATAGATAGATATAGAGAGACAGACAGATAGATAGACAACAATGGATAGATAGACAGATAGATAAATAGAGATACCGGTAGGTAGGTAAACAGATACAGACAGATAGCTATAGATAGATAAACAGATACAGATTGATTGATAGCTAGAGATACAGAAAGATAGCTATATACAGATAGATAGACAGATACAGACAGATGGCTATAGACAGACAGATACAGATAGATAGCCATAGATAGATAGATACATGGATAGATAAACAGAGGGTCAACAGTTTCCCTGTCGCAGTGGAAGTGGCCTCGGGGTATTGATGGTGGCCCTGCGACACACACACACGCACACAAAGAGAGAGAGAGAGAGAGAGAGAGAGAGAGAGAGAGAGAGAGAGAGAGAGAATGTATAAACACACTGGAACCAATACGTGCTCAGTAAAAGAAGCATTATTACCACTAAACTATATGAAACAGATCATAAGGCCTGCATTCTTTTTTATTTATCTATCAGTCTATTTATCAATCTATTTATCTATCTGTCTATCAATGTGTCTGATAATTCTGTGACATAATTCGGATAATGACCCGCACTTAAACTTCATCACCTTCAAGTATTTTCATTTTATTCTGGCTACTCGATACGACTTCCTTCAGCTTCAGGGAGTGACCTAGCAGTGAAAAAGTCAAGGAGGGCAGTATCTAACCCTTCAGTTCGAAAACTCTCCTAATTTGAGCGATATGGTCTAGACGCAAGAAGAATAGACATAAAAATAATAAGAGGCTAATAGGATTAAAATCGTCCGCATATAGCAAGAATTATATATACAAAATCACCATAGAGTTAATGTGTGATAAAAAAAGAAATATTACAGAAGGCTAATGAAATACTATGTAAAAATCTATTATGTCAAAATTTTTCGTTCTGTGTATCAGGATGAAATTGAAACAAACGATGCTTTTTTTGCTGTTGACTGTACGTGGATTTATACGCACATGGACTTAACACGCACACAGATTTATGCGCTCACAAATTTAAACGCTCACAGACTTGCACAAACAGATCTGTGTATATATATTTACTCATACACATGCAGATTCGCACGCGCACACATATACACCCATATAGTTTTACACACACACACACACACACACACACACACACACACACACACACACACACAGAGCAGCCTCGTAAAATAAACAACGATAAAGAGAAACTAACAGCAAATAAGGAACTGGAAAGGGATCTCATAAGAGGAGAGACTGTAAGCTGAGGAGAAAAGAATGTGAGATACTACACAAATTAAGAGAGAGAGAGAGAGAGAGAGAGAGAGAGAGAGAAACTTAAACACCAAGAGAGCAGTACAACATATAACAAAGCCGCACAAAATAGGCGAAATAAGAGAGGTTCAGCCAACTCAAGGGATGTTTACTATTAATTAAGAGGATCCAGTCTTATAACCCCATGAGGGACGAGGGTTAAGAGGAGGGGGGAGGGGGAGGTAGGGAGGGGTGAATGGGCGGCAGGGAGGGGGAAGAGTGTGGTATAGGGAGGGAGAGTGGAGAGAGGTAGAGCAGGGAGAGAAGTAGGCGCAGTGAAATGATAGACCAATTTCCATCTTTGGTTCTAATTTCAAACCTATTCAGCTGATGAGACATTGTATGACACTCATCACAATCATCTGGGGTGTGTACTTCGCTCGCTTTAAGTAAGAGTAAAATTACCATCCAGTAATAACGAGAGATTAACACTAGAATATGCTGTTAGTCACGAAGAAGAACGGTGACAAGAATGTAGGGCTGTATCATTGCTGTATTCTGTCGCTGAATTTCAGACAGACAGACTGACAGAAAGACAGATAAATATAGATAAATAGACTGACACAGACAGATAGATAAGTAAACAAACAGACATATTATCGGAACATAAAGAAGAGAACAGACAGACAGATAGCCTATAAATAAAGAGCTTGCACAGTATACCCCTCTTTCCTCCCCACTTCTAACATGGTCATATCCTTGTCTTTGGATGCAGTACAGAGGGTGTATTACCGTCAACACTGCCTTTACATTTACGGCCTTCCGCATTAATGAAGCCGAATTCCAGTCCATTAGATAAATATTTACTCCATCCACTCCATTATGATAACTTTTTTTTCATATTAGTCTGGCCACTACCAAGTGACCTGGCACAACGTCGGAAACATTTCTTGTAGTGAAAGAATTATATCGCCGTTTAAATTAACCTGATAAATATCCCAAACGCAATTTTTCTAAGTTGATGGCCAAGAGTAGTTTTTATTAAAGGGCCGATTTGACTAGTAACAAAGGGGACTCATTCCTACCTCATAAGGCTCACCGAATTTCACGGAACCACACATTAGTATTGAGGCTATAGGAGCTGACCCCTTCAGTCAGATAAAGTCTAAAACGTTTGGAGACGGGAAATGCTCATAAACAAAAGGTCCTTCTAGTGACGGAGTTAGCATCTCATTTGGTATAAATTGTGGACACTGTCATCTGTATTTATTCATGCTGTCTCCTGACGATTTTATTCAACAGAGGAGAATGAATTTCATGTATATTATACTCTTGCTCTCCCCTTGCCCCCTCCCCCCACCTACACACTAACACTCTACCTCTTCCCACACAAATAATTCTCGCCGCCACGCGCAAACACACTATTCCCTTGTCCCCCCTTCCCTCCACACACTCTCTCACTTCCTGCACACATAAACACATTCTCCCCTCTCTCCTCCCTCAACATGCGCCTTCACAAAACTCTAAGCCCACCCCCATCCCCCACCACAAAACTGGAAACATTAATGAAGATGAATGAGCAGCGATACGTCATGATTTTTACCCCTCTCCCTCACAATTAAAAAGGTATCATCGTTTTCCATTCACTGCATCCCTCTGTCCTTCCCCATTAATCTTTCGCTCTGTTTCAGCTGTTTATTTTCTCTCTTATTTCTTTCTTTCTTTTTAAACTCAGCATCGACTAATATTTTCTTATAAAGTGCCTCCCCCTCTTTTTTGTTGTTGTTGTTGTGTGACCGCTATTATCTATTTTGATTTTATTCTATTGTATTTATTTATTTATTTACCAACTTATTTACCTATAAATATAAATCTGTAATTCCACATTTATAAAGATATCATCCTTTACCAATAATATTCAGGCTGTCCCTTCGTTTTTTTCCACTCAATTTCCTCTGGTTTTATGTTCTTTAATCTTTTTTATTTTTTCTGTGGTGAATAGGTTAAGGAGACACACTTCAGTGCTAGAGTTTTTTTTTTCGTACAGAATTAAGCGGTCTCACAACAACAATGAAATTATATAAAATGCCATCACACTAAAAGGTTATTTTTTTCCATGTCGATTTCTTACTCCTGTTTTCTGGTCGACTTCGTAAGCCTGTTTTTCTTGGCGATTTCATGTCTTTTTTATCTTGTCGATTTCGTATGCCTCTTTTTCCTCTCGGCTTCGTAGGCCTATTTTTTGACGATTTTGTGTGCCTATTTTTCATAAGAATTAGTAGCCCTATACTCGATTTCCTATGCCTATTTCTTTTGCTGTGTTTATATGCTTATTTCTCCTCTGAATTAGTAGACTTATTATTTCCTGGTTGATTTCGTAGGCCTATTTTTGCTAAGTAAATATGCCCATTTTTTCCTCTGAATTAGTACTTGTTTTTTTTTTGTTCACTTCTTAGGCCTATTTTCATCCTGGTTTCGAAGATCTCTTTTTACTGTTGATTTCGCATGTCTAACTCCATAAATTCCTTTGTTCGAAAAATTTCATCACGTCTCAGTTATTCCACCTGCTTTTCGTTGTCCATTATTCTTTGTGTCGTTTTTCGTTAATATTTTTTATTCCTTTGTCATATTCACTTTTCCTTTAAACACAGTCACAAACGTATCATACACTTTCCAGTTATTTAAGAAAATCTGTTGTTATTCATTTTTCTGCACTCAGTATCCTCTATTCTCAGGCAGACAGACTGACAGACACAGACAGATGATGATGATGATGATGATAGAGAGATAGAGATAGATAGATAGATAGATAGATAGAGAGAGAGAGAGAGAGAGAGAGAGAGAGAGAGAGAGAGAGAGAGAGAGAGAAAGCTGAAGGCCCGTAAAATAATATCAAACAAAAAAACCAGACGTTATGGCGCTGAGGGGGTCAAGGTTTTTCATCTGTCCAATTATATTTCCTCCACTCCATTTCCCCTTTTCTTATTTTCCTCTTCTTTTCCTGTCCACGTTCGAGCATGACCACCGTTTTTTTTTTTTTAATCGTTGAATGAAAAGAGAGGCAAGTGGGGTGTGTGGGGGAGCAAAAAAAAAGCTTACTGTGGAGGTAATAAATTAAGCTGCGAGGATTTAGTGCTCGTCTGAATTAAATATACTCCATTTAACCCATTGGAGAGAAATTTTCCCAGGGTGCCATATTTCTAAATCACGTCTTCCCCGCCTAATGGGACTGTCGGGCTGGTGTTTTTTTTTTTCTTTCTTTTGTCTGGCTGTTTTTCTTTTTCTTTTTTGTCTGGCCTGAGCTTTTCTTGGCAGCTTTATTTTTTTTTTTTAGTTCTTATTTCTTTCCGAAGAATTTTATTACTGGAATTTTCTGGTCTTGGCACTTTTTGTTTGGTCTTCTTTTTACTAAGTACTTCTTTATCTGGTCTTTTTCTTTTCCAAGCACTTTTCCTGTTTGGCTACTGTCTTTTCTACGCACTTTTTTGTTAGGTCCTTTCCTTTCCTAAGCACTTTCCCTACGCTTTTCTTGGCAAGTTTGGGAGGACTTATTTCTTTTCTAAGCAATTTTTACTGAATCTCTTTTCTTTGCACTTTATTGTCCTTTTTTCAGTTCTAAGTACACTTCTCGGGACCTTTTCACTTGTCTTTTTTTCTTAGCATTTCTGTAACCTTTTTTTTCACTGGACTCTTCCTCGGCACTTCTGCGCCCTGGTCTTATTGAATCTCTATGCCCTCTTTTCTTGACTTAATTTTCTTTAGACTTGGGGGGACTTTTCTAAGCATTTTTCTCTCTTCGTCTGTTCTTTTCTATGCACTTTTTTTGCCTTGAGATTTTCTTTCAAGATACTTTCTGACTGGGTCTCATCTTTAATAAGCACTCTTTACATCGTCAGTTTTCCTAGGCACTTTTTCTCTCAAGATTGTGCTCAACTGTACATTCTAGAATATAACAACTATAATAATAATAATAATAATAATAATAATAATAATAATAACAATAATAATAATAATAATAATAATAATAATGCTTCAAAGAGTTAGACTGAATTATACTCAACTCGTTTTTCAATATACAGTAACTTATCTCTAGTGTGGGAACTTCTCATCTATGTGTGATAAGCCAAAACAACTAACACACAGCTAATAATACCACTAGCAGGTGTATTTTCTGCACTATTTTCCCTTCAACTCCCGAGAGAAATTTGCACGGAATCCGATTAAGGCTGTTTTCTTCTCCTTTCGCCGCCTTATTTTTCTTCAATGCCGAATGGATGTTGCTCCAGTTTCGAATTTGAAAATGTTGATAATATGTTCATACGGGAGGTTTGCATTTGTTTTTATGAAAATTCGTTCTATAAATCCCCTTTATCGGGATACTCGTTTTTGCCAGCCCTCTCGATATGATGGAAGAGGTACATGATGAACATAAGAACAAATTGAGTACACACACACACACACACACACACACACACACACACACACACACACACACACACACACACACACACACACACACACACACTTGCAAAAAATGGCAGGTGCATGAAGAACGTTATAGCCGCAAGGGGGAAATAGCAGATATAAAACGATGGCTACAGTATGATAGAGGAAATTCGAGAGAGAGAAAAAAAAAAGACAAATGCAACTGAAACATGACGGATAAACATATCAGAAAGTAGGATATGCAAGAAAAAGACGCGTGCAAAATGAGAATGATAGATACCAGGGGAATATAACGCACACACATACGTAAGAAGTGCAAGACTGGGACGGGTGCAAAATTAAGATGATGGACGCAAGAAAAACGCAACAGGTACACGATAATGACAAGTGTAGTGTCAAAACTGAGAGGCAGGAGATATGCAGCTCCGACACACTGACGCGCTGCCTGTTATTTGAGTAATTCCCTTGTCCACTACCACCGGTTCTACGTATTTCTACTCCAGTATATTCTCAACGATTTTTATTTAGTACTGGAAAGACAAGCTGGGGTGAAAGGGGTTGAAAGCCATACAGGATGAGCATAAGAAGTACAAGATAAAAATACGATCAATGGGATCTTGAAATTGAAAGGTAAGAGACAGGCACTCTGATACAATGGAATCTGTTGCCTGTCATTTTCTTTCCCATTCCAAATTGACCAGTAGCTAGGGACAATACCAACTCTACATCTCTTCTACTTTATTTTAGGGGATTTTCCTTCAACACAGGAAAGTGATGTCGGGCTACAGGGGTTAGACAGCCGTTTGGATATAATGGATGAGGTGCAGGAGGAATGTGAAAAGTGCAAGATAAATATATGCTTGGTGGAATGTTAGAATTGGAAGGCAGGTGACAGGCAGCCCGCTACACTGACCTATGCTGCCTGTTATTTTGCTTCCCTTTCTACACTGACAGGCTGACAGGCGCTCCATCAAGTAGCGGATGTCAATACCACCTCTGCAACTGTTCTACATGACCCTCGCTGCCACTAAACAGATATTGTTTAACCAAGAAAACAGCCCTCGAACTTAAGAGGATTCAGTGTCACCTCCTACAGACTTTTCAAGACGATGGCATTTTGTTATTTTTAATTTTGCTACCTCCAGATCACTGCAATTACCTTAGAAAAAGACCTTAAACAGAAAAGGACTTAGAAGCTCTTTTATTTCACTCTGACTTCTTTTCTTAACAGTTACTGATCGACTTTTTTTTTCAGGATTAGAAAAGAGGTTTGGGACAAACGAATTAGAAGCTGTAAAAGTTAAGCATTTCACTGTGATACATATTTTTCTATGTTTTTTATTGTTGATGCCGCCAGACTAGTTTTTATTAATTTAGGAAGAACAAGGACTGAAAAGGGTTCAATGCAATGACGTAATTTTTTTTTTTCGACCTCAGGACTATTTTATTAAGCTAACAAAAGATTTCTCTGGGTGAAAAAGTAATTCTTTTCTCTTGACAGGAACCCCTCCCCACCGAGAGAGAGAGAGAGAGAGAGAGAGAGAGAGAGAGAGAGAGAGAGAGGGGGGACAAAAAAAACTTGCATTCGTTCCGTATTCTTGTATCGTTTTTTTTCCAATGCATAAATTTGGTTCAAAGTTTCGTAATATCAGAACCAAGGAAACGTATGGAATGCTGAAGGCTCGTAATATGAAACTTGTGGAGGTGGGAGGTTATTTTTAGCTTTTATTTTTCATTCCCTTTCCTTAATTTCTTTATCATTTTTAAGGATGTGTGGGTGAGATATTACCTCAAACTATCTTCATGGGGCTTAAGCTTCGTAACATTTTCAGTTCTATCCTTGTCACACACACACACACACACACACACACACACAGAATAAAGCATCCTACTTTCAAAAAAGATGCATCGAACCCACTATCACTGGGATAAATATTACGTCACCGTACACTGGCGATAGGCGGCAGCTGTTATGCACACGACTGTGGATGGTACATAACCAATCATTTTGAACTCAATGAATGCTACATAAGGGGCGGAGCCATACAGCGCCTGGGTACACCAAACACTGTGATCTGCCACTCATGAATTACACCCCGATCCCAGTTCATGTTAACTGGCGGTGGGAGAGGGATGCAGCAATATCAGTGGATGCACGCCGATGTTCATTAAAACCGCATCAATACATGTGAGTAAATGACAAAGGATTTAAAATAATTGTTGAATTTATCAGCTGAAACTACAAATGAACTTGACGTCCTCTACCACCACCCCCTTACTGTGACCCTTTTCAGGCAGTCAGGTATGTAATTCAAAACAACACAACTTTTTCCATAGGACTGGTGCTCTAGATTTGGGAAGCAGGCAATTTAGTTAAGGTGGATGGCAATGCAACTTAAATGGGCAATCGATGGGTACTTCACTGTGGCTCTGGATAAAAAATAAATGTCAAAATATAACGATGACTTAATGACTATATCGTTAAATGGTATTCGGTAGTCTGGATCAGTCTGAACAGTTTCACATCCTTTGCATCTCCATCTGTAGCCAGGAAGAAAACAGGAAAGACCACTGCATGTTTCGGTATTGTATCGGTTGGCTTGCACTCTCTTGACTATACACGATCAGGCCATGTTCTAGTTCCTAAAGGGCAGCTGATTGGTTGGATCGAGAAACACCACTTCCTATCACTGAAGTAGTAGTAGTAGTAGCAAACCCAGGCTCGTGAATATGAACCCAGTGGACTGCAGGCTGAAATTACCCTTCTAAAGTCCACCATCCAACTTTTTGAAAGGACAGGGAGGGAACTGAGGGACGTTTATATGACTAGGCAACGGTGCCACCCAATTTTATGGGTGCCACCACGTGAAGGCGTCCCTGAAGAAGCACTAAAGGATATAATCACTCAGCATGTCGCTCACTGAAGCCTGTTATTTCTTATGGGCACTCGCTTTTATTTTGTCCTATTGTATTTTTCTCTAAGTACAAACACATGGCCGTATGTTGTTCCCGGTCCCCAGCCAATAATATACACCCTTTTTACGTGGCGCTTTTGGAGAGAGTTATAATATATTTGCATAATGTTGGGAATTTTCAAGTGTGTATAATTCATATTTCCTCGGGCGTAAAAAAAGGACAAAAAAAGTATACAAACTCGTGTAATGGCTGGGGAATATTAATCGTAACTCGAGAAAGGAGGCAGACGGCGTGGAAGGTGTGTGTGTGTGTGTGTGTGTGTGTGTGTGTGTGTGTGTGTGTGTGTGTGTGTGTGTGAAGAGAGAGAGAGAGAGAGAGAGAGAGAATGCTCCGACTTGGATGGAGGCTCTGGTTATGAAAATTTCTCGATATTAAAATCGTGGAAATAACATTTGAGATTTAAACAAAAAAATCAGAAAATAAAAACAGGGAGGAAGGGAGTGGGCAAAGATGTCGTGATATTTTTTTTGAAGGTCCTGATTGCTATGAAACCTTCTCGAGATTAAAATCGTGGAAGTAATACCCAGGAGAGCAAAATTAAAGAAAATAAAATATAATAAAATAAAAAAGGCGAAGAGAGGGATAAATATATGTTGTAAGTTTGGGGAGGTTCTGATCCTTATGGAAAATTCTCGATATTAAAATTCTGGAAATAATAACCGGAACTGCAGATTAATAAATAAATAATAAAATCAATAAAAAGGACGTGGGGCAAGAAATGCTAAGTAATTCTGGAAGACGGATGAAATTTTCTCCATCAAAACTCGAAATAATACCTGCACACACACACACACACACACACACACACCAAGGGGGGGGGGGAAAGATGGAGGGTAAGGAGACAATTTATATATCATTGGAAGATGGATAGACACTGCTGAATTTAAGTTGTGCGTAATTCTCTGTGTTGCTCTTAAAACAAGAATCAAACTTTTGCATATATTTGAGATAAACTGATATATAGATACAAAAATATATCAATCAACGTACATACATACAGACATACAAATCGGCAGCCAAGTGGAAATTGTAAAAACTATTATTTGGTGTCTAAAAACAAAAATATTTCAAAACAGACAGCCAGCAAGAAAATTCTAAGTTCTTAAAACACCTCCTTCCATTACTAAGTTTTAATCAAGACTGGACCAAATTCTTTAGCGAAACGTAATGCAACAAATTCACTGGAGGACCGTTCGGCACTCAGCAATTCCGGCCTGCAAACGTAAACAGTCCGGTGATACGAAATATTCCTGGAACTTCGCATCGAGAGACGTATTCTCGCGGGCACTGGAGATTCCCTAACATCCTTTCTTCGGCGATTTATTTCCTACTTTACAACTTAATTTTCTTCCTATATGTTACCGATGAAAACTGTGTCGATCTTTACCTGTTCTGTTCAGCGACGTCTTATATCATCATCACCAGCAGCAGCAGCATCTCCTCCTCCTCCTCCTACTTACATCTCACAGGTCAACGAGAATATAACACTGAAAATCGTTTTCTAAATCGTATATGAGTCTCCGTAGTTCCTTTTCCTAGGCAACTTATTATGCATATTACACCTCGACATTGTTATCCGTCATATATATCATTTTAATATCGACTTAACTTTGGATCAACATATATATATGTATATTGAGGTGTAACATGCAAAATAAATCGCTATGGAAGAGGGTCTACGAATTCCACTACGTCCCCCTCAGGATCTGGTGGTTGGTGGGCGAGTCAGGGACCAAAGCAATTAAAACTAGAGGCTTCGGATCCCGGGAAATCCATCAAAAATTCGAATGATGATGAGTTTGATGACTCCCTTCAATTTTCGTTTATCTTTTTTCCTTTTTACGTTTTAAGGGATAGTCATGAGCCGGGAATTAATCTTTTTTTTTTTTCTTTAACGTGTGTGTGTGTGTGTGTGTGTGTGTGTGTGTGTGTGTGTGTGTGTGTGTGTGTGTGTGTGTGTGTGTGTGTGTGTGTGTGTGTGTGTGTGTGTGTGTGTGTGTGTGTGTGTGTGTGTGTGTGTGTGTTTGACTATACCTGTGGGATGTAACCGTGAATTTATTAAGTAGGAACTCAGGAAGGATGGGTGAATGAATACTCGTATATGACTCATTTTTCCTGAACACTCTATTGATAGCTCTCCTACTTTTAACATTATTCCTTATCACTTATCTGGATGATGATGATGATGAAAGAGGGAGGGAGGAGAAGGGGGAGGACAAGCAGGAAGAGAAGGTGGAAGTAAAGGAAGAAGGGCAGAAGGAGGAGGAGGCTAATTCCTTCACGCAGAGTAGGTCATGTTTTTCGTTTGGTCTGTCTGTAACATCATGATGAAAAAAATTAGAAGATGGGATTGCACCAAATTTGGTTTAATGACTGGAACACCGTCAAAGGAACAAGTGATTAAATTATCAGCGAAAAAGTCAAAGGTTAAGGTCGTGAAACGGACGATGATGCTGCCTGGCGGAGGCATGTACCATACGAGTTGCTATTTCTTGCTGCTATTAGACGTTTCTGTTCAGCTTAAGAGAATAAACCAGTAATGAAGAGGTTCGTGTATGCTGTGTCTAATGCCACTAGTTGGAAAAGTCTATCCTATGCTGAATAAACTGTTTAGAGATAAGGGGAATAGATTAGAAAAAAAAAAAAAAAAAGAATATCATTTAAGATCTTAAAGACCAAGCGATGAATCTTGTATATGTTGCCAAAAGTGATGGCGTTTCTTTCCTCCTCCGACCTAAAGCCTGACGTTGGAAATCCGATTTGTCAGTCGACTGAAAAGGCTCTGTCTGTTGGTCGGAAATAATTGGTAAAATCAGGGTTCTAGAAAGCGAAGCAAACCATTATTTCTCTCTCTCTCTCTCTCTCTCTCTCTCAGTACGGTATATTTTCCTCTTCATACTCCCTACATCGTCGCCATTATCCAGGGTACTTGGGTCTCTCGTACTGAAGGGTTTATAATCAGTGTCTATCAACCCATTTTTTTTAGTACTATCACGTCTTCTTCAGGTGCTGACAAGAATATCAATATACTTCCCTCACTAAATAACTATGTATGCAATTATGTTACTACGGGACAAAGTTAACAGTGCACTGGCTCGCACACAGGTTTCATCCGATTTCACTCACACTTACTGAAAGGACTGTATTTACAATAATAAGTTAAAGGTCAGCAAATATTAAGATTAGAAAAATTTGTATCCGATTTAGACCAAACCTGGAGGAAGAGCTGAGGGTAAGGCATGAACGAAGGTGTTTTGATTTTGAAAACAATTAAGAAAAGGTTAAGGTCAAAATCTGTCAGCATCCACTGTCTGACCGCAGTAGTTTTAATTTATTTTTGCTACATTTGTATATGGTTACGAGTCCGCATTTTAATACAACCACACATAATACGTAACTGTCGCCATCAGACGTATCTTGGCATTTCATTCCGACCATAATAAATAGGGAGTTGGACATCGTATTAATTCACATCATTTCTTTACAACCATACACCAGACACATTGTAGAAGGTCAGGTTCGTCCTTATTCCAGCAGCTCAATAGTCCATCTCTCTCCCCTGATTCAAATGTCTTGTTATTTGTGCCACTTCTTTACAACTTGACACCAGTCGTGTTACGACAGCTCCAGGTTGAATCTATCCCTCCTGAACTGCGTTGAAACTCACTTCTCGGAAAGAGTCATCCTATTATTCATACCATTCCTGGTAATCATCTGGCACATGTACTGCGCGAGTGTGTATCGTTCCAACCACTATAAATACGGAATCAAGTATCAAATTCTGGTGTCGTATTACTCACATTTATCACTTATGGCCGTAGCCACACCAAACATATTGTGGTTGGTCAGCATCCTGTTTATTCCAGCGCTAGACTGAATTCAGATACGATTCCCAGAATATGGTATCGTATTATTCATGCCCTTGCTGTATAATCTTCCATTAAACGTATCTTCCGGAATTCACCCAGTAATTCATTTTCTCTTGCATGTGCGTAGGTGCGGACGAATATACCGTTTCATAATACAGCCGAACAATTATGAAACTCTAGCACATTATTCTGAAAAGTACCCTGGGCTCCGACTATCACTCAACTACGTTACGGAGGTCATTGCTCACTGCCTCACTACATATCGTTCTAGAGTGGATCAGTAGTTGTGTCCGTAACTGCACATGCGACACATTACAGCAGACCATTTTATAACGTATTTATCACTGTCATATGGCACGCTTTCATTTTATATCTGCATAGTAACGTATTGCAAGAAAGCCACTTCGTATATCACTGCATTTTTCTTTAAAGTCTCTCACCTTAACATGAGATTAATTACAGAGAGATACGTTTATTCTTTGTCTTTCATCCAATTTTTTTTCATATTCCCTGGCATCTCCCTAGCACATACACTGCTACATTTTAAGAAAGCACAAGTTCCCCATTTCCCCAATTATCATCATATTTTTCCCCTGGCACTTGTTCTGAAAGTCACTTGTTTGCCTGTATTTCATGGCATTTTCCACTTTCCCTGGAACCACTTCATCATCCAAAACTTCACTGCATTTTCTGTTTTCCTGCTGGATCATTCGCACTGCAAAGAATCATTTATTATCCTGAGTTCCACCTTTCTTTAGTTCCTGGCATCTGTTAACCAAAAGTATTACAATGAAGGTAACTTGTTTCTTCTTTCATCTTACTTACTATTTTCCTGTTCACTATACGCATTGCAAAGTAAGTTTCTCGTTTTTCCATGCTGCACCGTATTTTCTCTTTCCTGTTTATCATCCGTATTGCAAAGAAGAGCGCCTTATTGCCCCGTATTTCGTCCCTCCACGTCCCACATCCCAAATCGACGCAAGTCAAAGCTCTGGTATCGTATTCTCATTTCCCTGCCTCCGGGGGCTTATTTTCGCGATAGGGTGAAGGTCGTACCGGGAAGCTTTGAGGATGGGACGGAAATGTGTGACGGAAGGGGGGGGGGAGAGTGACGGGGGAATTATAGGGTGTAGTGGATGAGATGAAAGGGTGACGGTAGTGTGATGGATGTGTAATGGGGATGTGATATTGTCTAATGGTGGTAAGATGGATTGGGATGGAGGCGTAGTAGGATGTGACGGTGAGGTAATGGGGTGTAAGAAGAATGTGACGGGGTAAAGGCCTGCGATGGGAGATATGACGAATGTGTGACGAGGGTATGACGAGGCTTGACAAAGATGTGACGGTGATGTGACGGGATGAACTTCTGTGACGGGGTGTGATGTTGAGGGACTGTTATGTACCAAAGCGAAACTGGGGTTTATTTTACCGGTGTGACGGAGATGTGACAAAAATGTGACGGAGGTGAGAAATACTGCACACTGACAGGCATAAATGTACCGGAATGAGGTGTGACGGTTGACTGGCTGTGAAACTTACGTGCAACAGGGAAAGGAAATTCTTAGTAAAGTAAATATCTAAGTGTTATGGTATTGTTTTAATGTATGGTTTTGCGTAACTAGGAGTGTGACGGAGGGTGTGACGGAGAGTGACTGGGAGTGTGATGACGGGTGGCTGTGGTGTGACGGATGATAGAAGGTGTGGTGGATGATACAGGATGTGACGGATGATAGAGATTGTGACGGATGATTCAGGGTGTGACAAAGAATGGTAGAGAGTGAGACGGATGACAGAAGACGTGACGATGTTGTGACGGGTGACAGAGAACGTGACGGAAGTGTGACGGATGATAGAAGGCGTGACGGTGGGTGTGACGGGAGGAGAGGTGTGGCGTGCGGATGATGACTGTGGCCCGCACCTTAATCAGAGAAGAATTTTTGAGTGAATGGCAGGCAGGCGAGAGAGAGAGAGAGAGAGAGAGAGAGAGAGAGAGAGAGAGAGAGAGAGAGAGAGAGAGAGAGAGAGTGGATGGATGCAAATAAGGGGGAGAAAATTTTCGTGAGCGGTTTGAAATTACGGCTTGGGTGGCATATTAGAAAGAAATGGGCGAATTCCGCGAAGCTCTCGTAAAGTCCGTGGTTTTGCGAGGAGGCGCGTGAGAGAGAGAGAGAGAGAGAGAGAGAGAGAGAGAGAGGGGGGTGGGGGAGTGAGTATTCCTAACAGAGATATAGAAAATGCAATATTATATAGCTTAAAGGACGTTCTTCTTCCCACTGTATTAACATTACTTAGACAGCTGACTGATTAGCAGTGGCTAGTATTACAAAAACAGTACTACGTCATGATAAAGCATTATTATTATTATTATCGACACCTCTACCACCATCGTCATATATTCGTATCATCATCATCATCGAAATCATCATCACCATCATATTCTTTTCCAATAATCCATGACAACGGCAGGATAAATATACAGGAACAAGACTGCATAAAAGTATGAAAACCATCAACAGAATGAGAAGGATAAAAAGCCTCGGTAACATAATGCTGTATAATATATTATGATCTTTTTTATGAACTATCAAACCCCTTCTACGAGCTATATTCCTAAGAACAACTGAGGTGAAAAGATTAACCTCGGCGATGCTTTCACGAATTTTGAATGGCATATGAATTCAACGCAGGGAATAATATCCAGGTTTTTGCCATACCTTTTACCACTGTGACAGGATTAACAGAAGATAGCGTATAGTTATTAAAACAGAATATACATTACTGTTTCTATTTTCAGTATTTCAGAATGTAATGTCCAGCGAGGAATACGATGTTCTATTTTTTAAATCGAGTGGATATTAAACAAATGATTTATAGTTAACCATGGATCTGAGTGCTAAATCTCGATCTATTTCGTCTGGCAATTCTGAGTGAGTGAATATTCCAGTGACGGTTGTATTTTTTTTTTTTATAGTTTATTTCTTCCTACTGTTAGAAAATTTATTCGGCTTCAGGGGACACTTTCCTCGCTGGGAGGGTTAAGACAGTCGTCATTAGCCCTTTCAGGATTAATTATTTTCTACTTTGAATAATGCTAAGGTATGAAGAAACTTGGTGACCTCATCGGAAGGGTTTAGTTAGATGGATGATTTTACTGATATTGTGATAAGATTACTAAAAAAAAAAAAAAATCATGAAGTCCAATATTTCACAACTTCTTATCTGTATTTGAGAATATAAAACCAAAGGATAGTACCAGAAATTATTCCCCTTAAATGTCACCACTTGGGCACCAACACCAACCATCTATGCTGTGCTAAGCAAGAGGTATTACAGTCAGAAAGTGTAAGAAGGTAATACAAAAGGTGTTTTTATGATACGCTAGCGCACAAATTTTAGCAAGGCAGTAAAAACATGTAAAATATTCAAGCTCTCAAACTCTTCTATGTAACAGCCAGCAAAGAGCCCATAATCTTACAGTTCCCACCCTAATACTCCAACCACTTGACCTCTAAGTGTACCCACGAGTTCAAGAATAAGAGAAATAAAAATACGTCAACATACTTTGAGTGTTTTGTACCTGTGGCGACGTTAAAGGGATTTTTGCGTCTCAGAATTTATGAATATGATAAAAACATGGCAAGGATCTAAATACTTTCTCCCAATGGGCTATATATTTATGGCTTTACATGGCTCTAAATTTCTCAGTGTTGGTCGTAAAAAGAAAATACAGGAAAAAAAAAAAGAAAAAAAGAAGAAAGCCCATGCCAATAAATATCTTCTCGATGTGGGTGATATTTTCCAGCGTTATATATTGCCCAAAATTTCTTAATACGTTCATGGCAAAGGAAGACTAAGAAAAAAAGAAAGTGAAAGAGGCGATAAATCTATGTATCGAGTCCCACTGGGAAAAAGTGTTGGAATTTAACTTGCCTTACAATCTGTGAACATGACACACCCTCTCTCTCTCCCTCTCTCTCTCTCTCTCTCTCTCTCTCTCTCTCCACACACACACACACACACACACACGACTATCTGAGTGAGGATTACTATGGTACGAGTATCCTAGGAAGCTAATCTTTCTTCGCTGCTTTGTCATCCGGATTCTCATTAGGATTTGCATCTTGTATTTTTGCCATCTGATAAGCCTGGTAAACAGTAATGAGATTTATTTTGCTTTGTAAAATATGGGAGAAAAACCACCCCACATTGCCTTTTTTTTTTTTTCTTTTTTATTGTACATTACAGAAACATAAAAGTCACCTATTGATCAACTTTTTTATGTAAATGTAATCTGACCAGATAATACAGATTTCTTATTCTGTTCGAGAACTTGGCTTGTTTTCCCAGCAATATCATTTCTACAATATAAAACTACTCAAACTCTTAAGCTTCATTTTCTCACGGCCATTTCTTGGATAACTAGGGTGTTCTGGAACAAACTTTTTCTCGACACAAGTTTAGAGGCAATGTCAGTAGAAACCAAAAAATTCCTACATATATCCGTTTTCATTTTTAGCAACAACATATGAGGAATATAAATCAAAGTATATTTTTATTATTACAACCTAATTGATTCGTTCTTATCGCTGCAGTACGAATATATAGAAAAATGAGGGTCCTCCAGATTTAAGGAACTGTACATAAAGATTAACTGATACACAGGCAAATGAGAACGACAGATACAGATCTTGAAATCTGTATTCTTACCACTGCTTACGAGCAAAATTTAAGGCAACAAAAAATTACAGTTCTTAAGAATTTATGGAAAATACAGAGAGGTAAACATACAGACTGATATGTACACAAATATACATGTGTGCATGCTATATATAGATTAATAGACAGATACTCGTAGATAATTTTTTTAGTACTATCATATCTTGAAACATAAAAGAGAAAATAGCGAGAGAAAGTCTGAATTTCCGACTCAACTTTCTGACCGGTGTTAACTTCTTTAAGCCTCTACTTTTAGGAGTTACAAAGACGTGCCTCCTGATCCTCTTAACCAGGTCATAAGCCCGCCAAAAACAGCCGCTCACCGCTTAGACAGACTCATGTAATAGCCACCGAGTACCAAGACAGATTCATAAATAGCCTCTGTGCTACAATATGCACCCAAAACTAGCCGCTGTGCTTGGATATACTCAAAAATATCCTCTGTTCAAAAGCCTCTGAGCACCAAGCAACTCAAAAATAGATTTGTGTACCAAGACACATAAAGAAAACAGTCTCCAAATACCAGAATATTTTCAGAAATGGCCTCCATGCACCAGAACAGATTACAATATAGCCTCCGAGCACAAGGATATCTTTAAAAAATAGCCTCCCTGCACCAAGACAGATTTACAAAATAGCTTCAGGGCACCAATATATCTTCAAAAAAGCTCTATGCTCCGAGACAATGCTATTATTGCGTCCGATCGCCAAGAGTTATTAAAAAATAGCCTCCGTGTTCCCTTTGGCGGAGGCGATGGCGCAATCGGTAGAGAAATGGCTTGCAGTCCTACCGGACCCAGGTTCAAATCCCCGATGGGGCAGGGAACAGTTTAATCATTTTAATTTCATAAAATCAGACCTTATTGATCTACCAGAAGACCCGCCGACATGTCATAAAAATATCCCCGCTAATACCAATACACCAGTCCTGTATGAGACAGCCCTAGCATGTATTCAATATGGACCGTGGGTGTTAGCGACGAAGTGGTGACATACAGAGGTGTATGGTATGTAGTAGGACTACTGGGCCTTGGGAGCAAGCTGTGAAGCCAATGCCCAGAGTCGCACATATTAAAAAAAATAAATAAATAAATAAATAATGTCCTCCCTTGCCAGCTGCTCTTACATATAGCTTCCAGATAGTCACCAAAAACCAAGGGTACTAGCCCCCTCTCCCCACCCTTTGTTCTCAGTCCCCAGCTCATCCTTGAGCTGGGTGCGAAGGACGAAAGCTCACTCACGGCTTACACACTGCTATCACTCCACAAATAGGAAAAGTTGCCGGGGATAGATTGACTTCGAGGGGGGTAGAGGAGACTGAAGCGATGTTGTTGCCGAGAGAGAGAGAGAGAGACACACACACACACACACACACACACACACACACACACACACACACAGGCAGACAGAGAAAGAGAGAGAAAGATGGTAACTGACAGACTGACTAACTGATAAGGCAGGGATATCTCTGGCACGTATATACCACACCCTTGGGCAATGAGTTTCAAGGGTTGCATTGTCACGAGCTTTGGGGTCCCCACGACACTCAGTCTCGACTTTTTTTGGTTCACATATTGCACCTGACTATTCACCGGCATGTAATATTGTCATTTTTTTTATATCGACATGGCATGACAAATCATTACATAAACGAAAGTAAACCCTTTCAGTAAGATGGCATCTTTTGTGTTCTTGCTATCACCATTTGATTTTATTCAACCTGAGGGAGATCTTTAGCTATGAAAGAGTTAATATTGCTTTCAATATTGTTTACGTCCTTTTAATGTAAAACATTTTTTCATATCCGTCGTTTTAATATAAAGGCTTGCAAGTTCACGAGAATACGTTCCCTTCAGAGTCCACTGCATGTTGTAAATATTTAAATATCGACAGTGTCAGCATTAATAACGTACAGGAGGATATGAAACTGCCATGAGCACATAGACTGGCAAGGGAAGAGGTGGAAGAGGGTCTGTTAACCTTACAATACCATGATGTCTATTGTATTTTTATTTCTCGCCCTCTGACCTCTTTCACTCAGCTCAAGGGGTACTGTTCTTACTGGACGAATTAGATGTGGCTTTCAGCAATTCCTCCACTACTAGGGTGCCCTACTATGCACAAGTAAAATCGTCTGGATGAAGCAAGAGCAGAGTAAAAACGATGTCCGCTGCCTGAATGGGGTAAGACAAAACGACCATGAATGAAGTGATATTACCCCTTTTTCCTTTACACACCTGCAGTGTTAGTTGTTGTGTTCTTGTTTCTGAGCTCTTTTTAACGTTTTCTTTTTTTAATATATATATTTGGCTTACTCTTTTTGTTAGGCTGTCTGTCTCTTATTTGTTTTGGTGTAATAAATATGATTATGATCAAGATGGACATTATTATTATTATTATTAGTATTATTATTGTTGTTGTTGTTGTTGTTGCTGTTGTTATAACCAAACTCTCTATACTATGCTTTTTTTATGACACTCTGTATATGTATAATCTTCCTACACACTGTTTATCTGAACTCAAGCTGATGATGTGGAACCTAATCTTCAAACTAATTTTATTTCTGCTACTTTTCTTTGACACTACTTTAATGTAACTTTTTCATCAAATCGTTGATATTAACTTCATGTAGTCTATGTTTAACCTGTAATCCCAGCTTAGTGGAAAATGTCTCTTCCAGCATAAACTATCCTCCAAGCAGTTTATGAGAGAATTTGAATTTCGGTTATACCAATAAATATGTTGCAATATATCCATGCAAACTGTCCTGCCTGCTATTTATGACTGACTCTGACTTACGATTATAGCAAGGAATAAATAATCGCATATTCAGTTTTCTTCGCATACTATGTTTGCATATTCACTTTTTCTTAATTTGCTTTTCCAATCCTCTCCACCTCCATATTCAGTTTGCAATCTCTCAGTAATTATTGTGTGTGTGTGTGTGTGTGTGTGTGTGTGTGTGTGTGTGTGTGTGTGTGTTCATTCGAACGTGAACTGTGGGTGTTTGCTTAATTATTTAAGCCATGACTTTGTGTGCGTGTTTTTAATCGCTCAGCCTGATTGTGTACGTGTGTCTGTGTATGTGCGTGTTTAATCGTTTAGGTTATGATTATGTGTGTGTGTGTGTGTGTGTGTGTGTGTGTGTGTGTGTGTGTGTGTGTGTGTGTGTGTGTGAGAGAGAGAGAGAGAGAGAGAGAGAGAGAGAGAGAGAGTCTATATAACCTTCCTTTAGCGACAATCACGGCAGTTTGCGTCTCTTCGTCGTCCATATCATGTCGCAAGAAATGTTCACCTGACGCTTTCCTTGCTTCTAACTCCGTCCCTCGCTCACCTCCCTTCACCTTACTCACATCAATTGTTCCTAAATCAGCCCCTGACCCACTCTCACACTCGCTTACTTTCGCACACTGAATGTCTCCCACTTTCACCTTTTCACTTCTATAATCAGTCTCTCACACTCACTCACCTACTTTACACTCAGATTTTCACACTCTCGCCTACTCCTATATACTATACTCGTCTCTCATACTCACTCAATTTCTCATACTTACTTTCTCACATTCTTACTCTCTCACTTAACAATTATCCACACTCCTACTTACTCATGTACTCGTCTTTCATGCTTAATTTCACACTCGTCCATTTCATCTCACACACACACACACACACACACACACACACACACACACACACACACACACACACACACACACGCTCATTTTCATAATTTCCCTTAGCATCAAGAGACACCTCCTCCAATGCTCCTAAGATACAAGTTTTGGTTGCAGCAGCACTGGAGGCACCGTCTCTTGTTGCACATACCGCTCGCTATGCACACTCTTCGACTGATTTTTAACGGTCAGGATTTTTTTATTTATTACAAACCATATCTATTAAAAAAAACTACCTAGCGTAAAGTCGCAGCCAATTTCTACTTGAATATTTAAGAAACTTTTACACTGTCTCCCGCAAAGTTTGCTGGGTTCCGAACGCCACATTCCTGGGTTTCAAATTCACTGTTCGCCTCCCCACTATTTATCGTAAGAAATGGAACGATATTACTAACCCAGGCATCACATAAGAATATCATGGTGTAATACATAAGCAAAATAATCGTTAAGGCAGAGGTGCTAGAAATACAGGTAAGGTGAGGCTAATACGGCTTGTCCACTGGGTAACCTGACTCCTGCCCACACACGGAACACCCGCCAATATACGCCAAGGTGGGTGACGGAGAAAAAGAAATTGCGCTTTCGTGATTTTCTTGGCCACAGATCAAGTGTATTGTGATGATTATGTTCCTTCGCCCCCTTGTTCTCTTTTTCTTTTTCGCTGCTCTGCTCTTCTTTTCTTATTCGGGCTATCGTTCTCCTTCCTCTCTCTCTCTCTCTCTCTCTCTCTCTAACACACACACACACACACACACACACACACACACACACACACACACACACACACACACACACACAAACTAAGAAAACAACACACACTTTCCCAACATTACTCCCAAAGCAACTCACACTATTAGTCTCATTCACCTATCTATCACCACACACCTGAACCCAGACTGCATCCACGATACCCACGTTAAACAAAAAAATAAAATAAAACAAAACAAAAAAAATCCACCCCATATCCTCTCCGGCTCCACGAACACGAAAACGAAAATGGAACAAAATCATTCTTGTAAAACCCCTACAAATTGTTCCACCACCCGGGGAAAAAAATATATATATAAAAAAAGGCAGGCCATATCAATTACCTCTGAAAATCCGGGCCGAAGTATTATGCACCGGCCGAATCCTAATCGCGATGGCTATTGAAAAGTGGATTACGGTGATTACTGGCAAATCATTTAATAACGAGTCCTCTGGTGGCCCATATGTTCAGAAATTTAGGCGAAAAGTATTGGTGTTGATTCATGTAACGTCCGGGGGTACTGTTCATTGTGGGAGTGATCGATTGGTGTGGTTTTTTGAGAGAGAGAGAGAGAGAGAGAGAGAGAGAGAGAGAGAGGGGTGGCCATGGTGAATAATGAGAGAAAGGAAGCTTAACAAGAGAGGGAAGATGATGAAGAGATGAGATAAAAAAATGAACAGGTGAAGTCTGGGTAGAATGAAAAAGTAATGAAATGACAGGGAAAGAAAGAAAGAGATATGCGAGAGGGGAGGGGAGGTAACTTTTATGCGAAGGGAGGGGTGGAAAGGGAGGGAGGAAAGGGATTAAGAAAGAAGATGAAAACAGTGACAGTGATGACAAACAAACAAACACAGAGAAAAGAAGGATAATGGGAAAAAAAATGTAGCGGTGAAGGGTGACATACGAAACGGTTAAAGAAGAGAGACGCAAAAAAAGGGTGAAGAGATTAGGAAAGGAAACAGGTGAGAAGGGCAATCGAAATGTTGAGTAAAAGAAAGAAACACAAACACAAAAAGGTAAAGAACAAATGAATAAGAGGAAAGAGAAAACTAGTAAGAGGAGTGAGGGAGAGGTAATGGTGAAAAAAAAAGAATGGCAGAGGAGAAAGGAAAAGAAAAGAAAAATAAATGGTGAGAGGCGGGGGACTGCAAAGTGAGGAGAGACTGATGGATATTGAGAGATGAGTGATGGGGGAATAAGAGGAAAGAGAGAAAGAAATACAAAAAGATAACGGGATAAACCATGACGACCGGAGACGAAAAGCGAAAAATGTGAAGGAAAAGTCGGAATAAAAGATGAGGAGCCACATAAATGGAACGACACTTATTTTCGCTTCTTTCATCATCGAGTCTTGTCATTTCCAACGAGAGAGAGAGAGAGAGAGAGAGAGAGAGAGAGAGAGAGTTAAGAGGAGAATAGTTTCCGCTTTTTATCCCTCATCCTCTTTCCCCCTACCCTCCATGTCCCTATCTCCTCTACCACCACCCATGGACCCCATCCCTACATATCATCCTCTTCACCCACCTCTCTTTTCTCATCTCCACCACCCATATACCCCAAACCACACTATCCCCCACCTCTACCCTTCACACCACTTCGTATGCGCAGAGCGAAGAGATCATTAACAAGTTTAACGAAAGTGCATTGGAAGTCGCGACAAAATACATGCGCCAGGGATACTCGAACTTTGGTTATTAAAAAACTTCTCTTTTTACTGCAGACTTATGGGTGCGTATCGAATGAGCTGGGGGGGAGAGGTGTGTGTGTGTGTGTGTGTGTGTGTGTGTGTGTGTGTGTGTGTGTGTGTTTAGGTGTCTGTCTTGAGAGCGTGGGAAGAAGAGAGCGTGATCTCTGCCTGTGAATGGGGCTAGTAGTGTGTTTCTTTGGCGGAAATGGTGTGTGTGTGTGTGTGTGTGTGTGTGTGTGTGTGTGTGTGTGTGTGTGTGTGTGTGTGTGTGTGTGTGTGTGTGTGTGTGTGTGTGTGTGTGTGTGTGTGTGTGTGTGTGTGTGTGTGTGTGTGTGTGTGTGTGTGTGTGTGTGTGTGTGTGTGTGTGTGTGTGTGTGTGTGTGTGTGTGTGTGTATTGCTACCATGAGAAAAGGACGTGATCTCTGCTCGTAAATGAAGTTAATGTGTGTTCTTTAAGTAGTCAGATTAAAAGTCGGAATCATGATGATCATAATATGATAAGATTAACTTTTTGCGGTTGTGGGCAAAGGACGTGATCTTTGCCTAGAAATCGCGTGAGTGGAGAAAGTTAAGTAAACGAGATATCATCGTACTGAACGGTTAAGAGACTGTTTGTGACGTCTCCATTATGCAAGTGCCATTTTTAAGCTCATAATAATCGTCTGGCATTTCCAAGAATAATACTAAGCCCTTCATTCTCATGATATATGTTTAAATTTTATTCTTGCTCTTTCCAGACAGCTTTAATTAGCTTAGAGAAAAATTTTGGAAGTGGAGGAGTTAGATACGTCTTAATTAATCCCTTCATTACCACAGATCCTTCCTAATTTGAAAAAACAATCGTCTGTTTTGTTGCAAGAAGAATCAGACTAAAGGAAGTTAAAAAGTCAACAATAAATTACAGGAGTATGTTTTGTCTGTACTATGCGCATAACTTCTACCTTGAACATTAATATTTCTGCCATACATATATATCTCTACTATACACATGTCTCAACTATACACATATACTTCTACTGTTCACATATATTTATACCAAACACATCCATGTCTACTACACGTATCTATCTCTGCTACACAACATATATCTCTACACTACACATACATCTCTGGTAGACACATTTACTTCCACTATATACTTAAATTTCACTCTATGTGCAGCCATTTCGCACGCGTTCTTGTTAGCGGATGGAGCCGATATATGTGTTTTTAGATTGCCTGCCGCCCTGTGCTTGTGCTGCTTGTTTAAAAGGATTGGAATATGTGGGTGAATTTGTAGGGGTATGCGCGGAATGCACGGGCTAGAAAATTATACTTGTACTTTTGTTTTCCGCTTTCTTTTTTTTTGGGGGAGGGGAGGGGAGGGGGTTTGGGCATGCATGTGAGAGAGGTGGGTGCTTGTGTAGGTGGGGTTTTATGTGATTCTGGTGTTTGTGGATGTGGGGTGTGTCTGAACACTGTATACGTCCTTTTATTTGTGTTTTTAGGGCAGACGAAAGCAGTGGGTGCCTGTGTGTCTTTTTAGTGCCTAGGTTCATAATGTGTGTGTGTGTGTGTGTGTGTGTGTGTGTGTGTGTGTGTGTGTGTGTGTGTGTGTGTGTGTGTGTGTGTGTGTGTGTGTGTGTGTGTATTATATTTCCGTGTCAATGCATGATTACTTGTACAGGTTTGAATACTGCATAGGTGGTTTTGTTAATGTTTTTGTGTATGTCATTTGTTGTGTACGAATGTTTCTATGTATATGAATGTTTGATTGAGTGCATGTATTTGTTTTCGTATCTGTTCTGGTGTTTTTAGTATGCATTTGTGTAAATTTATTTGACTGTCTGCTTTTCATACACCATGGCTCTCCCTCACATCACTGCAACTCTGCCTCTCACCACTACAACACCACAATCCTCCCTCACAATACCATCACATCCATCCACACCATCATCACCACCACTACTACTATCCTTCACACCACCACTATCAAGACTCCACACCACAATGATCAACACCACTACTATCCCACACACCACCACCACCACCAATATACAACCCTACACCACATCACCACTACACCATCTCAGTCACATTCTCATCACTACCACAATCCTCCCTTACGTCAACACCACCACCATCTCTGTTCCCTACCTCCACCATACCACCACCACAACCAAATCCTCCTACCTCCACGACCCCACCACCACAGCCCTCTCACCCAACACGACACCACCATGTTCCTCCAGCACACCACTATCATGTCTCCCTCACACAACCACCACCACCACTTCCCTTTAGCATCTCTTTGACCCTTTATTTTTGTCGGGTAAGTTTTCTAGAACATGATTTTATTTCCCTGCAACAATTCAAACTATTGTTTCTATTTAAATATCTCGTCGATGGGGTTGATGTCGAGAAGGGACCATTAATTTCACTGACTCTTCTCACTAAACCCTCTCTCTCTCTCTCTCTCTCTCTCTCTCTCTCTCTCTCTCTCTCTCTCACTATAAATAAGTTTACCTGGCTACTTATCTCTCTATCTAGTATCTTTTTTTCTTCCTTTTTCTAATGCTTGAAGTGTAATCTTGGTCAGTGGTGTTTGGTATTGATCTTACTGTCTTGTTACCTGCACACACGCTCTCTCTCCCCACGCCCTCCTCACACACACACACACACACACACACACACACACACACACACACACACACACAACGTACGTCCCATTCTACTTCCACAAGCAAATCACGTACAAATACAGTACACGCGCACACGCACACACATACTATTGAATTCTCTCACGGTACACATACAAAGGTTATGAGATACAACGCATGAATCACCAACACGCAACGCTCAAGCACGCACATACAAACACCACGCTATCTACACACACACAAATATGCATCACACAGTCACACATCCACATACACAGCCACATATACATACAGAGTTACTCACACACACACACACACACACACACACACACACGCGCACACACATTCGTATACGTATATATTAAGGCATTATAGGTATATATTCAGGCACACTCACAAACACATACCTACACAAATTTACATCAATAGGTGCACACACACACACACACACACACACACACACACACACACACACACACACACACACACACATACGCACACACACTGGTACGCGTAATATAAAACGGTGACAAATAAAACGAATATATGCAACATTCACATGCAAGTTACACGCACAGAATTCGTACACACGCACGCTCCCATCTTGGCAAAGACTGCACACCTCTAGATAAACACACACACACACACACACACACACACACACACACACACACACACACACGGTACCCACAAACATGAACCCTCACATACATACACATAAAATACAAACACACACAGAACTCATCCAGCAACCGTGTATTCAGCTCACACAGAGGTAAAAACACACACAGCACATGCTTAACACACTTACACTGCAGTAAAAAACATAAAAAACACATTCTCTCTCTCTCTCTCTCTCTCTCCTTGAAATTTTCTTATCATGACACTTAATATTCTTCCAACGCTGTAATGAACCAACCAAGAATGCTATTATTGTGCGAGGATTTTCCAACAGAGACTTCACGTTTAAAAGAGACTATTATTCCCTCATATAAATGTTTAGTGCGACCACATCTGGAAATCACAGTCCAATTTTGCTCTCCACACTTAACCAAGGACATCAGAAAATATGAATCGGTACACCACTGAGAAGCTAAATTTATTCTTTCAGTTTAAGCCAAATCTTATAGGACACACTGAAGTATTTTGATTTCTACTTCTTATTCAAATGCTGATTGACATGGAATCTAAAATAGAACTTTACGAAAGAGAATTTCATAACATTAACATAAAATACTTCTCCTGATCTCTTCATATACGCCAACAATTGGGAACAGGTTAAGATCATCAGGAAAAAGGGTCAAGTTTTTTTTCCCTCGTTTTGTTTGTCAATATATCGGGTTTCCAAAATTTTCAGACCTGCATGAGTTGCTTCTAGTTAATTTCCAGTGCGGGTGACTGCCGAAGGATTTAAACAGAGAGAGAGAGAGAGAGAGAGAGAGAGAGAGAGATTCTGAAACTGTAATCAAAGGGCACTGTCTATTAATACTGCGGCTGGACCTTCTGGAAAAAATCATATGGTAAGTGATACAGTAACAATATAGTTTTCTCTCTCTCCCTCTCTCTCTCTCTCTCTCTCACACACACACACACACACACACACAAACGGAGCTACCCAACGCCATCACACGTACGGCTAAATTACCTTATTACCTTATTAAAGTCACGCGTTCCTCTGCCTTTATGAAGACTTAATGAAATGATTGGCTGTAATTTGGTCAAAAATTGGCGTGGACGTGGCTTGGTGACGTGTACCGGTATATGATACGGGGGTATGGGGGTAGGGGTGTGGGTGAGTGAGGATGGGTCGGTGGGGGAAACAGTTTATGGGGATGGGGTGGGGATATGGGTGGGTTGTATGGGTGAAGCAGGTATGGGTGCGGATAGGGGTTTGAGTGGGGTGGGTTGGTAGAAGTGAGGCAGCTGTGGATGGGGTTGGGTTATGGGTGAGAACTGGGTTGTGTGGATGAAGTAGGTGTGCTTGAGGATAGGGGTTTGAGAGGGGGTAGGTATGTAGGAGGGAGGTAGATGGGGATGAGGTGGGGCATGGACGACGCTGCTGGTTATGGATACAAGGTGGAAAAGTGAGGTGTGGAAATGTCGGTTAGTGCAGGAGGTTGGTGTGGGCTAACTTGTAGGTGAAGGCGTTGGTGGAAATGGAGAGGGTGGAGGGTATGGTTGCACTGTAAGTTAGCAGGAGCAAGTGTGTGTTTTGAGTGGAAGAGTAAGGTTGGTAGGGGTGGGGTTGGGGTTAAGGAGGGGTAGGTCAGGGAAGGGTGAGGAAATTGGGTCTATTTTCACTGTGAGTGGTAATTGGTGCTAATGGTGGTAGCTGGGTGGGCAAAGCAGTAGGTGGTAATTGTTATGCAAAGAAGTGGATGACTGATCATAAAACCTAGATGAATAGCGTAAGACAGCTGTCATCATCATCATCATCATCATCACCACTATCAACCTCCATTTCTCTGCCATTTATAATTTGCATGTCATTAGCCTCTATCTAGAATGGGATCAGGCTGGTTTATATCATTCTGAAAATTACACCAGTCTTAAATGAGCGAGAAATGGTTGTGAACTTTGTGTGTGTGTGTGTGTGTGTGTGTGTGTGTGTGTGTGTGTGTGTGTGTGTGTGTGTGTGTGTGTGTGTGAGAGAGAGAGAGAGAGAGAGAGAGAGAGAGAGAGAGAGACAGACAGACAGAGACAGAGGCGAGGAGGGTGGAAGAACTCGGACAATCAGATAGAGACAAAGGCGGGATGAGAGCGAGAGACAACAATGAAGCCAAAAGGAAATTGTGTTTTGTGTTAGAGAGAGAGAGAGAGAGAGAGAGAGAGAGAGAGAGAGAGAGAGAGAGAGAGAGAGAGGGAGGGAGGGAGGAAGGGAGGAGGGGACGGAGAAGCTAAGATCATCAGTTTCTCATCACTCCCTCCATCTGCCCCTTTTTCTTCCAAACCTCTCCCATCGCACCATGTCAAGCCTTCAGACTTTCACTCTCATTTTTTAGTCACCATTTGTGAGTTCAGTGTTTTCGTTGACTGCATGTTTCTGATTCGTGTGTCATAATATTTGGTTTACTGATGTTATGTATGTATTGAGAGAGAGAGAGAGAGAGAGAGAGAGAGAGAGAGAGAGAGAGAATGGGAGGAGGAGGAGGATAGGTCAGGAAATCATTAACCTGAAAGAAGTCCATTACATTTTTCCCTCATGTTTCCAGGCCTTTGACTCACCTTGTTAAATAACCCAAACGTTTTAGACATTATTTCTTTTAAGTTACGTGGCATCACTTGGCAATATTCCCTCCAAGCACTTCGTAAGCAGCTTATTGGAAAAACCATGAACCTGATTTTTTTCCCACCTTGTCTCGGCTATTTTTTCGCTCGTATTTTTTCACAGCTGGAGGTCTCGCCAGGATTGAGTAATATCGCCCGGGTGTAAAAAAAAAATAATAATTTATAAAGAGACATCATCGTATTAAAAGTGTTACAATTATAATGCCTTTAAATTTTTCTTTTGTTAATGGTCCCAAACTGTTTCCGTGATACGACCGTCCATGCATGCAAATTTAAGCTTTGTGTGTGTGTGTGTGTGTGTGTGTGTGTGTGTGTGTGTGTGTGTGTGTGTGTGTGTGTGTGTGTGTGTGTGTGTGTGTGTGTGTGTGTGTGTGTGTGTGTGTGTGTGTGTGTGTGTGTGTGTGTGTGTGTGTGTGTGTGTCTGTGTGTGTGTGTCTGTGTGTGTGTGTCTGTGTGTGTGTGTGTGTGTGTGTGTGTTATTTGCGACGGTCATTCACACTCCCTGATAGAATTATGCCGCTCGTATGTTCCTGTTATTCTCTTCTTTCCTGTTCTGTTTTCTTACACTGTTTTCCTCTTTTGTGTCCCTGTCTTACCTTCTCTTTCCTATTTCTGTATTTGCCTTACGTTTCTTCTCCGTTTCTCTGTTTACGTACGTATTTCTTCTTATTAATATTCTATTCTTGCGTTCCTCTCTTCCTTTTTGTGTTTATTTGCTTACTGAATTCATTATTTCGTTCATTTTTCTTCTTATAATATCTATCTTCTATATTTTGATCTCCATTCGAATTATTGTCCTTTCCACGCGCCTTTCTTTCCATCTTATGTTTCCTGGCTACTTTTTTTTTCCTTCTGGCATGTTTTTCTGTTCTTTTGTTGTTCCTAGTTTTGTGATTTTCTGTTTTTCTTGCCTTTTCTTTTGTTACCGGGTATTTCTTGTTCGTTTTTGTTAGTCTTCTGTTTTTCTATAAATTTTTCTCTTCTTGATTTTCCTCGGTTGATTATCCTGTTTCTTGTTTTATTTCCCCCTTTTCCTGCCTTTTTTTCTTGCTTGTCATTCTCTTCCTTGAATGTTCTCTTCCGTGTTCATCTTCTGTAATTACACCCTTTTCCTTCTTTATTCCCCACTACATTTTTTTTTTTTTACTATTCTTTCTTTCCCGTCACCTCTTCCTTCCTCGCTTCTCTCATTATTTTTTTTTTCACTTTCTTCACTCCTTCCTTCAAATTTTCCGCCTTACCCTTTTCCACACACTAGGGCGGACTTAGTGAAACCTGAGTGGGCGTGAAGTGAGCCAAGCCTCCACTACTCACGCCTATCACCCCACCACACGCCCACCTCAATTGTGTGTGTGTGTGTGTGTGTGTGTGTGTGTGTGTACTAAGGGGCACAGGAAGGGTGGAGGCAAACTTGAGGGCTTACTTAAAGAGCTGTGTGTTTACTGGGCCTTGGTAGCCTTTGTAAGGGTGGTAGAATTAAATTAAGTTCATTTGTGCCTGCATGAATAAGAATTATTTTCGAATATAATATCGACAAGGTGTGAACAATGTGGCGTTGAATTCGTACCTCCGACCTGTTCCCTGCAACAAGGGGAATAGAACCTGCAGCCCTAAAAGCCCCAGTCTACTGTTCTGTCCTCTCTATTACCACCACCTTCTCAAGGAAAAGTTAGGTTAGGTTAGACTGTTCTAGGTTAGTTTATTCGGAGACTTAAATGTTGGTCTTACCCATCTTCGCTGAGTACTTTTCTTATTTCTACTTTTTTTTCATATATAATATTCCGTATATTCAAAAAAGGAAAAATTGAGTCCGGATGATGATGAGGATGACTGTATGTAAGGATATAAGTTGATCTACGTTAAATCAGATTATCTTTTTTTATTCTAAGTTTTTTAGTCAAAGTTAGGAAAATGATGGCTGCTGTAGGATACTTCACCCACCCAGGTAAAGTTAGAACTAGGTATGTTAATCAGGGTAAGACTAAATTATGGTATTCTTCGGTATGTAAAGTTGATTTTTGTTATGATAAATTTAAATCAGACTGAGTTATACGCATTGCAGTGTGTTAGACTCCTGGATGTACTACGTTTGGTTACATTTATCAGTTTATGATATCTTGAGTCATGTTGGAGCACGGCAGACAGAGCGAGATAGATTAGATAGGGAGAGTCAGTTAAGGTTTTGCAGTGATTTCTGTTAGTCAGCTGGGTGTGTTTAGTTAGGTTTAGGAAGATTAGGATACGACAATAAAGAGTAGGTGAGGACAGGTTAGTCAAGGTTTTATTGATAAGAAAGCAGACACGCAGGCACACTAGCATACGGTAATGTAGGTCGACGCAGGAGAGATTAGGTTAGGGTAAGTTTGTTTAGGCTTTAGGAATAGGAGGGCAATAAAGCAGGTAGGCAAGCAGGCAGGCAGTCGGAGGGGAAAGGCAGGGAGGTAGTCAGCAGTCAGGCAGGCAATCAAAAAGACAGGACAAGAAGGATATGCATTTCACCTGGCGAGAGGTAGACATGCAAGCGGCCCGTTAGACACAGTGCTAGGCAGGTAGGTCGAGTTAGGCATTGAAAACAGGAAGGCAAGCAGGGAAAAACACAACCAAGCAGGTATGAACAAGCAGGCAAGGAGACAAGCAACGAAATAAACAGAAAGGCAGGAAGACAGAGGAAGTGTTATTCAGGCACTGAAGCTTACAGGTAACCAGTGAGACTGAAAGTCAGGCAGGATGCATATATGGAGTTAGTCAGGTTGAAAGGCAGTCAGGTAGAGAGTCAGTCAGTCAGGCAGGCGAAAGTCCATGAGTCGAGCAGAAAGAGGGTCAGTCAGTTAGGCAGGCAGACAAAAGGTAAGTCAGGCAGAGTCAGACACCTAGAGTCAGGCACGTAGGGTCAGGCAGGGTCAGGTACCTAGAGTCAAGCTGAAACGCGGTCAGGCGGAGAGTCAGTCAGGCAGGCACGCTCACCAGCCTAAGCACACTGAAGACAAACAGAGGGTGAGAGGGAGACAGAGTGAGTCAACAGGCAGGGGACGCAGGCTACCCAGAAAACTTTTATGACACTAATCAGGCGTTCGGGCCCCGTGACGTGTCAGGTATTTGCTCACCAAACGGCATCATATTTTCAATTCGCAGTGCAGTTTGTTCGGTGATCCTTCGTGGAGTTTAGGTTTGGTTTGGTGGACGTGTGTGTGTGTGTGTGTGTGTGTGTGTGTGTGTGTGTGTGTGTGTGTGTGTGTGTGTTTTATCTTGTAGATTACGTTCCGGGTATAATCCGTTTTTCTTTTTTAATGGCCATTTACCTGTTTGTTCCATTAAAGAGTAGCTTTCATTCTGAATGTGTGTTTTTCGTCTCTCTATATTTCTCATGGATTTATTTGGCGACGCTTTATGTGCAATATTTCATTTCTTTAGCTTATTCCTGCTATCTCCACATAATTTTACTCCGCTTTGGAGACTTTTCGAACTTAAGGGGGGTTAGATATAGCCTTCATTAACCCCTTTACAACGAGGAGTTGAATAAAATTATCTTCCGGAATCAAGAACGAACCAATGAAATGGGCGTCGTCGGGCTGAAACTGTAAAGGACAAAGTCGGATTCTTTTTTTCAAGAGGTCAGTGTTCGTGTTTGTGGCTCGAAAATATAACAAAATAGTCTAATTTTGGCTACAGAAAAAAAAAAAAAAAAAAAAAAAGAGACGAAGAGAAACTTCCGCCGGATGAGGGAGTAAAGTGCTACCGCTCAATGTTTTTAGAAAAGTGTTAGTGTTGTCTTAGTGTTACAATCTCCTAAGTAAAAAAGAAAAAAAAAGTCTTTCTTTGACTGGAACAAACCGGAAGGTACCCTCAAAGAGAAGGGGCTAAAAAAAGACGTCCTCAGGCGAAAAGGGTTAACGATGGCAGAAGGGGGGCGGAAGGGGGGGGGCAGGAAAGGGGAGGATGGGCGGCTGGAAAGGGGCAGAGAGGGTGAAGGGGGATGGAAGGGGGGCAGGAAGGGTGAAGGGGGGGCGGAAAGGGGGCAAGAGGGCTAACTGACCGTCTGGATTAGTTTCTCTCACGCCCTCTGTGTCAACACCAATTTAGCCACGTCTGTTTTTTCGCCAGTCTTTCAATCACTCCAAAAAAAATATTGAGTATTCTTTTTTTCTCTCATGTTTGTTAATATTGAATTGTGGCTCAATTTGCCTTTTTTCAATACTTTTTTTTTTACCCTCCTGTTGCTAAGGTCTCTCTCTCTCTCTCTCTCTCTCTCCCCAACAGCATCAACCCCCACACCATTATTTTTCACGCATCCAGTAATATATTCATCTGTCCCCCCATGTCATTCAGCTGGCATTTCTGAGGTAACAAAAATATAAGCAAAAATCTCCAAGTTTTACCAAGATATTCCAAACCGTGCACACAGCTTACCAGGCCGGATGTTTTCCAATCGTAATTTTGCTTCGAAATGCCGAAAGGGAAAAATAATCTACCCTCCCGTACCGCAAGAAATTCCTGGGATTTGCTTATTACTGTTATTTCTGTTTGTGCCAGCCAGACCTTAAAGTAGGGAGGATGCGATGGAAAAAGCATAAGTTTCTGTGGTTCTATACAGCTTGGCTTCTTGTGTGTGTGTGTGTGTGTGTGTGTGTGTGTGTGTGTGTGTGTGTGTGTGTGTGTGTGTGTGTGTGTGTTTTAATATTCAAGCAGAAAAGTTACACATAATAAGGAAAGCTCTCCACCAACCAATGCTCCCCGCATTTTTCTGGTCGTGCACACTAATGACGTAGGTTTCTTCATGGCCAGCTTTTAAGTTGAGAAATTTTTAAAAGCCGAAGAAAATTACGAAATGTCTTCTTCCCACAGAGCAGTAGATAAAAAGTACAGACTCCATCATCTCCCCGCAAGGAATATCCGTGTGCCGATGACTTCAAGATCCGTTCGTAATTCTTGTACTGGTTGCGTTGAGTCTGAAAAGTCCTATGCAGAGTAGAGCAAAATTTTCTTCACCACTTCCTATTCCCGATATTTTCTGGGTTTATCTGTACTTCTTGTAGTTTTTTTTTTACAGCAATTATGAGGAAAAAATTATTACCCCAGCACCTCCTACTGTCAAGATTATTCTGAGTGAGCGTTCATTCCTCGTATCTGACAGCCTTGACTTGCTTTCTAATAAATCCGTTCCGTAAAATTACGTCATTTACAATCTATTCTTACTACAGACAGAAGCTTTAATTCATCCAGGGAGAGACGTCTGGTGGGGAAGGAGTTACACACAAAATCCATCAACACCTTCAGTATGATCACGTCTTTTCCATGCTATTCTTCCCTATTTCTATATTTTATTCAAAGAGGGGAAGATATTTGGTAATAAAGGGACCGTCAGTAGATAATTGCTTATTCATCTCAGCGTCCTACCCCAAAACTACCTCAAACGTTCATCTCTCCACAGAAAACACACACACACACACACACACACACACACACACACACACACACACACACACACACACACTCCATCAGCCCTGTTGCCAAGAATGTTGTGATCGTCCATACTTCTTGTGCCGTGCGTAGCTATTGTGTTTACCCTGAGGCAGTGACGAGCACGCCCTTTCATCACCAGACTTTCCTAATCTCCTCACCAGACACATCGCTCGCACACCACCCACACATACACACAATGACAGGTGGGGACTTAATTTATTTGTGACTCTAATTTCAATCTGTCTATGGTTCACGAAAGAAGGTAATTATTTATCTAAACTTTGTAAGAGTCGTTATTACTTTTTTTTCTTCGTCTCTTATTAACTCGTAACCTCTTTTTTTTTTTTTTTTTTTTTTTTGAGGGGGACAGGGCCTCCCATCACCATACTCGCTATATATATCTGATAACCAGACAAATCGCTTGCTTCTCCAGTTAACCTTTTCGACACATTTCTATGCGTGAATGAAATTGCACAACGGTACATAGACTGAAAAACCTGCGACGGACCGTGGCATTCAGAGCGGTAGATGAGTGGATGAGTGTGCGTGTGTGGGAGGGGGAGGGGTTAAGGTAAAGAGGGTGTTGGTTTGCGTGGGATACTGATATTAAACATAAGAACATAAGAAGAGAGGATAACTGCAGTAGGTCAGTGGCCCATGGTAGGTATTTCCTACATGAGGACGATTAACTACTAGAATAAGACAAGGATAACAAAGAAAAACTTCTCACTCCTGCCCACTAAACCCTTTTGCCAAAACCAGCATGAAAATAGCAAATGAGAAACAAAAACGACCCTAACCCAATCCAGTCTAACTGAACTTAACCTAACCTGGTTTCGCCTAACCTAATTTACTTCGACCTGACCTAATTCGACCTAATTCTAATCTTGACGTAATCTAATCTAACCTAACCCAACTCTATCTAACCTAACCAAACCTAACCCAACCCGGACTGACCTATCCTGGCCTGACGCAGTGTTTGTGTGTTCCGGACGTGGCAATTTGTTGGTCCATAAACTGGAGACGAACACCGGGAGAGTAGGGATGCCATTGACAGGGGCGATGCGCTCTCTCTCTCTCTCTCTCTCTCTCTGGCCTTAGGACGAGAGAGTAATGAAATATGACCCCACACACACTTTCTCTCTCTCTCTCTATTACGTCGAATCCCTTTAGTTCAAACGCTGCCTAATAATGCGTGAGAAAATATTCGCAACGAAGAGCTTATGCTTTTTCGCAGTACATCCTATAACAGTTCCTGAACCCGCCAACTTCGAAAGCACTTTTTTAGCCAAAGAAAATCGGTTCATGGTGGCATTATGTGAATTTTGACTTCTCCTGTTATTTATTTATTTTTTTCTTCGGAAGAAACAATCTTCCGGCCTTCAGGCCTTTGGTTCCTTCTTCCTTGCATTACGTGAGTGCAATGATGATGTTCAGAAAATACTTTGCCCACGTAATCTCAGTTACTGGAAGCTGTTGTCGTGTATTTCCATGAATATATGAATATATTTAGGGGGCGCCTCGATTAGTTATATTCTGCAAGGGAAAAGACCACTTGCATGCAATTTATATGATGAGAGAGAGAGAGAGAGAGAGAGAGAGAGAGAGAGAGAGAGAGAGAGAGAGAGAGAGAGAGAGGTTGAGGAGGGAGAACTGGGACAATCAGATAAAGACAAAGCGAGAAGCAGCGATGAAGCGATGATGGTATTACGGTTTTTGTGGCTGAGACAGAGAGACAAGGAGACAGACAGACACACAGAGACAAACAGGCAGAGAAAAAGACAGCAGGAAGACAGGCAAAAAGGGAGCAGGATTTTCACGTCGGAAAGAGCAAATGACAGTTCAACCGATATTACTACAGAGATAGATAAATACAGTAGATACAGAGATAGATAATAAACGAATAAATGACATATAACCAGAGTATGAGAGAGAGAGAGAGAGAGAGAGAGAGAGAGAGAGAGACAGACAGACAGACAGACAGACAGACAGACAGACAGAGAGAGAGGCAATAAACGCACCGAAATGGAAAGCAAAACATAGACTGGGTAACATGAAAGTGAGAAAAGAAAAATAGGATTGGTAGTTCAAGATGTAAGATAAACACAGGTGGTATGGAGAGGGAGAGAGAGAGAGAGAGAGAGAGAGAGAGAGAGAGAGAGAGAGAGAGAGAGAGAGAGTGTGTGTGTGTGTGTGTGTGTGTGTGTGTGTGTGTGTGTGTGTGTGTGTGTGTGTGTGTGTGTGTGTGTGTGTGTGAATGTCTGTAAAATGTGAACAGTGAATATGACAGTGGTACTGCGAGTCTGAGCGGCCGACAGATAAAGGGACGTTGTGTACAAGTGGTGGCAATTTGCAACCTGGGTGGAGCAGCTGCGGACTCCATGCGGGAGCCAAATCTTCCCATATTTCATATTTCCCTGCACCTCTCTCTTGGAGGGACTCTAGTTCGACCCCGGAGAGGTGTTGTCAGTACAAGGAGGTGCCGGATCCCTCCACAGTGTATATACTATATACTATACAGTACTGTACCCGCAGGATGGCTCCACAAAAACGGCTGCCTACCTGTGGTCGACGAGTCTGCTCAGCTAGACAGACCAGGATTGAACAACGACAATATAAATATAGACATGTGACAGAGACAAACACTAAGAGTGACAGACAACGACACAGAGAAACAGAAAGGAATAGAGACGGACAGACAGACACACAACAGGCAGGCAGGTACGAAAGCAGGCAGGCAGAAAGACCCAATGTGATAAAGAGATGAAGGTACAGAAACAAAGAAAGAAGTGGAGGAGGAGGAGGAGGAGGAGGAGGGACATGTTGGAGATACGAGAAAAGGAAGTTGAAGATAGCGGAAATTTGTGAGAGGGAGAGACACAGAAGGAGGGGAGGGATGAGGAGTAGATAGAAGGGAAGGAGGTGGAAAGTGGAATAACTATGAATACAGATAGACAGAAGAGCAAAGGTAGTTACAGTACGAGAGCGGGGAGTTTAAAATGACAATTGGAAACAACTATGGACGGTGTTTGTTTGTTTGTGTGTGTGTGTGTGTGTGTGTGTGTGTGTGTGTGTGTGTGTGTGTGTGTGTGTGTGTGAGAGAGAGAGAGAGAGAGAGAGAGAAGACTGAAGGAGTGATGGTTGTGGTGGTGATGGTGGGGAGAGGGCTGTGCCTTTGTCTGGGAATCATGAAAGGCGGTGGTTGTGTGGCAACTGGGGAGTAAGTCGAGCAGAGATGATCACCAAGTTTTGATAGCTTAAAGGACATGGAAGTGGGCAGGCCAGGAGATGAGGAAGTGGATGGGGAAGTGGGGGTAGGGAAGTGGGGGGAGGACGGGAAGTGGGCACATATGGGAGAGAAGTGGGTGTGGAGGGATTTGATTCAGACCAACATCAGATCTTGTTCAGATGAGAGAGTCTAGCAGTCAGGGGGCTTTTTCTTTTTGTGTGTTTTCTCGTTTTTTTAGATTAATCAGTTACCCACTACCTGCGTTGGAGCTGGCCTTTGTTTATGTGTGACCGACCAGTGATGTTCAAGTATTAACATGTGATAATCATGGCTTGATGTGATGCAGCTTTGTCAACAGGCAGGAGAGAGAAGACAGGGAAGATTTCACCCCACCACTCTTACTACTAGTACTTCCATTAATCCTTTCACTGCAATTAAACGCAGGTCTTTTAAGTGGATATAATTCTTCCATAAACTCAACAGCCGCAGACTTTTGACTTATTATCGAATACACTAGCACATCAAATGACGTCTACTCTTTCACTCCTTCCCTCCAGCCTCATCCCAACTCCTCTCAACGTTCAGCTCCTCACCACCCCAACCTCCCACCCCATCCTCCATCCAAGCTTCCTCAGGGTATGTGGAGGAACTGAGCTAAAAGAGGGACATCATACCTGCCAGTAGCCGGGACGCAGTTCAACACGCTGCAGGTGTTAACTTTCCTCTCAAGATAACTTCCCACCTCCTTCCCCAACCTACCCAGCCCTCATCCACTTCGACTCTACTCCCCCCCCCTCTCTCTCTCTCTCTCTCTCTCTCTCTCTCTCTCACTCTCTCTCTCTCTCTCTCTCTCTCTCTCTTCCTCCCAGTCTCTTTTTCTTATCTCTCCTCCTTTGTCTTCCGGTTTTATCTTCTTTCTTTTGTTTCCTTTTTCACCATTTCATTCTCTGTCTCTGCTTCCACGTTCGCTCACATCCTTCTCGTTCTGGTTTTTCTCTGCCACCCCTGTTCTCTACTTTCATCTCGTTTCATTACTTCTCCCTCTTTCCTTCCCTTGTCCTCTCTCTCTCTCTCTCTTTCCCCCTGGCCCATCACACCATCATGCACCTGGCAGTGCTTACCTGGATATTGTCTCACTGTTGTTAAGAAGAGACACACAAGCCAGCCCCTCTCTTCCTCCTCCCTATTGTATCCTCAATTGTTTCCTCACACACTAAAGCTGTTCTTACTTTTCTGAAAACTGGCAGAATATTCCTCTAATTCTACATAAGCTTTCAAATAAATTCCCTTGGTTTTTACATGTTGTCAAACTAATCCATTTTAATCCTCTACCTGTCAAACAAATGCCTCTAATTCTCTTAAAATAAGCTCTCAAACTGATCATCTTTTTTTCTTCGCATGCTGTCAATCTATTCTTGTTAATCCTCCTCATGGTGTCAGATTAATCCCTCTAATCATATGTAAACTATCACACTAATTCTCTTCGTCTTGTGTGCTGTCAAATAAATTTTCCTCACACTTCACATGCCATCAAACTAATTCTGTTAATTCTGTGCAATATATCAAATTAATCCTTAATTCTAACCTTTGCAAGCTATCTAACTGACTCTACCCTTCCTTTGTAATCCATCAAATTATCCTCCTAACCCTTTGCAGCTATCAGATTAATCCTACTCTTCCTAAGCAATCCGTCAAATCAACCTTCCTAACCTTCTGCAAACTGCCATACGACTCCTCTCCCTCTTGCAATCTGTCAGATCAATCTTAAACTAATTCCTCGTCCTCGTCCTCACCTTTCACTTCTCCAAATGCCCTCCCTACGCCCTTCCTCCTTCCACGAGTCCATTCTGAATTTTGCAACGCCAGAAAATACAATCTCGATCCGCGAGATGGAAAGGACGGACCGACAGAAAAGACGGTCCAACAGAGTCATGCTGGGAGATTTGGGGTGTCAGTTTGCTTTCGGTCTTTTTATCTTTTTTTTTTTTTTAGTTCATTTTTGTGCTGGAATGATTCGGCACGCGTGGAAGGTCACGTCACGGGTAAAAAAAAAAAAAAAAAAAAAAAAAAAAAAAAAGAGGCTTGAACTCCGTGTAGGCTGAAGGTGAATTAAAAAACATGAAAATACTGAGAGTTCTCTGACAAGCTGGCCTCTCCCGGTGTCTGATTTTTTTTTTTCTTTTTTGAGGGGGGAGGGCTAAATAATTTGGCGCTCGTCGCAGAGGTCACAGGACAGGTGTCGAAAACGTATATGCTGGGAGTCCAGACAGAATAAGTGAACACTGAAAACGAAACAAACACATGAAGAATATACTAAACTCGTGTTTGTTGTGTACCTTCAAATGAGGCCCAAAACTTCCTAGTACACTGTCTACCTGGCTATCTATATATCTATCTATCTGTCTCTTTCTGTCTGTCTGTCTATCTATCTATCTATCTGTCTGTCTATTTATCCATGAGTATATATTGCCAGACTCATCAATCCCGGAGGGTGGACACAAACAGAATCGCTCTGTGTCATTCTGTCCTCCACCATCAGGCTGCCCTCCCTCAAACTCACACCCCATCCACCCATATATCCATCTCTACCCCAACCCTCCACCTCATCCTCAATCTCCTCCACAGTGCACACTTCCAGTCTGTGAGCAAAATTTTCTCCATATGGGCAATTCAAGGCGCTGAGATGAAGACCCAGGAAAGAAAAACAAAAATGGTTTCGACACAAGGCTGCCCCAGTTCCCATCAATTTTTCGAGGCTTGGATAAATTTGCCCTTGTGGGAGTCTCGTCACGGCCGCCGAAAAAAGCAAGGAGTCGAGTACGCCTGAAATCCGGTTATGAAACTCGGCTGAAGGCAAAACAAAGACAGCGAGCACTCGCAAAGAAACGGCTGCCATTCTGTCCTCAGCGGTTTTTGGCTCGAGAATAATTGGAGCTCCCGGAACGCCTCGCCCCGGCCATCAAAAACGAGTATCCTTAAAGTGACAACAAACCGAAAAAGAGAGAGAGAGAGAGAGAGAGAGAGAGAGCACAGAATTTTAGATTTTTTTGTGGGGGTAGGGGTGTTATTAGACTGGATAAGTGACGCAGGTGGAGCATCCCTTAGTTAAGAAATAAAAAACGAAGATGATTAAAATCCGAAAAAATACATATGGAAGGATATTAACCGTATTTTAAAAATCTGTTTATTTGAGGAGGCATAACAGTTCTAGCCTGCCCTGAACCACTTTAAGGTATGAATACGGATAGAAAACAGAGACAGCTGAAAACAAAATGTATATCTAGAAACCGTCAAGCTACTATCTTCTTTACTTTAACATGGCTCAAAATGGCCATCTCTTCACTTTCACTGCTGTTCAGTAACAATAAGTTAACACTAGAATACGATGAAAGTCACAAAGACGTACAACAGAGGGGATTTAGTAGTAGAGCATTGCCTTCTTCTGCCAGTCAGCAACTTGAGATAAGCTAAAATAGACGATAATCTGGCCCAATTTATAGTGAAACAATAACTGGTTTCTACTTTCTCAGTGTTTTAGACAAAATCATTAACATAAGTGAAATATTTGTCACACAACAACAAACACGCCTCAAATCAAAAGATTTTTTTTTTTTTCATTTCACTGATTATTTACATATAGAGAAGTTTCTCTTTACTCTTAGTGACTGTAGACAGAAATGGACTATTCGCAACGACCTGAAGAACAAATATGCTTGATTTCCGAACAAGGTGATTAAAAAAAAAAAAAATAGATTGCAGAAATACGTGGCTATATATTTGTTCCCTGACATTTTATGAGGGACGACATCATTTGTTTGTGATAAAATCGGTGTCGCAACATCAAAAGTAAAGAAACAAAATCCTCGAATAAACCAAAAACCGGAAATGAACTAAAAGAAAAAAAAAGGTGTAAACACAAAGTTATATCAGTCTGTTCTCAACATTTTTAGAAGGAGAACAATATCTGATGGTGGGTGAAGGGTTCCGTCATTGAATAAAAATAAACGGGACCTGAAATCCGAGTAAAGTGTCACACCATTGAAACGGAGTAAAAAAAAAAAACACACACACACACACACAGGTACACGAATTTGGACTCAGCATTTTTGAGAGCAAGGACAATATATGCTTGTGAAAGAATCCCTGCCGGACATCTAAAAGCAAACTAACTTGAAATTCGTGGAAGGCGACGAAAGCTGAAGTATAATGAAAAAGAAGAGGATTCAGAGGCACGGCCACATCGGTTTGTTCTCAGTATTATTTTGACCCTAATTCAGTACGAAGACGACTGCGTGTAATTTATTTTGGCTGATGCCAGATTATTTAATTTAGTTTAGGAGAGCCCCATATTCGAGGTGTTACAGAAGGCTATATTTGTCTCTTGCAGATCATAATTTATCCAAAGATTAATATAATCGTCTAGAGAGAGCCAATATAAATTAATAAATAAAAGTATGTCATCTGGCTGAAGAGATTAAGAAAAGGCCTTGAACTAAGCTATGTAGTGGAACAATTACAAATGAACATTTTCGTTGTGCCGGATGCACCTGGGCATTTGATTCACGCTAAATCCAGACTTTTATTTCTGGTAAGAAAGTATGTCATCGTAACCAAAGTTACACATAAACAACACACAAGTTGTTCATTACCTTTAAGATCCTCTCCCGGCAACCGACTCGATTCTCTAGATCTAACCAAGATGACGCTTACCTGAAACAATAAGAAAATATATATATATGTATATATATATATATATATATATATATATATATATATATAAAGTAACGAGGCGTTCAATTAGGAGTTATTAGGGAAGCCCCTTGCGTCAGGGTGGAGTCTCACAAAAGTTTTTCCCTGGGTGTGGTGGAGTGTGATGGACGAGGTGAGGTTGATTTATAGGTCAAGGTGAAGAGGTTGGGCCAGAGGAGGCAAGTGGAGGAGCTGGAGGAGGGAACGGAGGATTAAGAGGAGGAGGAGACGACGCAGAAGGTGAAAATGAAGGAGATGGGGGAAGAGGAACACAAGAAGGAGGAGATGAAACAGTAGAAGGAGGAGAGAATGAAGGAAAACAGAGGAGGTGGGAGAAAAGGAACAGAAGAAGGAAGAGGAGATGAAGTAGAGGTGATGGAGAGAATTAAGGAGGAGAGAATGAAGGAGGTGGAGGAGGAGGAACAGAAGGAGGAGGAGAAGAAGGAAGATGAAAGGAACAGAAGCAGGAGGAGAAGAAGGATGATGGAAAGGAATAGAAGCAGGAGAAGGAAGGAGTGAAAAAGAAATGAAACGAGGAGGAGAAACAAAGGGGGAAAAGGAAGAGTAGAAATATGAAGTAGGAGGAGAAGGAGAGGGAGGATGAGGAGGAGAAATGGGAGAAGAGGAGGAAAAGAGGAGATGGAAGAAGGAGGAATATGAGCCAAGACAAAGCGTTGAGAATGTGACTATTTATAGCCCGACGCCGCCCCCTGTGAAGGGAGGAAAGACGGGAGAAAACTTGGAGAAACGGTAGGAGACTTGGTGATACGGGAAGAAACATGGAGAGACGGAGAGAAACAAAGCAAAACGGGAGACAGGGGGAGGAAAGTGACTAGTGAAGACAGAGAGACAGACAAATAAGCAAACAGACAGAGAAATAAGCAAACAGACAGAGAAATAAGCAAATTGACAGACAGAAGATTCCATTGCGCCAGGTGTTACACAGACAGGCCTATAGACAGGTAGATGGATAATTACACAAAGAAACAGATAGCCAGATGAATAGATGGATGGATAGATGGGTAGATAAACAGGAAGAAAAGCAGGCAAGCAGAATGGCTAACATATGGATGAATAGATAAATGGGCAGACAGAAGAGAAACGTGGGAGTAATGTGAGGTTGTTCATGAGCAGGGACATAAATGCCTACAGGACCCTCACATTCTCAGCCTCCTAGGACTTACTCTCAGCTGAAGAAAATCGTCTGCAGTGGGCAAGAAGACAAGAGTAGTTTTCCCAACGATGAAACGGATAACGATGATTGTTTTAGTACTCCCAGGCTACTATGACTCACGCGTGGCTGAATAAAGCAGTTTGATCATAGCTGGAGTGAAAAGCTAAAAACGAGGCAATGATGAAAGGATTAACAGATGATATTCTCAGCTAAACACTTACTCAACGGAGTATCTAAAATTCTATAATTCATCAATCACTATCATCATCACCATCAGTGACCCTAATTCACACCTAAAGATAGGGTGAGATAGAATCAAGACGCAGGGTGAAAGTGGGAATGTGAGAGAACTATCAAAAATACATTACGTACATTTTTAGACCAAGACCTAAGCCTTCGGAATCCTGGGTCCAACTCACAAGCATCGCCCTCTGCTCAGATAGATACAGACAGCTAGATAGACAGACAGACGTAGCGATAGAGATAGATATAATGTGTATACAGAAATGACACCAGCAGTTTTATGTGGTGCTAAAGAATAAGAATTGCCACCAGTATTTTTCTTTGTGTATAATATTGGTGTTAAAAAAATCAAGTGTCACCACCAATGTTTCCAAACCATTGACTGAGCCATAAATCTACCTTCCTATGGTTTATCCGAGGTGGTGGTGGTGATGGTGAGGACTATACCCCTCTTCTCCCTCACTTGGCAACGCTGTAAGCCAAATAATAGTGTGTGTGTGTGTGTGTGTGTGTGTGTGTGTGTGTGTGTGTGTGTGTGTGTGTGTGTGTGTGTGTGTGTGGACAGATAGTTATTTAGTACCCGCCTTAAAAAGAAATACATCCAAGCAAAGAGTTACGAGGAGCGATGTCCAGCTTAGTGACACTAAACAGTAGAGAAAATAATGCCACACTATGGCCATGAGATAAAGCCAGAGGGGATCCAGTGCGAGGAGGGGACTTGATGGAACAAAAACAGCCTCTTACTCCTCCCAACTTAACCTTCATACTAGGGAAACAGATAACAATAAGCCATAGTATATTGACGCCAGGAAGGAAGACTGGACATGAGAAATTATGCACATGAATGTGGTTGGCATATTACTACTGCTCTCGCACTTTCTGTACGTATCTAATGACTTGTTGATTTGTGACACACCGTTTCATGTCACTGCATGGACATATCAACACCAGAATACCGCACTAGTTAAAAAGAAGTGCTATGAAAGGATGTAGATGAGTAGCACTGTCTACTGCTACCACTGAGCCAAGTGAAGAAATAAGTAAAAGGACGAATATCTAGGCCAAGTTGAAGTGAAAAAAAAATTGTAGGCCTATCACGTTTACGACTAGTTTGATGGTAATAATGGGAGTGTTATTATGTCATGTCGGTGTGATTAATGCGTATGAATAATGGGCAGTCGTCCAGTGCCTGAGTGCCTAATATCCTCTAACGAGTTACTCATCAACTATACTGACATGCAAATTCAAGCTAATCAGCAAGCACTCTGCCACATTAACTGAAGTGCAGTGATGGATTTTAACCCACGTATTCTACTGAGGTATTTTTCGAGTTGATTTTTGCTATTTACAGACGAATTTGTTCAGATAATTATGGAGAAGACCCGTGCAGAAGAGGCGTTAATGATGGCTATATCTAACCCGTTATTTTAGAAGAACACTCCCCAAACACTGAAAAAAAAAAAAGAAAAAAAAATGCCTAGGTATGGCAACATTAAGATGGAAAACATATCACCTGATTCGAGGGGTAAAAAGCACATCACGAGATTCGAACCAGTGACAATTATGCGTAAAAAGAAAAAAGTAAATACTGCAAATGACAACCCCTCCCTGCCACTCACACCAACCCCCGACACACACACACACACACACACACACACACACACACATTCATATCAGTGACTAGGGGCGTCGTGAACGTTCAAGATTACCGCGATTAGTGTTTCCCTATGAATAAAGAACGCAGTACTTCATTCCAGTATAATATTTCATTCCTCTGCTCAGCTCAAAGAAATCCATCCTAGCCAACGGGAGACCAGGCTAATAATACGCCCCTAATAATTACATTCCTTGGAGGACAGGTCAGCAAAGCACAAGGTGAGTATCGGAAATTGATCCTCGATAGATTGGTTTTGCATCCTAATCTGCCTACGTCCACCGTTACATCAACGACATGCTTCCTTCCACCCCCACCTCTGATATCACGGTGTAAAGGCGCTGTAATGATATGGATGGTGGGGGTGGTACGTGGTGTGTGTGTGTGTGTGTGTGTGTGTGTGTGTGTGTGTGTGTGTGTGTGTGTGTGTGTGTGTGTGACAGACAGACAGACAGACAGATTCGGTATTTATCTTTGTGTAGCAGTTACTGGAACGGCCACTTGAAGAATGAAACTCGGGGAAAGTTGTCATGAGGAAGTGAAACCAAAGGGAAACAGTAGAGAAACATACCTGAAGGAAAAGGAACATAACAAAGCATAAATCAAGAGAAGAAAGTGACAACAAGGAAGGAACGAAAGGGAACATAAAGGAAAAAGGATGAAACAGGAAGAGAACGTGAGGGAACAAGTGAAGCGGGAAGAGAAAGTAAAGAAGCGAGGAGGAGCAACAGGAAGCTTGAGAAAAAGTACCAAAGGGACATAGAAGTGAGATGGAATTGGCGACAGTGAGAGACAGGGAGCGACAGGAAGAGACAGCGGCTAGGACGTGACGGTGAGAGAGAGAGAGAGAGAGAGGGGGGGGTAAAGTAGTGGCAGAAAGAGGGGAGGGGTAACGTAGTAGGCAGGTAGTTAGGTAGACAGGTATGAAGGTAAGTCGACAGAAAAATAGAAACCGATAGACGAATATGATAAACAGACATACAGATAGATAGACAGACAGATAGACAGCCGGATAGACATACAAACTGATTTAACAGATAGACAGATAGATAAGCTGACGTATATATTAATCTGTATATTCATTTCTCATATACACTCTACAAAAGAGAAAGAGATAAAGAGAGGGGAAAGAATTGTGACAAAGGACGAAAAGAGACAGAAACGAAGAAAGACAGCAAACTGAAGAGGTAAGGGAAATGAAGGCAAGATTGGGCATAAGTGGAAGAGCGCAGGAGGAAGAGAGAAGAGGCAGGAGATTCCAAAGAGGATGGAGAAAGTTGGAGATAAAGCCAGAAAAGAGAGAGAGAGAGAGAGAGAGAGAGAGAGAGAGAGAGAGAGAGAGAGAGAGAGAGAGAGAGAGGAGGTAAAAGACCCATACATGAAAAAAATGGTCGGGTAATCTGGCAGAAATACAAGAAAAGAAAACCACAAACCATGAAAATATAAAGACACAAAGGAACGACATGGGAACAAGACAAATATACACAATACCAAGAAATGGAAGAAAACAGAAAAAAAAGGCATGAAAACAATATGAACTGAAAAGCAAAACAAATGAACGAAAAAAAAAAAGCAAGAAAAAATGGACATGGGCAAAGAAGCAGAAGAAACAGCCCCAAAAGAGTAAATTATCCCATACGAAAAAATCTATAGAATCAACCAAAGGAAAGAAAAAAAATACCGGAGATGAGAAATGGTTAGGAGAGAGTGTAGGTTGTTGGAGGAGGAGGAGGAGGAGGAGAGAGGGAAAGGAAGAAAGAAAGAAAAAAGCAGGTGGTGGAGAATGAGGAGGAGGAGATGCAGTGAAAAAAAGAAGAAGAAGGGAGGGCCTGGGAACTGGCACAGAGAAAAGAGAAAAACGGGAAAGAGAAACTGGAAGGAGGAGGACGACGACGACGAGGTAAAGAGAAGAAGAAAGAAGATAAGGAAGAGACAAAATGAAAAGAATGAGAAGGAAATGAAGAAGGAGGAGGAGGAGTGGAAAAAAATCTGAAGAAATTGGTAACAAAGAGAGAGAGAGAAAGAAGAAAAACTGATAACGGAGTGGAAAAAAATAAGACAAGGGAGAGAGGAACAAAGTAAATAGAGTAAAGAGAGGAGAAAGATATCAAAAAGTTGGGCAAAATAATGAGAACGTGCAATTAGAAAGAGGAGAGTAGAAAATGAAAGAGATATCTGAAGAGAAAAAACACTGATAATATAAAAAGAAGCAAAAAGAAAATGGGGGAGACAAGGACCGAAGTGGGAGGAAGAAAAATGAAAATGGACAAAATATACGAGAGATGTGAACATAAAAGCGAGAAGACAACAGAAGCGACGGAGGTAGACGAGGCAGGAAGAAAGAAGAAAAAGAGCCACCAAAAGGGAAGCAAGAAATCAACGAGAAGAGAGGAAACGGAAAGAGGATACGCTAAAAAAGAAGAGGGTGACAAAATACAGAGAACCTGTAAGAAGAGAGTCAAGAAGAAAGTAAAAGAAATTAAAGGGGGAAACAGCGAAGAGAAAGAATAACAAAGTCACTAGTATGGGAGCAAGAAATTAAAGAGAACAGAAAATGGAAGACAGGAAGTAGGAAAACTAAAGGCATAATAACAGCAGATTACAGTAAAGCCAACGTGTAATGATGGAGAAAGAAAAAGAAAGCTGAAAAAGAAAGAAAGAGGAAACTGGGAGAAGCAAAAAGAAAAAGTAACAAAATAAAGCTAAACCGTAATAAGAGAAAAGCGACAAGAAAATGGCGAGGAAGGGACTGAAGAATACTACAATGGCTAAGTGTGCCTGTAGTGTCATGGTAATTGCCAACCAGGATTTTTCTCCCTCCTATTAGCAACCTCATTTTGCTTTTCCTTCGCTTGGGATCGTGTCGTTAAATTCTTTTCTCCTTTTTTGTTGTGTGATACCCTGTTTTAATTTTGGAAGTCTTTGGGGATGAAATTTTCGCTTTTTATTATTATTATTATTATCAAACTTCTCGCATTTTTTTTAGTAACATCATGTTTTCATTAATTTTTGACCTATCATTAATATTTTTCTCATCCTTCTGTTAGACTCTGCTGGTCTGAACCTCTTGAAGTTAACTGACGGTATTTAAGCTTTACCGTATTTCTGGAAGCAAATTCTGCTCTTAGCTTTCCTTTAGGCTTCACATGCTATTCTGCCTGACTTATTCATACCTACATTATTTTTATTACCTCAACCACTGAAGGAGGAGAAATAGGTTACGACTCTATCGATCCAGCATATTACATAAATGCAAGAGAGCATCATGATGGATATTTATGAGGATGTTTCTATTCACCTAAGGCGGAACCATAAAATTCTGGTCACATTACTCCATAGTATACATTTGCTAACATACTGTACAATCTGAATGAGGGCAATTTTTTCAGTTTATGATTTTAGAAAATGCATATTATTTCCACCGAATTTCTTATATGATCAACTTGAAACACCAAAATTATAACTGTTCAGTGTGGCAGAGATGTGCGTTCTTCTGGTTTTGTTAAATTTATTCTGATTTCTGGAGGCATATTGGACCTTTCTGTTTAACTTTTCGAAATATTTCTTTCGTGTTGCCAGACTTACTCATGTCCCACTTACGTTTTCTCGCATGTTTTATGTTATCCCGGTGTTCCGATTCCCGGTATTGTGTTTTTGTGTTGATCTTCCCTCTTGTGTAATTGCTCTCCCTCCACCCTCTGTTTACCTCCTCATAATTGCCACAGTTCCTCCTCTGACTTTCTGCATAGTCTTGTTCATTTCCTTACCTCACCGAGTGTGTGTGTGTGTGTGTGTGTGTGTGTGTGTGTGTGTGTGTGTGTGTGTGTGTGTGTGTGTGTGTGTGTGTGTGTGTGTGTGTGTGTGTGTGTGTGTCAGCTATTTGCACCAAGTTTACAATAACCCTTGCCCGTGTGTGAATTATCAGTTTGTTTTTCCAAGTTCACATCGCAAAATGCCTTTGTTTTATGCTTGTGAGTACGACTAATCAAGAGTATCCTTTACCAACAGCTAATAAACACTGTGCTGTCTTAAATTTTTGAATGCAAGAATGAAATTTTTATTCTATTAATGCTGTTTATAGACTATCTTTCTTCATCTTTGGAGAGCCTATTGCAAATGAGGACTTTAAACACGAACTTCAGCTGGGTAATAGGACTTCTTCAAAAGTCGAGTACAATCGTCTGCTGGTAGTTTGGTTAAAGTGAAGACGAAAACGAAGCCAAGGGGTTAATGAACATCGCCGCGAACCAACTAACGTTTTACCTCCCCATTAACATTTGTTATTTAAATGTGGAGTTTAGTTCATGAAAGGTTCGCCGGTATGTGTGGTGTATTCAGCTTAGGTGTGATTCCACTTCTTGAATCATACGAAGTAATGAAGCTGGAAATCAGTGGTAGTGAATCAACTAGAAAAATAAGAATAAATGCTGGATACTTTGGGACTGCCTGATAAAACATAAATATGCACAGAAATAAATTTTATATAGATAGATAGACAGACAGACAGATAGATAGATAGATAGATAGACAGATAGATATATGGTGCTATCACACCAGGCAACAGTTGTAGCTCTTAGACCTTGAGACCCAGAGTGCTTGCCGACGACCAATCTGTCCACCAAAAGGCCAAACCCTCGAGCTCACTGAAGTACCACTGGTTGGTATCAAAGACATCCGACTGCAAAGGACTACATGCACTACGCAAGCTCCGCTCGTGGGAGCGACGACCTCGTCCCTCCAAGCGAGAAGTGCATGGTGTAAAATTCTGTCATCATGCGATGTTACTGAATCCGAATTTACGACAGACTAATGAAAATATACCACATGCGAACTGGAAAAACTATTATGAACTTGTTTTACCGGTACTGACTTCCAAGCGCCCTGATGAAACGTTAACAAATGCAAAGAAAATGAGAATGTATATTTACGAGTATAACATTATCATACTGAATTTCATACCGGACTAATGTAATATCTTATTTGGCGATAATGTTACACCCAGATTCAACAGAACTGGAAGAACATATAGCAAGATGTATCTGATTTAAAGATAAACCTTACGGAAATGTTAAATCATTATCATCATCATCATCATCATCAATATCCCACGTGAGGCAAAGCACTGTTAAAAATCTAGAATGAATATTATGAACTATTATTTGGAGTTCCAAATGAACGATATCATGGAGCACACGACTGTGTTAAATCTGAGTTACGAGAACCTAATGATAGTAATAAAAACGCGAAACAACCAGTGAAATAACTATATATGTCATTTCTAAATTCACAGGCTGAGAAAATGTAATTTGAACAAAACTGTAAGACTGTACCTAAGTTTATGATCGACTAATAAAAACAAAAATGAACTTGTTATAACGTTCATACAACATGGTTAAAAGTACCGATAATAAGCACAGATGACAAAAATTAAATGGATGGGAGAATTAACACATAATATTATGGCGCTAATAAGAACGTGGCGGTTTCCAGATGGACTGATACTACATAAAATGCACAGAATCAGGAAATAATGTTCACGACACACTAATGAAAATGCAGAAAAAAAAAAAGTAGGAGTCTGTTACAGGGACTTGCAGACATCCTAATAAAAGTTTGGTAAGGATCAGACATAATGCCACAAGTTAAAACATAAAGAGAGGAGGGTGGAGTTGGTCTGTCCCCGTCCGCCCTAGCCAACAAGGTGGATGAATGGAGCCTAAATTTTCCAGGGCAGGGAGAGAAGACCCTGGTGGCCAATTAATCAGAGGGGTAAAATCATGGAAAGGCTATTTTTTGCTGCAACTGACTTACATAGGTTTATAATGAGCATAGCAATGGTTTTATTTTCTAGAAAGACCCTCTCTCTCTCTCTCTCTCTGTCTCACATTGCGCTCGCCCTGTCTCACCTTGTTTACGTTCGTCTTTTTCTCTTGCTTTCTTTTTCTACCCTCCCTTCCTTCCTCGTCCACTCCTCCGCAGAAACACACACACACACACACACACACACACACACACAAACACATACATACACATACACATACTCACACACACACACACACACACACACACACACGCACACGGACAGACACTTGTATGCACAGCCTCTACATTCTCAAACACACACAATAGCCCCGCCCCTTCTCTCTCTCTCTCTCTCCACACACACACACTCACAAAGCCTCTTCACACACACACACACACACACACACACACACACACTCCACAAAGCTTCTCCATATACCCTCAGACTCAATCGCAACCTCCACACAAATACACTCACACAGACCCACCCTCTCACTCACTCACTCTCCCCAGCCCTCTTGAGTGAATAAAATATACCATTATAGAGCCAGTAAGGGAGAAACTCTGAAAGCCTTATGAAAAAATATAGCCCCCTTGCCCCCCCATCTCCAAAAAAAAAAAAATGATTTGGAGGAGTGGCAGTGGACAGGAAAAATCTGAAGGGAAGAGAGGGTGGGAAGAAGACAGGGAAAAGAAAATGGGGGAAAAGAAGTATGAGATGGGAGAAAAAAAAGAAAGAGGGGGAGACGAAAAAGAGAGGGAGGAAGAGGAAAGAACCAAAGAAGAAAGAGAATGAGGTGGAGAAAAACAGGAAAAGGGGAGAAAGCTGAGGTGGCAAAGTGACAGGGAGAGGAAAAAATGATGGAGAGAGGTGGAGGAGCAGAGGAAAGAAAACAAAGAGTAGGAGGTACGAAGACTTAAGAGAGGTGAAGTGGAAAGAATGTGGACAAGAAATTTTTGAAGGATGGGGAGGGTGGAGGGGTGACAAGAAGGAGGAAAGAGGGAAAAGAGTGCAGGGAGAAGAATGGAGAAAGAGAGGGAAAAGAACAGGAAATATAATATATAGAACGTGAGGTGGGGACGAAGTGGGCAGGAAAAAATGGGACAAGAGACAGTACTGAGAGAGGATGGAAAGAAAGGGTGGAGAGAGGAGGTGGATGAATTGAAAGGAAGAACAGGAGGATGATGAGAGGAGGAAGGGGGCGAGAAGAGAAGAAGGAAGGAAGAAGGCGAGTAGATAGAGAGGAAAGACAGGGAGAGAGGGAGGAAGAAAGCGAGAAGAACCGGTGAAGGAGGTGAGAAGAATATTTAAAGATTATGTAGTTGAGGAAACGATTGATGAAGATGGTGAAAGAGAAGGATAGGGAGAAGAGAAGAGGGAAGAGAGAAAAAAGTTTGGAAAAAAAAGTGGAAGAAGGGAAAGACAGAACAGAAAAAGGGAGGAGAGACAAAAAAGAGAAAAGGTGAGAGGTAAAAAAGGGAAGAAATTGGGAAGGAGAAAGAAGGAGGTGATAAACAAAAAGAGATAGGAGAAAAGGGGTAAAGGAGGAAGAAAAAACGGCATGGAGGAAGGAGAATGGGAATAAAGGAGAAGGAGAGAATATAAGAGAGGGGAGGGAGTGAGAAGAAGTTGGGGAGGGTGGGAGGATGGGATGTAGAGGGAGTGGAGGGAGGATGGCAGAGAGAGTCAGGTGCAGAACCAGAGAATCAGGTGCACAACCAGAAGAGGAGAGGAGTGAGAGAGGAAGCGGAGAAGGGGAAAGTGGGAGCGGAGAAGAGAGAATGGAGATAGTGAGAAAGGGAGAAGAACTGAGAAGACAGAAGAAAGAATTGACAGAAAAGGGAGAATGGAAAGGAGAAATAGAAAGGGAGAAAAGGAAAGAGAAGAACAGGAGATGGAGAGGAAAAGAAGAAATGGAAGACAGAGATAGAAAGATGGAGGGGGAGTAGAAGAGAGTGAGAAGGGGGGAGGGAGAGAGAGAGAGCAGTAGGCATTGAGAAGAAAAGTGGAGGAAAAGACAGGAAGAAATGAGAAGAGAAATAGAGAAAGAGGGAGAGAGAATTGGAAAGAGGGGAAGAAAGCATAAAATAAAAAGAGGCAGAGAGGGAGCAAGTAGGAAAGCAAGAGGAAGCAAGAGGATGGAGGAGGAAGAAGGAAACGAGAATGGAGGAAAGAATTTGTGGAGGGACGTAGAGAAGGACTTGGGGGAAGGGAATGAAAGGAGAATTAGAGGGAAAAAATATAAGAAATGTATGGAAGGAATGGAGGGAGAAAAAGAGGAGGAGGGAAGAGGAGGGGAAAGAAGAAAGGAACAGTGGGAGGAGGAAGAATGGATGGAAGAGTGATGAAAAAGAATGAAAGATCACGAAGGATAAAAGAGGAAAAGAATGAGGAGAGAAGAGAAGGAGGAAAATTAGGGGAATAAGCGATAGAGACGTAGTAAGAATAAGAAAGGAAGGCAAAGGAAGCAAGGAAAAAGAAACAGAAGGGAGTGAACGAAGGAAAAGAGAATGAAACAGCAGAAGGAACAGAAGAAGGGCAGTAGGGAGGAAAAGGAGAGGAAGAAAGGACGAAAGGAAAGAAGGGGGAGAAGTTGAAGAAAATGAAGGAAGGATGAAAGGAGGAAAGAGTCAAAAGGAAAGGAAGGGAATGACGGGTGGAAAAGACTGGGAAGGATGGAGAGAGAGAGAGAGAGAGAGAGAGAGAGAGAGAGAGAGAGAGATGGGGGGAGCGAGATGAAGCAAGAGGCAATGAAGAAGAGGAAAGAGGGGAAAAATTGGCGCGGTAAGGTGGGCGCAAAATAGCCAAAGTATTTGTAATGGGTTTTCAATTTATATTCTAATGGCGCACTGTGTTGTGGGGGAAGGCTGACACGGAGCGGTAAATACAGCCAAGAAATACATTAAGCTGGCGAGAATATGTGGAGAGAAGGAGTGGAAAAGGTGGAGTGGGGGGGTGGAAAGGGTGGAGGGAAGGAGGGAAGAAAGGTGGAGAAGTGAGGGAAGGGTGTGAGAGAGCGAGAAAGTGAGAAAACTGAGAGACGAAAGGCAGGAATGTGAAGAAATGAGAGAAGTTGAAAATGACGGAGACGCACTGCGGTAAATATGATGCAAGACATACTAAGCCGCTGGAATATGAAAGAGAGAGAGAGAGAGAGAGGAGGGAAGGTTGCTAAAGCTAGTCCTACGAGAGGAAATGAAGGAAATTTGTAGTGGTATGAGAGGAAAGAGGACTGTGGAGAGGTGGAATAAGTGGAGGTAGAGAAAGATGGAGTGAGGGAAAGGGAGAGAGGAGGAAAGAGAAGGGTGGATAGGAAGAGGTGAGGGAAGAGAAAAGGAAGGAGAAGAGGAGAGATGGAAAGAGAAAATTTACAGAGAGGAAGGAGGCGGTAAAGGCAGCATAAAATCCACCGAACTGGTGAAGTATGTGCAGGTGGAGGAAAAGGTGAAGTGCGAGAAAAGAGAAAAAAGGAGAACATAAAGGTGAGGAGGCTGAGAGAGAGAGAGAGAGAGAGAGTGCTTCTCGCCGACACGCTGTGGTTAATATGGCATAAAATCCACTAAGCCTGTGGAATACGTGTAGGTGGAGGCAAGGTGGAGAGAGAGAGAGAGAGAGAGAGAGAGAGAGAGAGAGACAGAGAGAGAGACAGAGAGAGAGACAGAGAGACAGACCGAGAGAGAGAGGCAAAGTGAAAATATGGAAGTAGTGAATTTAGCGAAGGGACAGGTATAAGAAAGTAAGGTGTCTGAAAGACGTGTGAGAGAAGAGAGAAATGTGACGAGGTGGAATATGTGGAGAGGGAGCAAGTTGGAGGAGGAGGAGGAGGAGACATGAGAAGTGAGGAAAGAGAGGAGAGAGGGAGAGATGAAGTTTCTAACCGACACCCCGTGGTTAATATGGCGCAAAATCCACCAAGTCAGCAGAATAAGTGGATGAGGAGCAGAACCAAGGCAGTAAGGTTAAGAAGGACAGAGTTTAGAAGTGGAGAAGGTAGGAAAGATGGAGAGATCGGGAGTGGAGAGGTGGAGAGGGTGGAGAAGGTAGAGAGATCAAGAGTGGAGAAGTGGAGCGATCAGGAGTGGAGAGGTTAGGAAAGATGGAGAGAATAAGAGTTGGAGAGACTATGAGAGATGTCAGAAAGGAGACAAAGAGGCGAGACGAGAGAATGGAAGAGGAATTTGGGACTGACAGGGGGAAGGGGTGAATACGGCACGGAATCCACAAAGCTGAGTGGATAAAGAGGATGTGGAGAAAAAGGCGGAGAGAGAGAGAGAGAGAGAGAGAGAGAGAGAGAGAGAGAGAGAGAGCAAACCTGGGAGTAAGTCTGAGAGTAAACTTCAAAGTGGCGAAAATTAAGTAGCAGCGAGAAAGAAAAGTTAGAGATGAGGAGAGAGAAGACAAGGAAACTTTATTCCATTCATTTTATTATTTAGTTTATTTATTTATTAGAAAAATGGCTAAGCAGAGAAGAAATTAACTTCCTGAATCTCATTACGTAATTTTTAGCTTGATCTCACTTTCTCCAGACGATTTTACTCAGCTCAGGGGAAACCTTTCAATCGGGAGAGGATAAAAATAGCCTACCCATAAACCCCTTCACCTCTACAGATCCTTTTGAAGTTGAATAAAATCGTCTGGAGATGGCAAGACAAAAAAAGTAGGTCACTGAACTGAAGAGGATAATAAGGGCGGTACCTAACTCCTCCAGTTCACAAAATATCTCATAAACTGAAAAATCTTCTGGAATTAACACGACTGTTTAAAAAATGGACTATTGTATTGATAAAGTCGAAAGAATGGAATGAAACAATGACATAAAAAGGTAAGACCTAAAATAGAAGTTGAGACGGGAAAAACTGAACTGAAAGAAGAAAGTAAAATTGGAACAGAGACGAGGAAAAGATAATAGCTAAACACAAAACTCCTCCTATCAATAAAAAAAGGGAAGAATTGAAAAAACAAAACAAAAATAGAAAGGGGTAAGACCCAGAAAAATCAAAGTGGCGAAAAGTAAAACGAGAGAGAGAGAGAGAGAGAGAGAGAGAGAGTTGAGTGGGAAAGAAGAGCAAGAATGGAACAGAGATGAAAGAGGGTGGAACGTGGGGTACATGAAAACAAATGGAATATTTTCAAATAAAGAAATGTAGAAGAGACGAGGAAGGGTACAGAGCATGGTGTGGAAGAAAAGCGAGAGAATAAAGGTGTAGTGGAGGTGAAGTACAAGAGGAAAGGAGGGTGAAGAGTGGACTGGAAGGGAGGAGGAGGGTAGAGAGTGGAGTGGAAGGGAGGAGAAGGGTGGAGAGTGGAGTGGAAAGGTGGAAGGATAGGGGTGGAGAGTGGAGCGGATGAAAAACATTTATTCACAAAGGACACCAATTCCGATATTTTAGCTGAGGAGTGATGCGTGGGAGTTTCATATTAAATAAACCGCGACGCTCTTCGACTTATATATTTCTCATCCCAAGCCAAATCGGAGAGTATCCTTTGTCCTCATACTATTTTGTTGAGTGATAATCTAGGCAGACAGACAGACAGACAGATACATCCATACTTAGGCAGACAGATAAAAAGATAGATAGACACTGACTGACTGACTGATTGGCTGATTGATTGACAGATGGATTAATAGATGGGTTCGCTACAAAAAAAATTTGGATGCACTCGATGATACTGGAATTCTCTAGGATGTACCATGTATATAAACTGTACGAATGTTGTCTGTGTGTGTGTGTGTGTGTGTGTGTGTGTGTGTGTGTGTATTATCACCAGCAAATATTCGCCGACAATCCCCCTGCCAGCCTTGTGTCCGGCATTCCGTATTTCTCATTTCTCGCCAAGTCAGATAGTATCTTCCCTACCCACACACTTTTGTTGATGGTTTCATATTGCTATCACAAAATATATTTCGTGTAATACCTATTCGTTGTCACAGCCAGAGGGACACACACACACACACACACACACACACACACACAGATACGTCTTGTGTGAAATAGTATGAAAGACTGTACGTACAAGAAAGTGAAAACGTGTGTGTGCGTGTGTGTGTGTGAAGGAAATGGGTGAATGGAAGGAAGAAGGGTAGAAATGAAACAGCACGACGGAAGAAAGGAAGGAAAAGAAAAGGAAAAAAAGATGAGGATGACAGTTATGGAGAATACAGTAGATGGGAAGGAAGGAGGGAGAGCGAGTGGAGGAAAAGGAGACGGGCAGTGTGGGAAGGAGAGTTGAAGGGCGCGTGAGACTGCGGGTTGGTATACAATTTTGAAATGGTGTGAAATTTTTTGGAATGGACAAATTTAATAGCATAAAAATGGAGTATACTGGTTATATGTAGGGTATAGGATTACAGAATATTAAAAAATATTTAATTTTCAACATGCTACCGTATCCCTAACCCTGTACTGGCTTCATCAATGATATAAAATTCTGACAATGCCTAGTGTGATTTATTCTCTCTCTCTCTCTCTCTCTCTCTCTCACTAGATGGTACGTGAGTAAAAGCGGTATTGGCTGAAAGATTCTGTGACAACTGTAGACACTTTTTAGGTTAGAAAACTGAATGACGGAAAACAAATGCTTAACTGCACCACGAGCAGATGTGAAAGAGTGTGAAAACTTAATTATAGGATCAAGGAGCAAACACGACTTTGGTTTTAGAATTAGATTTTGAGATAATGTGAATATTTAGACAGTCTGTTTAAAAAAGGAGAGGAGGGGGTGTTCAGGCTACAACGTGGGAAGCTGGGATGCAATGATGATGATGATGGTGATGATGATGATGATGATGATAAGGATGGTGGTGGTGGTGGTGCTGCTGCTGCTGCTGCTGTGATGGTGGTGATGGTCGTGGTGCTGATGATGATTGATGACGAGGAGGAAGAGATGTGGTGGTGGTGTGGTGTGGTGTGGTGTGGTGGTGGTGGTGGTTGTCGTGGTGATGTATTGATCGTGGCGGTGTGGTGGTGGTGGTGGTGTGGTGTGGTGTGGTGTGGTGGTGGTGGTGTTGTGTGGTGTGGTGTGGTGGTGGTGTGGTGTTATGACGGCGGCGGTGGTGGTGGTAGTGGTGGTGTGGTGTGATAGTGGTGGTGGTATGGCGTGGCATAGTGAGGCGTGGTGTAGTGTGGTGTGGTGGTGGTGGAGCTGCTGCTGCTGGTAATTGTGACAGTGATAATGATGATATAATTGTGATGACAATGATTAACAACTCGTCGACGCCATGTTTTAATTCCTCGCTGTCACGTACGCCACCTTATAACAACTAGAGCAAGAGCAGTTTAAGGAAGCTGCTCCTTGGACACGACACGAAACATGGTTTTATATCTGGAAAATAATACTGAAAAAATCTTGTAAGCAAATACTGCAAAGGAATAGTATGGCATGGGGTACGTCTCTCCCTCTCAGACAATGGACGCCATGACACCATCACCGGCATCCCACCTGCCCAAGTCCTCCGGCTCGTCACACTCCTCACACGTACAATTACCCAGCAGACACACCAACTGCCTCAAATAATCCACGTAACGGCCAATATTACATACATGCAAAGAACAGAAACCCAGGAACATCCATGAAGGAACACAAAAGTGTGCGAGTCCACGTACGCACTAGACACAGCGACACGCGAACGACCGGCAGACTCTCACCCACGCACCTCACTTACTGTACTTACACAAACACCAACTAACACAACTAACGTATGTTCTCAACGTATATACTTACACAGGAACAGAGGAACACCCAGGAACACGCTGGAAGGAACTCAGCGGGGAGAGGAACAACGAAAGGATCACACTCTCAAACAGTACTACATGAAATGCCGTCCTCTCGTCCCGTCCCTCCATCTCACAGGACGGACAATAGTTGACAGATAGTAATTTTGACGTTGCATAAGATGTGGTAACTAAGGCATTCTCCTAATATTATGAGTTATATATGAGATGAAACTGCATGTATAATAATCTGTTGTGTGTTAACCTTTCTTAGCTCGTGAAAGACCGCGTGAAATTAGTAAAATAATGAAAGTATGATCCAGGTGCGAAGTGGAGCAGGTGGCGGTGTTAGGGCTTTGCCTGCACTGATGCCAACACGAGATCACTCTTTTCTTGACATTATATTTTTTATAAATACAATGCATTACCCATTTCTTGCCACATCTTGGTATATATCGGAGATCAATGCGCTTATCACTTATCAATGATTGATAGTGCAGCCTTTGCTCCAGATGCAGCAGTTCAAGCCATTTATCGTACGTACTGGCAAGCGATTGAGCCAGTCAGGTGACAGTACGTCATTGGGCAGGTGCGATGGTTCTTATCCAAACAAGCCAAACCACATGGGTATAGGCGTTTTTTGTAGCACCTCGGAAAGTCAAAGGGGTTTGAGATTCCGCTGTTGGAAAGTCAAACTCCTCACCGAGGAGTTTGCCTCAGCAGTGGTGCATACCCAAACTACCAATCAGCGTGTTGTGTAGCGGAGTGTAGCCAGTTAGGGAGTTTAGCATGGTGTTTAATTCGCAATACCAGAAGATAACTATTCACTTTTTATATTATAATGCATAACAAATAATCATGTTAATGACTATATGACAATAAGGAATTCTAACAATGTACTTTATTACGAAAATCAATCAATTTAAATGTTCCGTCTCGCACCAGCTCGCACCACCAGCCTCAAAATGGCCGACGCGTCCAATGAATTGACTGTGGTTTTGGCTTCGTTCCAACGAAAGTACAAAATTACAAAATTCTTACGTAATGTCTCAGTCAGTCATAAGTATTTTCATGTTATGTGTTTTTTGAGGGATATAGATGCATTTCCAAGTCGTGGAATGTGCTTGGATCCCAAAAATTTTCCAGTTTATCATACGTCTTACCGCAGGAACTGCAGCCATTGAAACAAGTTTACAAATCCACCGCGAGGTTGGGCTTACTTGAAAAGAATAGGAGAGTAAATGGTTTCTACTGGCCTTAATTTCTGCTTCGGAATGGAACGAAATTGTAAGTAATGCTCCTACGTTTATCTTAGGAGCATAAAATGTCATTATGAAAAAGCTGTCATCTCATTTCCTTGCAGACTGGCTATGTACGACAGTTCTTCCTGGGCTCACAGTGCTCGTTCCTCTGGCTGTGCTATTGCTTAGCGTTGTGTAAACTCCAACAGCGGAAACCCAAACCCTTTTGACTTTCCGAGGTGCTACAAAAAACGACTTATGTATATCACTGCTAGACTACAAGAATATTAACTATAGTACATATATAAGTATACTGTACACATGTAAGTGTATTCCCATGAAATATATTATCTGAACTCACAATTACAGGGGACATATACACCTCGTGCAGTGCGCATGGGAGGCTTTCTTTCACTTGTTTCTTAGCCATTTATTTTGTATATTCCACATTAATATTCTCCTCAATTTTTTTTTAATATCCTACATATCGACACAGTTTGCCTAAATAACATACGAGAGAACGTGCCATACGTATTAATAAAGTGATAAGGATGCAGTGCAAGGCAGTCTCCTTTGCCTACAGGAATAAAGACTAATGGCGCTCCCCAACGACTGGCGGGTATTTACGGTGACCGAGTATTGTTAAGGATAATCTGTGGAATATGAGCAGGTAAATCTGATGAACTGACGCACCATCGCTCATTTCAATTCATTTTCTACAGTGTGTTTCGTCACTGTGCTTCGAAACCGACGAGTGGTGCTTCGGATGGTGCGTACAGGCCTTCACGCTCTCCCCGCTCACCTAGCCTGCTCCCCGCTGCTTCACTCACCATAAAATCATTTAGAGAAGAATGTGGAAAGCAACAGTGAAGTGCTACCAGATCTGGCCTTTTGATGAATTCGTGATCTTTTAGCCACAATACATTCCGAAAACTTCACAAGTTACATAGTACATTCTAGGTAACTTTCACATTGAATACGCGCTCACCAGTTCAAACAACCACCATCCCAGTCCATTCCGGTCACTAGCCTCCGCCCAGCCAGGTTAGTCTCAAATACCGAATACTCTCTGAAACTACTGCATCGATAAAGCTGATATTTGACACACACATTCATATGTTATCATGCACTTACATAAGAACATAAGAAGAGAGAACAACTGCAGTAGGCCCGTTAGCCCATGCTAGGCAGCTCCTAGAAGATTAACTGAACTACTAGCAAGAGATAAGGATAACAAAGAAGAAGGCTCTAAACTTAATGAATTTGATGGGCCTAAAGTAAGTGAAAGGACCAAAAACTGACTGATATGATCTTGAATTTATCTACCTGGGTCAGACCACGACTGAACTGAACTATCATGATTTGAATGCCTCCAAAGTGACCCGGATGGATATGACATGACCTGAACTGATCTGGCAACACCTGACTGGATGTAAAGACGGTGAACAGACCTAAGTGGACCTGAAGAGACCAAACTAGATCTGAATGGCCCTGAATGGTCCCTAACTGACCTGAATGGCCTTAAACTGGCCTGGATGAACCTGAATGGGAGCGAATGGCCCTGAATGCACCTGACCTGACCATCATGGACCTAAACTGACCTGAATGGATCTGAACTGACCTAAATGTAGATTAAACTGACCTGAACTAACCTGAATGACCTGTGTGTGTGTGTGTGTGTGTGTGTGTGTGTGTGTGTGTGTGTGTGCGGCTGCCTTTGTGTGCGTAGGTAGTCTGGCCTCTCTCCGTCCTTTAAGATTTTCCTCCTGTTTCAATTTTTCCTCTCATATTTGTCATCCTTCCTGTCATGTGTCACTGCAACCTTGTCTCCCCTCCTTCCATCCCTCCCTCTCCCCTTCCTCCCCCTCTTCCTCTTTCCTTTCATTTCCCCTCCCATCCCTCCCTCTCTCATCCTTTCCCTGCATTCCCCCTCTCCTTCCTCCCACTTTTCCCCTTTCCCTTCACTTCTCCCTTTTCTCCCATCGGCAGTGCGTATGGTGGTCTTGTAGCAAATACCGATAGTTATGCTTCTGTGTCTTTTTAGTCGGACCCAGAATCAGGGCATCCCAAATCAGGAGACGAATGTGGCAACTACTGAACCACTGTGGATCCTAGAACTCCTGTCAACATACATCATGTACTTCATGTACTGTTCTTATATAAAGTGAATATCTATATATATATATATACAAAACTGGATATTTGGTAACTCTCGGTTCCATCTCATTTTTTCTTCCGTTCCTCCCTCACTTCCCTTTCTCTCCCTCCTCTCCCCTCCCCTGCTTCCATCCCTCTCTCTTCTCTCCCTTTCCCCAGCCCTCCCTCCCTCCCTGCTCCCCTCCCGCATCCCGCCCTGTCTTCAGTCTTTTCTGTTCCGGGATTCTTGTCATCTTGTTTTACTCGATATTTCCAAAGACATTTCACTTCTCGAGTGGTTTCGGTCTTCCGTTCTCCCTCCCTCCCTCCCCCTCTCTCTCTCTCTCTCTCTGGCCCTTCCGATCTCTCAGTTTAACTCCCCTCTTTTTTTCCCAATATCTCTCTCTCTCACACACACACTCGAGGGTTTTTTATCTTCCTTTCGCTTTGTGCCAATTTGTGTTCTAATTTTCATCGTCACGGATTTTCGAGTTTCGGTTTTGGGAGTTTTTTTTACCTATACCGATATATATTTTCTTACCGCGGTTTTATTCAATTATTTTCTTTTTCTTTTGATACTGCGCTGTTCTTTCTCTTCATGTTTTCCGTTTTCGTTTTCTGTCTCCCCTCTCTTCCCTCCGCTTTCTATGCTTTCTCTTCCCTTTTCTTTTTTCTTTATATTTACCTTCTTTCTCATCCATTATTTTCCTTCTCTTTCCTTCCACCTCCTTGCTTAATCTTTCTCACCCCTTCCCGTCTCCGTACGTGTATGTTAACGCGTACATTTAAGCCCTATCGTAGAACGCCTTATTATACTGCATATTATATTCTTGCTCTCACCTTGCAACTTCATGATGATTAAGTGTATAAATGATTTTTTTCGAACTGGAAGTTAAATACAGCCCTCATTAACCTCTTCAGTATGAGAGATCTTAAGAGAATGAAATCTTCTAGAGGTTACAAGAACAAACTAAGACAAAGACGTAATCTCAGCAAAAGGGTTAAAAGGAGTTCTGACAGATTTCCTCTGATTACAAAGGAAAATTGAGTTTGATTAACGTCGTCAGACAAGCAGAAAAAGGAACAGTTTCACAGGGAGATGAAACGAGATGACAGATCCAGGTGAGCCCTTCAAGTACACAGTGTTTGCATTTAATATTGGAGATGGAAGGGGAGTGGGGACAGCGGAAATGAGGTTGATGAAGGAGCAGGAGGACGAGGATTATTATGTGACCTACTGCCTGAGGGGAGCTCTGTCGCAAAAGGGTGTGTGCATATTCAGTTTTCTCTTGAGCGCTTAAATAATAATAATAATAATAATAACAATAATAATAATAAGTACCTGTTTCTTATCGTTGGTCAGTACGGCAAAGTTTTTTTTTTTATTATTATCTTTTGGATAATGTGTATGATTCAGTACGGCTACCAGTGATAAGAAAGGAGCTATTGTTCTGTCATATGATACGGGGACTGTGGTAGCATACAAACACGTCGGTGCCTCAGTATGTCTAAGTAAACTACAGACGTGTAATGGTATCAGACACCCCACGCGACATATCCCATACATTCCCTGAAAACGTAACTCGTGATGCTTTTTCATGTGTCTCACCTACCAACACTCTAGCTGTGTGTGTGTGTGTGTGTGTGTGTGTGTGTGTGTGTGTGTGTGTGATATATCCAACAGGTCTGGACCAATGACTGGGCCACTCAAGGCAGAGAATGTTACACAAGACCTTGCCACTTTGGGACGCTCGAGGCAGACGGTGAAGAAGCCCTTGTCAGGGTTGCAACATAAATGGTTCAGGCAGCCCAACTAAGGTCATCTGGTAAGACCCTTAGCTAAACACACACACACACACACACACACACACACACACACACACACACACGAATAAGAGCAAGGCAATAATACGTGTCCAGCTCCTAGGGTCCACACAGAAAAAGAGGAGAATGTAGCTCGCAAGGGGACGAGGAAAAGAGAAGGAAGAAAAGGGGACAAAATTCTGAGAACGCAAAGTGAGGAAAAGGACAAACCGAGGTATGCAAAAAACTCAGGGGTATTTGAATATGACATTTGAGGATTTACAAAGTATAATGAGTTAGAATGCATGAAGACAGAGGAAATGACGAGTTCGTATGTCTGATAATAAAAAATATATATATATATAACTACAGACGAAAGGAGGATATTTAGGAAGTTATAAAGACATAAGAAAAAGATGAAGTTCGGCGGCACAAAATTAAGTATAAAATAAGAACAGTGGCTTCGGACAAAATAAAATAAAAAATTGGCAAAAGATGGAGTAAATAAATATGAAGTAGGAAAGATGAAGAAAACAACGAGAGAATGAATGGGGGTGGGGGCATAAAAGGGAGAAATGAAAAAGATAAAAGCTAAAGAAACATTAAGGGGTATGAAAAAGCTGAAAGTGGAGGAAAAGACCTAAAGGAAAGAGTGTGAAAGGCAAAAGAAAAGAATGAATGGGCAAGAAAGATGGACGAGACGTGAACAAAAAAGGTCGAAAAATGAATATGAGTAAAAAAACATAAAAGAAGAATGAAAAGGTGAAACAAAGTGGGACTGAACGCTCGAGTTCCCCCTCTCTTGAAGTCCACCATCCTCTTTTCGGGGGATACGGATGAAGAAAGAACAGAATAAAATCGGACCTGGAAGGAGAAAAGGAAGGGGAACAACGTGGAGGTGCTAGAAGGGAACTGCAGGGGGTTAGAGGCAAGATAGATGGTGGACACAAAGCGACTTTATAGGTAGCGAGGGGCGTAAGAAGGGCGAAAGTGTACGAAAAAGGGCAAATCAGAAAAGAAAATAACGGCAAAGAAAAGAAAGGACGGTGCATGAATGAGACGCAAAAAAGGAAGAAGAACAACGAAAAAAAGCTGAATGAACAGGCAAAGGCAGAAAAGAGACAAATGGACAGGTAAAAGGAAGAAAGGTAAAGAAAAGAACGAATTAGGATTTACAGGGAGGAAAGGAAGGCAATTTTTGTTTCAGTGAAAGAAAAGAGATAACTGCCAGATGTTCACAAAGTTACTCTCGAAACGAAAAACAAAAAAATCAAGATCCATTTTACAGGCAGAGGGAAATACCAAACGAGGAAGGGAGTTCCAGAGTTGACTTGTTGCACACATAAAAGACACAGTATCGGCGGACTCTTGCATTAAAAAGTTGGACAGAAATGAGGCTGAGTGTACTGTCAGACTGGTGGACGTGACATGATAAAAAATATACAGATAGATAAATAGTTAGATAGATAGATATACTGTAGAAGGCAGCCACGTGGATAGATGAAGGACAGGAGAACGATTAAGATAATATACGGGGACGAGAATTATGAACTTAGAGGGCATAAGAAATAGGGAAAAATGAAAGGAAGGGAATAATGACGCAAAGCGAAGAAAATTATGAATTCAAAAGACGTAAGGAGGAAAAAGAATAACTTGGAGGAGGCAAGATGAATTAAAACTCAGATAAACTAAAATAAACGAAACATAGGATTATTCAAGATGCAGAAGAAAGAAATACAGGGAAAACAGAAAAAAAAAGGATTTCTAAGGACAAGACAGGGAAGAAAATGAATGAGTGGAAAATTACTAGGTTCAAGGGGAAGAAAATGCATGAAAAGGGCAGTAAAGAAGTCAAATGGACAAAGAAAAATTGTGCAGGAGGAAGAAAAGACGAAACTGGATTTACTGGGAAGGGTGAGAACAAAATGGACGTGACGGGCTGAAAAATGATGTGTGACGGGAGGGAACTGCAGAAGGTGACAGGCAGATGGATGGTGGACAGAAGACGAATTTTGAAAAATTGAGGCGAAGAGATGGACGAATTTAGAGGAGAAAGAGAGATATAGGAGGCCATAAAAAAGAACAAACCAAGGACAGACCAAATTCGAGGATGCAAAAAAATGGGGCGTAAAAAAATTAAAACATAATAAGGAAGGACGGAACGACGAAAAGACGAAAAGTGAGGGAAATTTAGAAAAGAGGAGGAAAAATGGACGAATTCGGACTAGGACGGAGGAAAGGAGAACAAAGTGGATGTGACGGACTGAAAAATGATGTGTGATGGGAGGGAACTGCGCAAGGTGGCGGGAAGGATGGATGGCACCATAAATTCGCCTAAATGCTTTCTAACCAAGTGGCCATCTCCCTGATTTTGTGGGATTTTGAGTGTGTGTGTGTGTGTGTGTGTGTGTGTGTGTGTGTGTGTGTGTGTGTGTGTGTGCTATACCTACTTTTTCCGTCAATCTGATGGCTTATTTTGACTAGGAAGATGGAATATGACAAAGGAAACAATGGGAGAGAGAGAGAGAGAGAGAGAGAGAGAGAGAGAGAGAGAGAGAGAGAATAATAGCGACACTGACAGGTACACGATCCTTCAATTTTACGCTTGCTAACCGGAAAACTTCGAGAGAATCTGGAAAGGTTGACTCCAATATTCCATACTGGGCTGGAATTACTCTTTTTATTCAGCTAGAGCTATTAAGACTGACTAACTTGGTCCATACTGGGCTAGAATTAGAGAAGCTGGTTACATTAGTCCATACCTGGCTGGAATAATGGAGGTTGGCTACATTATTATTTTATTCTACTTATCATAGGACAGCCTATTTCAGATTAGGGAAGATAAGTGATGCTTAGATGTCTATGCATGTGAAAACAAAATCTCTCTCTCTCTCTCTCTCTCTCTCTCTCTCTCTCTCTCTCTCTCTCTCTCTCTCATGCCGTCACATACATCTCAGTGGTGGGGCTATGAAAGGCACGGGGTCTGAGGGTGGATATACATAAATATCAGGGCCACGCAAGCACCCATTCACACATACCTTCCCCAGCTCAGTGTCATGCGGAGACCAGACCCAATTCACTATTCCTGCCTCACTAGATATACATATTTTCATTCCCTTCAAGGTTATGCATGAGCTCCTTACCTTTCCCGTGGGTGTTTTTCTCCATATTCCAAATGGTTCTGGAGCTTTCGCAACACCTCTTCCGTACTGATTTATTCTGTTCAGCATTTCAGTATTCTCTTGTATGTTGCTGAGGCACATTATGTTGATATCAAACCAGCATAAAAATGGCACAGGTGAATGTTCGGGTGTAATACCCAAAATGAATCGCACAGGAATGAGTGTTAAGTTGCCTTTGATGCCACTTGATATACGAACCAAATTCACACAATAGTTTGGCATTTACAACCTTCACTGAACCAAAAGGGCGACGGGTGTTACTGTCTGCTTTCCTCTGTAATTATGTGCTATGTTCCAGCGAACGCCCCACGATTTTCACCAGCTGCGGAGAGAGAGAGAGAGAGAGAGAGAGAGAGCAAAAAGAAGGAAAGATAAACAGTGAGTGAGAGGAGGAGTTATCTAAGGAAAAAGTAAGCTGCAGATAGACACACACTTCCGCCTCCTCCAGCAACTCCTTCAAGCAAAAATTCCCACGAGAGGCAGGCGTCAGGGAAGATACACACGGCCTTGGAATCGAAAAAGAAGTCACGCCCAAATTGCAGGCGCCACTGCTCCTGCCCTTCAGCCTGGTGGCGTATTTTTCTTAGCCTCTCCTCCGCCCCTAGAACATAACGAGGGACCTGGATTGTAAATTAGGCGGTTTCTCGTGTTATTCTCATCACCGGGCCATTTCCTATAGTTTTGAGGAGATCTTACAGTATGTGTTGGACGTGTTTCACGCACTGGATTTCCTCAGAGTTAAGGGGAAAATCGTCAGAAGGTTGAAAGACTAATACACAAATGACATCACCGCAAAAAATATATCAACAGAATTAGGGCTGTATATGACCAGACTCTCTCTCTCTCCCTATCTCGCTGTCTATCTATCTATCTATCTATCTGTCTGTCTATCTATCAATTTGTTTGCCTGTCTGTCTATCCATCTATCTATCTATCCATCTATATTTATCAGTGGGCTGAATAATGGACGAAGATTATACCACGCGGCCTACTGGTCAAACATATCTATATTTAATTTTAAATCACTTCACATGACGACGTCTTTTATTACTATATTCCTGCTATTTTTGGACACTTTCATTCAACGTAGGAGTCAGATAGGCAGTTAGATACAGATTAACATTCATTACCCTTTGAGTGCGAAACAGCCTTCCTAAATCAAATATAATCGCCTGGAAAGAACAAGAATAAAACAGAGATCTAAATAAAGTGCTTAATATTTACGAGAAAGTGTTGCATCTACCAAATTATTTAAGTGGAGAAGCGGCGGGCACTAATGACACTCCAGAACCTCAGTAAATATTTAGCTACATTCATATATCAAAAGGTGGCCAGTGTAAGCAAGACGACATCGTTCAGTATTCACTCTAAGCGACGAGAGATGCGATAATATTTTCCCCTTTTTCCTTCGTACGTATGGCAGTTGTGGTTACGAAAGAGAAGCAAAACACTGGCTATCTTCATTACGAGTCAGAGATCACACACACACACACAAACACACACACACACACTCTCTCTCTCTCTCTCTCTCTCTCTCTCTCTTTTGCATGAGCGACCTTGAGTTCTCTTCTAAACTGTTGTTAGAGATAAACACAGAATACGATGCTAGTTGCGAAGGAGTGTTATGGAAAGGATGTAAGATCTTAGCACCATCTTATTCCACCACTGACCAGCGTGGTATAAGCTGCAAAAGGACGAAAATCTGGGCCAAGTCCGAGTAAAAGCAGTATAATATTAAAACGACAGGTGGAGAAGACTGATTACCCTGACCTGTGTCCTAATTGTCACCTGATACGAGCGGCAGGAAGGGCTATTAAAAAGAACTATTAATAATCACACTTCCCCTCTCTCAGGGTCACGCTTACAGAAAAAATAATAATCCATCAGAAGTTGTGTTATGAGTTTAGTGTGGCGGTGGTCTGGGACTGGCTAATTCTATTATTGTGTTTGGTTGCTGTAATGAAGCTGGTGGTAGTCTTGGTAGGGTACGTGATGTTAAATGAGGTGTTTTGTAATGAGTGTCAGATAGATAGTGGGATATAGTGTTAGACATAGAATATCATAAGGAATATCAGATAATGTTAGTTGTGGACAGAGAAAGAGTTTCACAGTGTTACATATGGCGGAGAAGGGGTGTTAGTGGTGGATGCGGAGTGTTATAAACGGGTGTCAGACGGTAACAGATCGAGAGAGAGAGAGAGAGACTTTTGCCGCTTTCGTCACCCTTGTCTGATTCGCCAAAGAGCTTTTTCGTAGCTTGTTTATTGCAGACATTGCCAGCGTCTCGTATTGCAAGGGGGTGCACGCAACACACGCTCTAACACACACACACACACACATACACACCACACACACACACACACACACACACACACACACACACACACACACACACACACACACACACACACACACGAGCGAGCGCGCATGATCAATTTCTCTCTCTCTCTCTCTCTCTCTCTCTCTCTCTCTCTCTCTCTCTCTCTCTCTCTCTCTCTCTCTCTCTCTCTCTCTCTCTCTCTCTCTCTCGCTGGTATTTATCATGAGCTTCTTCAGCTTTATGTTGGTCCTTCATCAGACTAGCCTCTTGACAGCCCCTCATTACACGCTAAATATCACAAAACAACCTCTTTCTTCAAATTTAACACCTCTCCCTCTCTCTCTCTCTCTCTCTCTCTCTCTCTCTCTCTCTCTCTCTCTCTCTCTCTCTCCACTAACACCTTCTCCTTCATCTTTAACGCCTTTACTATGGGGACGATTTTTTTTTTTTCCTCGATCCCAAAATTCGATCACCTTTTTCATGTCTGATTCAGTTTGGATGGAAACCTCTCTTTTTCTTTCTTTTTTCCTTTTTTCTTTACTTTCCTTTTGACCACTGGACACAACCCTGATGTATGCTGCACTGTTCTTTCTTTTCTGTTGAACCACGAAAAATCACAAAAATTGGAGACATGGTGTCTTATTGTTTCTTCTTCTTTGCGTATCACACACACACACACACACACACACACACACACACACCGCTCGCTGGTGCACACCGCTCGCTGGTGCAGTGGTAACGTTCTCGCTTGCCAACTGGTGGACGGGAGTTCGCGCCTCGCTCAGGTTGCGAAAAGTTTCACTGACGAAGTGGGTGGTTACTGTCCCCCTGGAGCAAGGGGACGGGTGTGTGCGTGTGTGAAGGTCACAGCCTTGCCCTTAGATCGAACTATATGAGCTCTCAGCTCCCTTCCGGGAGGGTAGAAGCTGACGATCACGACCATCAAGTGATCCTGACCGACCCGGTGAATTACACACAGAACATACTCCAGGAGTTGCTTTTATCAATATTCTTAACTAATTTTCAGGATAAACAAGTCTGCCTAGCCGATGACTGTTCTTTTTGTCTTATTTTATTTGCTTTTCGCATTTTTTTTCTTTATATTCACTCGTTTCGTTTTGAAGTGCATATGGAATCTGAACAGTAGAACAAAAGTATAAATCTGAAAGCGTTCAAAGCGTGCACACCTTCAACATTATTGGCGGAAGTAATCAATTCTTCGATCTTCGTCTACCTGATTACACTGTCTCAGAGAAGGCGTACCTCCGCTGACGCCAATAAAAATTATTACATATTCCTGTATCCAGATCCAGTTTAACCACAAAATCTAATCAACTACTCTTTGACCCACTGCCCACCGATCCACCAGGTTTCATTTAAATCCGATAACAACTTTTTGAGATATACTGTGCACAAACAGACAAACAAGAAAACAAACTCGGGAGAATGCAAATCTCCTTCAGTTTCGTTGGCGAAGATAATAAACAATCTTCTATATATCTTAGGTTTAAAAGTTCGTAAATATGGAAACTGAGGCATGTTTTAACGTTATCATTGTGCCCTAAGAGAGGACGCTCCGAAGAGCAGGAAACACTTGGGCCCTGTTTGAACACAGCATTTAGTAGTAGTAGTAGTAGTAGTAGTAGTAGAAGCAGTAGTAGTAGTAGTAGTAGTTGTTGTTGTAGTAGTGGTATTAGCAGCAGCAATAGTAGCAGTAGTAGTAGTGGCAGTAGTAGATGTAGCAGGAGTAGTAGTAGTAGCAGTAGTACTAATGTTGCTGCTGCTGTTGTTTACCTTTAGAGAAGCCTCACCACACCACACCATACCACCCTCTCACAGCACACCACGCAGAATCACCCACCTACACCACACACCACTACACCCTGCCGCACACACCATACCACACCAAGGGCATTAAGCGGAGGGCCTGAAGCTCCCACATCTAAGGGGTTTGTACTTGTCTCTCCTACTCTTCCTACCACTGAACCATTAAGTGTAATCAAGAAGGCCCTCTCGTTATGAATATATTAAAGAGAATGACTGCTGGTGATTTAAGCGAAAATACGGGCATCAAAATTACACAGAAACGGGGATTTATCGCCGGCCAGTTTTATGGGGCATAATATGAAAAACGTTGCGTATATTTCAGTTCAGTTCTTGTTTTGTGAAAAAAATGGGGACAAATTCATTTTGTGATGAAAGTATGGCGACAAAAGCACAAAAATGTTGAAAGGAGGAAACACACACACACACACACACACACACACACACACACACACACACACACACACACACACACACACACACACACACACACACACACACACACACACACACACACACACACACACACACACACTGCACAAAAATTCTTCAGCCAGTGTTTGATCGTTGCCATCATTTTCCTGCTTTTTCCCGTCCTGCTTTTGTGCTTTGTGCTTATGAAAGGAATAACGGCAGTCGTATGCTTAAAATTTATATGGGAAAAAGGACGGTATACTCCCATTTTTTCCCCTTTTTCTAAGCAGTGAAGACATATCGGGCCTCTCTCTACAGTTTGTTTTATATTTCTATTTGCCCAGCTCTGGATACAGGCTAAGAGGTCCTCCTAAATACCACACACTTTCACATGTCACCACTTGGGCCCTAATGCCTACCATCCATTCTGAATACATGCAAGGGCTGTTTCGTCCATTACTGGTATACTGGTATTTGCGAAGGAGTTTTTCATGACATGTTGGTGGGTCTTGTGAAAGCTCAGCAAAGTCTGTTTAAACGAAAGTCAATTCATTTAAGCATTCTCAGTCCTGTTTTAGGATCGAACTCGCTGCTAACTATGGTGTGTAATGTGGAATGCTGGCTGATCAAGTCTAATGACCATAGGCATTCCAAAAGTATCTGAAAAATATTAAGGGCTTTTTAGTTTTCCCTTCGCGATTTATGATCATCTATAACGCCTTCACTCAGATGTAGTATTTTGTCTATTAAACATACTATCATCAATCTATTTTTAGTTTAGGGAGGACGTCTTGTAATATAAGAAGCCAATAAAGTCAACTATCCAACCTATCCACATCGTAAAGTATATAGCCATCTCTTAGGTTAAATAAAATCGTCTGGAGACTGCAATATTAAAATGAAATAAATGTCCGACTGAAACGGCTGGAGATACGGCCGTAACTCTTGTGCCTAATACATGGGGAGGAGGGAGGGTGGTTGTGGCGGCATTACAGGTTTGTGGTGCATCGTTTTCCGGAGTTTTCTAAGAGTTCTGCCCCAATGTCACCTTCCTTGGAACGACACCACACACACACACACACACACACACACACACACACACACACACACACACACACACACACACACACACACACACACACACACACACACACACACACACACACACACACACACACACACATCCCGAATTCAGGTCGAGTTTTATTCCGTGAGACACTTAAGGTTAAACTGCGGTTATCTCTAGGACAAGCCTTCCTTAATTGCACCGCTTAAATACAAACTATGACTATGTGAGCAAGAACCAACCATCGGAACAAAACTAATCTCGAAATATACACATAAAACGATTGCATACATACAGAGGACAAGCCTTCAAAACGCAGGTATGTAAAATAACAATAAGCTCAGGTGGCCACTTGGCAAATGGCCGCCACAGCTATTAAGGCCAAAACCTAAAATGGTTCAGTATCCACATTTGCTTATCGTATGTATAGCGACATGTGTATCAAATTCGGCGTTTTTATCACAAAGTGCAAAACTGTTTTTTACACTCCGATAGATAGAAAGATAAGCAGACAGTGACAGACAGGTACCGGTGGATGAGAGAGAGAGAGAGAGAGAGAGAGAGAGAGAGAGAGAGAGAGAGAGAAACCATTAGGCTCAATAAACCGGATTGTCTCGGCGCGGATCAAGAGAGGATAACACTATACTGTGAGAAAACGATCGTTTCCATGGCAACCAGTGTGTGTGTGTGTGTGTGTGTGTGTGTGTGTGTGTGTGTGTGTGTGTGTGTGTGTGAAATACACAGATGGAAGCAATCAGATAGCCACACACACACACACACACACACACACACACACACACACACGACATAATCATGAGGCAAAAACTCATGTAAAAATCCAAAAATTCTTTCCAAATCCATATTCACCTGGAGATGCGTGTATAACCAGGGAGTGGACATAGAAATCACCGGGTTCTATAAAGTGGACAGTCTGAGTGTGCATAAGGAGGATGCTAGAGTCTGGGGGGAAAACGATCATATACATGCTGACGAGGCTTGTGTGTGGGGGAAGCGGGTTGTGTGGGGGGGGTTATGTGTGTGGGGGGGGTTATGTGTGTGGGGGGGGTTGTGCATGTGTGTGTGTGTGTGTGTGTGTGTGTGTGTGTGTCTGTGTGGTAGTGGTATACACCGAGAATGGTCGCTATTTGCAGGGGTATAAATCAGGATCCCGAAGCGCAGTATCATAGCGCAAATGCTGGGGAAGGGGATGGGTCACTTTGGGGAAACGGCACGTTGTGGGGAGAAGGGGAAAGTGGTGTGACGCTGGGGGGAATAGGGAGAAGTGGTGTTAGGATGTGGAGGTATGAGGGAAGGAGAGACTGTGAGGAGGGGAGTAAGGGCGGGGTGTGCAGTTGGTGAGGACAGGGGCGAGAATGAAGGGAATGGGACGAGAGGGGGTAAATGTGAGGAAGGGATGGAGATATGAAGGAGGTGGGGAAGGTGGGAGGGAGGGTGAGAAGACAGGGAAGGAAGTGTGTGAATGTGAGGGACAGGGGTGAAGGAAGTAGGGAGGGTGGGAGAGAGAAGGACATGAAGGGGAGATGTGAGGCAAGGGGTGTATGTGAGGAATGTAGGGATGAATGTGAGGGAAAGGGTAAAGGGAATGCGTGAAGAAGGGACTATAAGGAAATAAGGAGGTGAGGGAAGGGGTAGATGTGAGCGAGAGATGAGAAAGGCAATGGGGGAAGGTAGATGCTGAAAAGGGGGGAAGTGAGAGAAGGGGGCGAATGTAAGGAAGGGTTGTGAGGTAGGCATATAATGGAGGAGCGATGAAAGGGAGGAAGGAATGAGAGAAAGTATAGGATAAGAGAGGGTGGGATGAGAGGAAGGTGATGAGAATGAAAAGGGGAGACTGAAAGAGAGGCGGGATGTAAAGAAGAGAGAAAGGAAGGGATTGGATGTGAGGGAGGGAGGGAGGAAAGGAGGTGGCAGAGAGAGATGAAAGAGAAAGGGGAATATAGGAGAGACAGGGATGAGAGAGGAGTGTGAGTGAAAGAAGTGGACTGAATATAAGAGCAGGGATGGCATGGAGAGGTATGAAGGAAGAGAATGGGATGGGAAAAGCAGTGAAATGATAACAGGGATTTGAGGAAGTGGCATAATGTGAGTGTGTGTGTGTGTGTGTGTGTGTGTGTGTGTGAGAGAGAGAGAGAGAGAGAGAGAAAGAGTGAGAGAGAGAGGATGGGAATCTCCAACCTAACTCATCACCGGGAATCGCTCAGTCGGATTTACCCATTCAGATTATCTCAGTTTGCAGCGAAAATTGACCACATTCCTGGAATCGAAATAGCCAGCGTGTTGACCTTCATCGAGTTGGTCAATACTAGTGTGAAAGCTAATTTCATTGGAAAGTTTAGCAGGACAGGGCAGAATATAACTCACCTGACAATATGCCTGTGCTTCCGGACCCAGGTAAGTTCCCCAGGCGACCCTCATCTGACTGAATTAACGCATTATTATCGGGAAAAATACGGCATTACGTCAGCACTCATTGGCGTCAGGCGAAAAGACTGGGTGAGAAAATTTTGCTCAGTGTTTGTGTTGGTACGTGACCACTGATTTCAAACTTGATCAGTGCGTATGATGAACGGGGAGGAGTCACGCAGGGCCGGAGTAAAACAAATCCACTGATTCGCCACTCATAAATTAATCTTGCCTGCAAAATTAACATCTAATTAGTGGGTCCGCTGACACTTCAGAAGATGCAAACCGATGTATGTTTACATCAATGGAGGTAAGCCGATGATAACGTGAAAACTTTTTGTCTAATCCCTGAATTCCCTTTAAAAGAAAATTAAAAACAACAGTTTTATGAAATACATTACTTCAGCGCGTTTTGTCTAACAGAGATCCCAACACCCTTTCACACCAGTTGATGACCAAGTAGCCTACCTTATACTGGAAGACCGATCTGATTAACAACCAGTGACACTGATGCTTACCACATCACACGTGCGCTGGATTAAGTACTGGCAACATGCAAACAACACAATAACAAATAAGATGCAAACTTGCTGGGAACAGCAGCGTCCAGAGAATGTTGGCAACATCTTGATGAAGTCTCAGCTGCCTCGTATGGACACACCCCATCAACTCTGCTGCCAGCAGGTCTGAAACTGCGCTGTAACATGTTTCCATACATCTGCCCAAATGCTGCTGCATACATGTATCCAAACATTTTGCCAGTTGTGTTGTCAACACACGTTCCAGCACACGTGTGAACGCGCACTGATGCTCATCGAATTTCGTGTAACAACTTGGTAATCAAATTGTGGAAGTGACTCAGTTCCGTCAATTGAAAACAAATCGACTACAGCCACATACATCACCAAGGCAATTCTCCCACCGTATAAAATTACCAATTTCCAGTTACGGAAAATCCAGAACAATGAGGATACCAGCAGAGGTGAACTGTTGGCTCGAAGATAAATTTCTCGTCCTATACATAACCAGAACATTTAGGATTCAATCAATAATAAATTATGAACTCTATAACAATATCCATTTTATTCCAATTTTGCGTAAAAAACCGTTTGAAGATAAATAACAAAAGAAAATAATAAACAAATAAATAATAGATGGACTTGGGCTGAACGGGGGAAATATAATCCTGGCTGCATAAATTAATCCTAGAGAGCGAATTCAAATTACATATTCCATGAACTAATTGGCCATTGAGTGACATGTTATTATACAGTCTAGACGAGGAAATATATTAGCTGATACACTGTTAAACTCCAGACTACATATTAAACTACTAGCTAAACAAATACATTGCAGACTACGAAAAAAATAATGGCTACATCAACAAATTCTAGACTACGAAATAAGCTGCTGGCAACAAATGAATTCTAGTCTACAAAATATGCTGTTGGCTACACAAATACCAATCAACGAAATAAATTACTGACTGCACAAATAAATCCCAGACTTCAAAACAAGTTATTGACAACACAAAATTCCTTTGCACTGGATTTCTCTTCAGTTATAAACAGACAGACACACACACACACACACACACACACACACACACACACACACACACACACACACACACACACACACACACACTTTTTCATAAATTCCTGGCCACATGAGCAAATTACATTGGCCAAAAAAAAAAAAAATACTGACAGCGTTGAAGTCCAGAGTTCTTAATCTTCCAAGAAATTTAAAAATTTAGAATGCAGATATGTATCCCAGAGAACAGCGTTTAGCTGTTATTACAACTCAGCATTCAAGATGGAGAGATTACAACTTTAGGCGAGGTTAGAGTTGAAAGCAGTACAGTTACCTTAGCAATGTGTTCGCAATAAGTAATCAACACGGAATTTAACAAACTACTTCTACGAATGACCAAAGCAAGTAACAATAAATTCTAGAGTAGAATAAACACCTAGCCGCATAAATTCCCTTATACCTAGCTCTTGCACTAGTCATAAATCCCCGAGTTTGAGATAAATTAGTGGTTCCGTAAATTGCCTTTGCACTGGGATGGCCATAAGTCACAAGGCCAGTGTTTAAAGAAGCTTATCAACACATTCACTACAGAGGGGCGGGTCTCTACTAACTTAACCCTTTCGCCGCGAGGATCTAGTATGTAGCATACAGTGTGAGTAAAAAGTCTGGAGACACATGGGTACAAAAAAAGAAAATTCTTAACACGGTCTAGACGTTTATAATCTGCTGGAGAGAGAACCCTCGGGAAGGAAGGATTTGTAGAATCGCTTGAAGGCTGCTACAGAGTAAAAGAAAAATGGACGTCATTGTCCTGAAAGCGTTAGTCCAAATTGCTTTTTAAAAAATGTAATCGTAATATAAAGATTAGCAAAAACTGATTATAAAATGACGACAGCTGAAGTCTAGTTAATCTGGTCTGCTTAGATCCTTAACCTCATTCAGGTCAGCGACTGGCCAAATGTAGTCAGACAGGAGGATAAATTTTACTAGTAACCAAGGAGATTCATTCCTACCTCACAACCAAGATTCATCAGATTTCGGGCAACCATGACGGGGTATTCAAGTTGTGTGGGTGGTCTAGTTCCCTCAGATAAAGACAAACTAAGTACTGTACTATGAAAGGATGGTTGTGTACGATTTCCAACCCTTCACAGTGATCTCTCCACAGCTAAATAAACTTATCTGTCTGCAGCGACAATAAAATGGAACTTACGTCATCATTTTAAGGGGCATCATGGGGACTAACCCTTCACTACAAGAAGTCTCTCCTATGGTGTATGGGCCTGGCAGTAGCAAGATTGAAATATAAAAAAAAGTAATCGTACTGTGGGGGATAATGGAAATAGTCTATGACCCTTGAGTAAGAGAGGTCAACCCTAAGGTAATTAAAATTGCCTGGAGGTAGCAAGAGTATATACAAAAAGTTGCTGAGAAAAGGTATTGCCCTGGGAACGTGGGGTGGTTTTCAGACGTGTGATATGGAAAGGCAAGACTTGGAACTTTTTTTTTTCTACACCTCCACCCCATACCGAATGCATCCTAATAATGTGGGTTGGTACACACACACACACACACACACACACACACACACACACACACATATATATATGAAAAGATAGGACCAATATGCCATTTCCAGTGGAGGTCAGTTTGGTAGTAATGGTTTGTTGTTGTCATCGTTGATTAAACACACACACACACACACACATATATATATATATATATATATATATATATATATACAGTATATACACGTGTATATATAAAGTATACACACTCTCATTACCCTCAACCTTGAATGTTTATAAGAAATAAATTTTTGGATAATGACTTTCTCTTTCTTTATCCGATTTTTTTTTCCCAAGCAACATTACTAGAGTCAAAAAGGGGGATGGGGTGGGGTGGGGAGGAAGGGGATGGGGAGAGGAGGGTCGGTGCAGATAATGGGACAGTTCCGTGTGCTGGGCTTGGCTTAATCTTTTCAGGCCGAGGACTTAATCTTTATTTTTATTTCCCCTGATTTCAGACGATTTTACTCAACTAGAGAGAGGCTTTTCAAACCTGAGGGAACGGGGAAAGCCCTCGCTAACACCTTCACTACACAAGGTCTCCCCTGCGCTGAAGAAAGTCGCACGAGGATAGTATAAATTAATAAAGAATACATCATCGCACTGAAGGAATTAAACCTTTCTTTACGGGGACTGCTTCGAAAGATATTATTTTTAGCGCAAAGAACCAAAGGCTGAAAAAAAGGTTAAAATCAAAATCTGTTCACTTCAAGATGCCGCGACATACTGCGTCTAAGGATGGAGGTCAAGGGCAGAGGAAAAGGCAGACAATTTCATAGTTCATCAGTTGTGTCAAGGAAGGACAGAGATTACCAATTCACTACTGCGTGAGTGATGGAAAGAGGAGGGATGCAAGTGAATAGCAAGAAGGGTGCTGCGTGCCCACTCAGATGGGCAAGGTATGCAAAAGTTCAGAAGTGTTCTATGGATTCGTCTGAGTGCGGTAGGAGAAACGATTAAAAGGGTCATTATCCAAAATTAAGTGGATATTGTTTCCTTCATTTTCAGTACGAGGTCTCTCTCTCTCTCTCTCTCTCTCTCTCTCTCTCTCTCTCTCTCTCTCTCTCTCTCTCTCTCTCTCTATATATATATATATATATATATGTATGTATATATGTAATGTCTGGCAGCAGCAGCAGCAGTAATAAGAAGTAAAAGAGACAATCTCTTGAATTCGGTAATGTACTTTTCACACTGTTCTTATACCAAACGATTACATTTTTAACGTCGGAATATCTCTGGTTGCAGAAGGGGTACTGACGGCTCTTTCTAACTCCTCTGGTTTTGAGAGTCTCTCCTAAACTGAATAAAATCGTTTGGAAATAACGTGCGAAAAAAAGGTCCCCGTACTGAAGGAATCAAAACAAAGATAGCGAGAATGTAGGGCAAGACCCCAATCCCCAATACTCATTAGTGAAAACCAATAATGAGATGAATTTGTGTTTGGTTTCTCTTGCCTCAGAACTCAAAGGAAATAAACCTCTGCTTGCCCTGATAACCCTCACCCCCCAAAACATGGTCTGGTTTTAGCTTGAATGTTATTGTTGTTGACCCAGGCTCATCGGAAACGTGAACCGGGTGAACTGCAGACTTAAGCTGCCTTTTTCAAGCAGTCCACCATCCTCCATTCGGCGGTCAGGGAAGTAGTTGTGGGACGCTTGTATAACCTGGTAACTGGACCATGCATTTATATCGGTGCCACTACGTGAAGGCACTCCATCTCCAGCACCGTCGGCCTGAATGATCCACAGCCATAACTCTCACTTGTCATATCTTTCACTTCAGTTAAATCGTCTGGTGCCAGCTTGAACTGGCAAAGGAAATATAAAAAAATAAGCACTCATTGCTCTCATTTATCTGGTGTGTCACGGTGCAGGTAAAGAAAGGCAAGAAGAAGAAGAAAGCAAATAAACAGTGGCAGGGACGAACACTCTCAACACTAGAAGATAAGAATAAAACAAAACTCGAGGAACTCCTAAACCTCTGAATAACATTAAGTAACAATATTCACCACTCAACACGCAAAAGAAATAAAGAAAAATAGAGACGATATAATGTGATAAAGGGTACTGACCAATCAACTTTGAAGGAAAAAATGCACTGATAAATAATAATCAGGAAACGGTAATAAATACTAACTACAAAATGAAAGAAAAGGTTAATGCATCTTCTCTATAACCCTTTCATTGCGAAGGACCTCTCTTAAGCTGAATAAAATATATAGTTTGTACGTAGCAAAAGAATATTAAGAAACCCGTCCTCGTAGTAGTAGTAGTGGTAGTAGTAATAGCAGTAGTAGTAGTAGTAGTAATAGCAGTAGTAGTAGTAGTAATAGCAGTAGTAGTAGTAGTAGTAGTAGTAGTAATAGCAGTAGTAGTAGGAGAGAGAGAGAGAGAGAGAGAGTCCCCTTCGACACCACAACGTCTTTACTTGGGCTCCCACCAGTCACTTTTCCCCAATTAAAATCAGATCTCTAGTAGCAAAGCCTCTTCAGTCCAACGATGCAGGTTTTCATGCCATCCTTGCTACCTCCAGACGGCTGTATTCAACTTAGGAAAAATCTCATTTATTGACGAAACTAATGAAGGCTGTTTCTCACCCCTCCAGTTCGAAAAGTCCCTCTCAAGCTGAATAAAATCATCTGAAGGTAGTAAGAATAAAAAAATAAAAACTTCGGAATGGAGTCGTTACTAAAGGCAGAAAACTAGTACCTACCAATCAACAGGTCGTTTCCCTTCTCCCACGACCTCCTTTCAAGACTCTTCTCCACACGGCAGCGACTCCGAAGAAAAAGCAAGTTTTTTTCCTCGGTATCTTCAGGTTTTTTCCTCAATTACTCCCCCTTTTTCCAAGTTTCACAGTTTCTTTTTTCTTCCTGTGTTTTTTACTTTCTTCCGTTCGCTCGAGGAAGTCTTTTAGTTTTGTGAGATAATCTTTTTTTTTTCTACATTTTGCACAACTTGGGTACCAACACAAAGTTTCACGATCACAAACACGCACACATATCCAGCCACACAGCACAAACTTAGCTGAAACTTTCTAAACACCACATGAACTGACAAACTTAATGGCAAGACACTTATTTTCCTTCGCTTCTTGCGGTACTTCACCAATACGATGCAAATTCAAGGGAAAGTCAGAATGTGCGAGCATCAGACGAGCGACATCCCGATCTTACCCGCACGGAGACCAGGGAGGGAATGAGGATCAGGCTGGTGTGGAGCCGGGGTTGATTCCAGAGCTGCCTTCTCCCTGGACCTCAGTTACCCCACAGACAGGAGGGAGGATGCCACTGCGTCCCCACTGTTCTCGTCCCCTATTGCAGTTAGCTCTAAGATCATTTCTTACCACTTTCTTCATCTTACCTATGCAGGCCGTGCTGTTCTGAGTTTTGTAGGTTTTCTAACACCTCTTCCTCAGCTAATTATTTTCCGCAGTTAAAGACTGTATATTTAAGATACAGGAAGAAGCACTCGGAGAGTGCAATATCCGCGCCGCACACTCGGTGTAAAGGCCTGTTCACACGACCAGTGGCACCTGTGGTTTTAGAGCATGGTAATAAAAACTGTTGGTTAATACTTATGCTGACATGCTGAATCACCGTACGTACATCAGATCTGTGGCTTATATCGTAATTCGCCACCATACTTCGAAACTTCTGAGCAACGTGCACGGACACGACACGCTGATTGTGCGGAAGAATCTGCAGGCGGAGTTTTGACCTTGCCCTCGGCCCTTGATTTTTTGTTGATTGCTATCAAAATCGAATCGACTCATCCTTGACTGACCCTAAACTCATCCACAAAGTTTTGTTAATATTGGACCAAAATTGATTAAATTGACCTTAGCCTGTGACACTGATCTTTGACCTATTGATCTGAAAATATAATAATTTCACCCTCGCTTAACTTTACACCCGTCCACTAATTTGACCCAAATCAAAATAGATCTATTTGATGTTAAGATGCCAAACAATTGATCTTGTCCTGTGACCTTTACCTTTAAACGCGTTCTCACACCTGAATAACTTCACCTTTTCCCATCCCTCAACCCTTGCACCTAGTTTGGTCATAACCAGATCAAAACTGTATGAGCTGATCTTGCCCTTAATTCCATCTAATATTTTTTTTTCCTTGATCTTGCTAACAAACAGACGGACAGACAGATGGAAAGACAGACAAGCGCCGGGTGTAGAGAGAAGTTATTTTATCAACACGTATCATTTAAAGAAATAAACTGTTAAGATAGAGGGACTACGAAGCCTCCTAAGATTATATTTCGGCCTAATATTTTATACCTATATACCTAGGTCTTATGACGCGTTATGCCTGGCTGTCTGTTACTATAATTTAACTCTTTATTTTCTTACGTTTCTTTCTGTAAGGAGTGGCTTTCCAGGCATTCCCTCCATACTCAGTACTACACTACATCCCTACGACTGTCCATGTCTCTTTTAGGACTGGGGGTTTCCTCAAATAATCAGAATTCCCAGTGGTTTTCAAATGTAATACCTAGTTGGTACAAAGGATCTGAACTGATTAAATCTATCCATCCATCTATCTATCTATCTAACCTGTCTGTATCTGTTTACCTATCTAATTATCTGTCTGTATGCATTTATCTATTACCTAGCGCAGCAGCTTCTAAAAGTTTACCTCAAAAGAAAAAAGAAGGAAATCTCAAATATTTTTTTCCCACAACTTCATCCTCCTTCACAGCTACTGTGCATAATGACTCTTACACTTTAATTCATCCTCCCTCATACCTACTGTGAATAATACTTATCTTTCATACCTACTGTGCAACACACGAATATCTTACTGTAGTTCATCCTCCCTCATTACCTACTGTGCATAACAAATCTATCTCACTGCAGCCCACATGAGGCTACTAAAAACAATCCCCGAATCTTGCAAACCTCATTCCAGATCTTCAAAAAAGAGTGACATATTTGGCTTTAATCACCAGGCCCGCCACTCTATCAAACACGCACCGGCCTTCATTAAACTATATACTTAATTATTCGCCCTCGCCCGTTCATTTTAACTTATATGATTCAATTAAGTTCCCCCCCCTCGCTCACTACGCACATACACACATGACCCTGATGGTAACTCTCTCTCTCTCTCTCTGCATGTGTGTAATAGTAGTAGTAGTAGTAGCAGACTGAGCTGTTCGTGCGACACACAAGATACAGCCAGGTGAATTTCTGGTGCAGGGTTACTTATGAATCACCCTGTATATCATTCCAATTCGAAAAGCTCATCTCAGACCTAATATAAATGCATGGAGATGGCAAGAATAAAGAGAAACTAAAATAAGCCGCCTATGCTAAAAATATAAATCCATTACATGATCCCAAGCCACTGACAGTCTCTTGGTGATTCGAATTGACCCGTCTAAAGATCGCTAGGAATGATACACCACCAAAAACGTGAAATGTATATGTCAAACCAAAACTGCGACTCATCAGAAGGGCTCACGGAAAAACCCTGATACGAGATTTTACATTAAGATCCTTCCCTTCCAGACGTGAGTGTGGATAGACAGATATTCACGAGGCAGATTGGGCTGGATTTGCATACTTTGGTGCCATTACCTTAACCTGGTCCAGATTTTTGCCCTTCACCAGCCTATTTCACGTAGCTCTGTGGCAGAAAAATGCTTTAATCGAGGCCTAGGTCAATGCCAGAAGCAGTTCTGGAAGCCGAAGTCGAGATATAGCCCGAGACTTTGAAAATGTGGTCTTTAGGCCGAGGCCATGAGATCAGGAACCAAACTTCAGTCCCATGTCTGTCTGCTACCAAAGTTACCAGTATAATTTTGCTTGTCAACTCTTTATGTTTTGGTGCGTGTTTTTTTTTTCTCTAATTTTTTGTCGGTCGCTATAATTCTAGCTTTCACTGACGGCTACAAAACGACTAAGAGCTAACTGCTGACTATAAAAGCTCCCTCAGAGGTGGTTACGTAATGTCTGATGTTGCCTCCAGGCGACAAAAGCTAAGCGTTTCCTGCCAGCTACAAATGGGCTTAGCTGTCCCTTTAGGCCAGAGCTTTCCAACTCCTTTCGGAATGGGTCAACCCTGAAAAGGCCCTTCCACGAAACCGTAGCCCATTATGAGACTGGCCAAAGTATATTATACACAGGTATCACAGCACATAAAAAAATTAAAGAAAAAAAAAAAATGTGACACGTCCTGCTCTCTCGTGCACGACCATCTGGAAACTGCTGATATACCTACCACAATATTAATTATATTTCACCTTTTTATCCATATTACTGAACGGAGTACTGACACTGTTTTATTATTATTTCTTTAATGCCATTAATTTGCTTTCAGACAGTAAACAACACACAAGTAATCAAAATGTGTCTTTACACATTTATTTTAGATAAGCCGAGTTTCTGAAAAAACAGCAAAGGAAATGTAGGCAGATGAACAAATGAAATGTGAATGACGCATCATCACCATCATCAATGGTGATAACACTCTGCCATCTTTTACTTATTTATTTTGTACATAAGAAAATAAGACTAAAATAGCCTAAGTTAACCTACCCACGGCAAACCCCTCCTGGAGAAGAAAAAGTATCCAACTCTACTACAGTTGGAGAATTTGCAGCCGAGGGTCATCCACTCTGACGTAGTGTGGGGGGAAAAGTTCGGTAAAATATCACCCCTTGTTGACATTTTGATGTGTGTGTGTGTGTGTGTGTGTGTGTGTGTGTGTGTGTGTGTGTGTGTGTGTGTGTGTGTGTGTGTGTGTGTGTGTGTGTGTGTGTGTGTGTGTGTGTGTGTGTGTGTGTGTGTGTGTGTGTGTGTGTGTGTGTGTGTGTGTGTGTGTGTGTGTGTGTGTGTGTGAACCTCCGTTTTCACCAACTTGCATACGTGATTACTGAACATTGTGACAGAGGAAGGACATTGAGACACTATGTATGCTACCTCTCCATGTGCTGAGCCTGTCATTTGTAGAGGCTCTGTAGGCTCCCCACGAATCATTAATTACCCTATCAACTTTGCCATTAGGGCGGTGACAGTGATTAAAACGATATATAGTTGAATTTGTGGAGATGATGGTCAAGTGGTCTGTTGTTTAAAAGGACGTGAGTTCGATCCCAGAGTGATGCAGGGAACAATTTAATTATCTGCATTTCGTTAACGCAAAATTTACAGATCTCCCACAAGACCCACATCCATATCATAAAAAACGCAAAGACTACTGCACCTGTTCTGAATAACATTGCCATTGCATGTATTCAATATGGACAGTGCCGAAGTGATAACATGAGATGGTGTGTGACTCGTAGGTGGACTGAGTCTGAGGGCACCGCCTGTCAGGTCTATGCCCCGAATCGGACACCTAAAAGAAAATGACAACCGCTTCAGTCCCGTGACCTCTGTCTTAACTTGGTTACTTCTAGGCATTTCTATTCAGATTAGGAAAGAGAACTCGTATAGAAGAAACCAATGAGTATGCATTATTAAAAACTTTATACACAGCTTTACGTGTATGTATTAAATACTTCACACAAAGCCTCATATGTACCAATCACCTGTTACGTAATCCCAGGTGCATGTACTAAAAATTCCATACATAATCCCAAACCTTATGTATCAAAAACTCCATACATAATCCCAGGCGTATGCATCAAAAACTTCATGCAATATTCCTGGGGAACGTACAAAAACTTTATACATAATTCCTGGCGTATGTATCAAAATCTTCACACAATATAATAGGCGTTCAACAGTTAATGCATAAAAATCCCAGGTTTAGGCATCAAACTTCATATATAAGCCTAGGTGTATGTACTGAAAACTTCGTACATAGCCCCGAACATATACAGTATACTGTATTGTATATTTTACCTGCGGAGTTTTCTATCAAAGCGTCGAGTGAAGGTAAGCGGGGAGGAGGGAGAGAGAAGAGTCGATACCTGTGTAACCCAGTGAGACTGTGGTGCCCTTGTGACTGCGGAGGAACACACACACACACACACACACACATAAGCCGTCTCTCTCTCTCTCTCTCTCTCTCTCGTTTGTCTGACTGTATAGCTCCCCTTCCTCGGTCTACCTCTCCTCCTTCCATCCATTCCCCATGTGTTTTTATGACTGACTCTGTAATATCTTAATCACATAATGGTTGTGTGGGATGGATTAGAGAGAGAGAGAGAGAGAGAGAGAGAGAGACAGACAGACAGACAGACAGACAGAGAGCGGACAAACAGACAAAATAATCAAAGTAAAATGGGGGGGGGACAGCAAAAACACTTTCTAATACTTTTGCCTTTTTTTTTTTTTTTTTTTGAGCAGGGCATGCGTATATCACAGTTTTTATTGAGCGTGGTTGAGTGTCAAATTAATCTTTTATTTTTTCTATGGGGATCAAACGCTCAGCCCTACACACTGCCCACCTGTGACGCTCAGCACTAGTCCACCCCCTACCACTGACCTCCCTAGAATCCCGGCAACGTCCAATATTTTCAGTTTATTCTTGCTGCTGCCTGACGATTTATTCAGCTTATGGAAAGGCCCCTGGCAGTGGAGAGGTTTATCAAGGCAACATCTAACCCCCCCAGCTTAAAATGCCTCTTCCAACCTGAATAAAAATCCTCTGGAGGTAACAATACACTTTCAACCCTTTCAGTCCGATGACGTGCTTTGAATTATATTTTTCTGTATCCCCAGACATTTACTTAACTTTCAAAATGTTTCGAAATGAAGAGGTTGGATTTAATATTCATTTACCCATTCACAACACGACGTACATCTTCCCAGAGCTGAATGCAATTGTCTGGAGATGGGAAGAATAAATGATTACAAGACGACATTGGACTGGAGATGTTAAGAAAAGGCGTCACAAGAAAAGGCGTCACAAAATAATAAATGGCATCACTGAGTAGGAAAAGGCGTCACAAGATAAGGAGAGGCGTCACAACATAGAAAAAGGTGCCACAAGATAAATGATGTCACAAGATAGGAAAAGGTATAAAAGATAAGGAACTGCGTCACAATGGCGTCACAAGATAAGGCATCACAAAATAAGAACACGTGTCACAAGATAGGAAGTTTGTCGGAAGATAGGAAAAGGCGTCAAAATATAGGAGAACGCGTCACAAGGCAAGAAAACGCGTCACATGATAGGAAAATGCGTCACTAGATAGGAAAATGCGTCACTAGATAGGAAAATGCGTCACTAGATAGGAAAATGCGTCACTAGATGGGAAAATGCGTCACTAGATAGGAAAATGCGTCACAAAGGAAGGTCAAGTGTATGCTCCTTGGAGACTGGTTTTCCTCACTAAATACTGTAAGAATATAAGCAGAAAAAATCGATATGGAAGAAGTGTTACGAAACCTTCCCTGTAGATGCAGATGCAACATGAATAACACACACACACACACACACACACACACACACACACACACATTATCCCAAGAACATATGAGATTTTAATTAGTGTCCGGTAAACGAACTTGCCGATCCATACCTGCTTTACCGGTCCAGTGGCCATTTTAACGTGTGAAGCCTGAGTTATTAGTGTTTGATGATTTTATTTGATGTTAACGCGTTTGCTACGTATGACTGAACACAGGTCTCGAGTAATGAGCTTCGGATCACCACTGTTTCCATTTTTGGGTGTGGGGGGAGGGTTGAGGTCGTGTGTGTGTGTGTGTGTGTGTGTGTGTGTGTGTGTGAATACTGAGACATGTTAGATATATTGTGGAGTGAGGAGAGATGGGATGAATTTAACTCACACAAAACAAGAATCCATCCCCACACTGAATGAAACTGCCTGGCAGTAAATGGTAGGGTGATGCTGCTGCTATTTCCTTTTAAGGTTATATTCAAAGACGCTCTGAAGATTTCGTATCACTCCATCCTTAGCGATTTACTTTGCACATTATGCCTAGGAATCCTCTTTTATAATAATGATGCAGATTATGTCGATATAGAAGCAATCCAGGCAGCATACAAGACTTTAAGGTGTAATATACAAAATAAATAGCTGTGGAAGAGGTGTTACGAAGCATCCTGTGCCACTCTCACAATACAATCCATAAGGCCACCACTCTCTCCTGCAACCCCTACGGGTGTGTCGAGGAAGGTGATCAAGAAAAGAGCAGGTAACCCCTTCAGGCGTAGCTGTGAACCAACCTAGATCCCACCAGTGTCGTGTTCTTCATCCACGTGGGCCTTGCTTCCCCTCCACTGAGCCGGATTAATGAAGCGGTGGGGTGAGATGTGAATTGCCTTGATACCGTCACCTTTCTATGCTTCCGTGTATGTCTGGTGGCTTAACCCTTTGAACTGAAGACTTGAATCCCAGGACAGTGAATGACTAACCCGCAACAAACTCAGAGGCCTTTGTTACAGAAATGAGCACCGTCACTAAACGCAAAATGAAAATGTCCTTTTACCCCCACTTCTTGCTATTATACTCAGCTTATAAAAGTCCTTGTGTAATGACGGGCTGTACCCAACCACTCCAGTCCAAAAAGTCTATCCTAAGCTGAATAAAATCGTCAGGAGATGACAAGAGTAAAATGAAAAGACGACATCTCCGAATTCAGCGAGTTAAACTACCTGCGCTTGATGTGCTGAGTCTGGATTCACAAACAGAGATATGATCGCCTTTCTCTCGTTGCTTAAGAAAAACGGCAATTTTCCGCCCTCTCCTTTCTATGTCTCTCCTACAAAAACACACACAGAACGGCTCAAGGTACTTTTTCTGCTCGTAACTAAGCTTTTTTTCTTTCTTTTTTTTAGGAAGACTAGGTGACATGGGAAGATTCTAAGTTTTCTCAGCGATCGTGCAAGATGCCCTCTCCACAACTCCCACACCCCTGTTCCATATACCTCACCATCCCTTCCCTCTATATCATATCGATCTCCCCGTCCCCTTCCCTCGTTCTCTCTCTCTCTCTCTCTCTGTCACACACAAATGTCCCTGGTGGTGAAGGAGTTATATCCACGGATCTGCCCAGCTCCTCAGCGTCCCGTCATGCGCAACATCTCATGCAAAACTTCCCGGGGGTTTATTTGCATGAATTTAATTTCCCTGAGTGAGCAAAACTGGGGGATATGTGACGTAGACTGCGAGGCTTGCTTTAAAGCCTCCTGGAATCCCATGACGTCCCTGGGGAGTTTAATTTTGCTAATTCCAGGCGATTTTATTCAGATGTCACCCTCTTGCTGTAACCCCTTTGAATCCCGATATTCCTTTTGTGTTTTTTCTTGCTATTTCCAGGCGATTTTCTCAAGCTAACGGCTGACGATTGTAGTCACCTCAGAGAGAGTCAAAAGAGCCTGAGAGTTATGTATGAAATTTATTGTGACGGGAAAAAGTAACGATTGCGCGACTGACAAATACTGTGTGCTGAATAATAATGACGATAAATGCGTGAATGAAAGAGAAAATGTGTGTGCTAAAACTGAGCGGCGCCTGGACAGAAAAGTATTACGTGTAGTTAAAGGTTTTAATGTGTGAGGGAATGGATATTGCGTACAGAAAAAGTATTGGAAACGACAAAGAGAGGAAACTGGGAGCTGTGGAAGTAGTGGCTGAGAGAGAGAGAGAGAGAGAGAGAGAGAGAGAGAGAGAGAGAGAGAGAGAGAGAGAGAGAGACAGACAGACAGACAGACAGACAGAGACAGAGACAGAGACAGACAGACAGACAGACAGACAGACAGAGAGCTGTCACGTGACGTGAAAATTTTTCAAGAAAACTTGAAATAGTAGTAGTAGTAGTAGTAGTAGTAGTAGCGCAAATAATAATAATAATAATAATAATAATAACAATAATAACAATAATAATATAATCATCATCATCATCACCATCATCATCATCATCTTCCTCCACCTCATCATCATCATCCAGACCTCCTTTCCCGCCCTAGGGCAGGGTGAGGAGCAGCAACGTCCAGACAACCTAAGTTTGCCCAATCCAATGGAACACGCTTCCATTCACTCATCATTCAAGCCCCCGGAATCCTGGCTCTATCTGATGCGCCAAAAACATTCACCACGTTCTGTAGATTCACATAAACGTATCCGAAAGTGTCAATTCGGACGCTGTCACGTTAAAAAGGGGTGTCAAATCCCTGACTATGCACTTCTTCTCACAACATTCATCCAGCTAGCTCGATCTCTTGTCAGTTCCCTAGCCTCACCGAGTCCCATACCTCTCTTCCTCACACACCCATCCACCATATCCCTCCACCTTCTCCTTGGCCTACCTCGCCTCCTCCCTCCTTCAGATTCGCTCAGATATACCTTTTTCATCAATCTATTGTTATCCATTCTCTCCACATGACCATACCATCTCAGTATACTCTCTTCGATTCTGGTGTCCACAGACTTCCCACACCGCATCTTTCACAAATCCATTATTTCGTATTCTATCCACTCTCAGTACTCCACATACATTCCTCAGCAGTCCCATCTCCACTGCTCTCACTCTTGACTTTTCATTTTCATGGCATACCATACTCTCACATCGAAAGGTTAAAGTTGGCACTAACACTCCTTCATGTAAGCCTCGTACAGCTGCAACACTCAAGCCTCTGTTTCTTATCAAGGCCTTCATTGCACCAGCTACTTTCCTTCCTTGTGTCACTCTACTTTTCACTTTTTTTGCACATTTTCCTCTCTTTTCTATCGCTGTACCCAGGCATTTGAACTCTCACACCAATTCCAGTTTCGCTCCATTCACTGTAACATCACACTGGGAGTCACCTTCTCTCTCAATAACCATCACTTTAATCATTTCTACATTTACTCTCAAGGCAAGAAGCTCACAGACATCAGCAAAACTCTACACTAGTCCACAAAGTTCTTGCCCGGTGCTTGCAAGTAGTACTGCATCATCAGTATTACAAGAAATTTGAGATATTCCATCCATCACCATTCATTACCAACATTCCACTCTCCACTACTCGTGTTTATACTTTTCTCATCACCCCATCCATATATATATACTCGTATATTGAACAACCATGGGGTCATCGCACAACCTTGTCGCACGCCCACACTGATCGTGAACTATTCACTTAATGCCCATTCACCCTTACACAGGCCTCACTACCATCATAAAAACTCCTGACGGCACCTACCAGCTTACCATCTACACCGCACATGCGCAAAACCTTCCACAATCCTTCTCTGTCTACTTTGTCATATGAGTTATCCAGATAATAATAATACAAAACGAATAATATGAATAAGAAGAGACGAATAAGAATAGTAGTAGCAATAATAATGGTAAATAATAATAATAATAATAATAATAATAATAATAATAATAATAATGGTAGAACATGTTAATAATAACAGACTAAAATAAAAAAGATGACAATGCACAAAAATAATGAAAGAAAAGCATTCGGAAGCCGAATGCTAATCTCCTGCCAGAATATGCTGTTGGCCAAGTCCAAGATTTTGGGCATATCTTGATACCCTGAAGGTTTCATGTTGATAGCTCAAGCCGTTAATGAGATATAGTGACACACACACACACACACACACACACACACACACACACACACACACACACACACACACACACACACACACACACACACACACACACACAGGGGGACAAAAGCATTATCGTTCTGCTTGTAAAGGCGGTGTATAATAAATAAAACAACAACAGCTCCAATTTACCGCATTAAACAGGCTGTTTGAGAAGTCATTTACCTCGCTGCGCCGGACAAACTCTTTGCGCAACCTCTGGTCTTAGCGTTCACTCACATCCCAAAACAAGCCGACAAAATACTCAACTAATTCTTAACTCCGAAAGCCAAATACTTGTATCAACAGTGATTTTCGTCACGTTTCATTCAGTTAGAAGAAAATAATAATAGATGATTCGCTGGCCAAGGAGTTACGAGAGAATCAACCTTACCTGAGCTTACCGGTACCTGCCCAAAATGGCTGCCGTCCCGACCCACCCGACCCCACACCTGTTTACCCACCTACCCACCTTATCACCATGGTTTCCCTGCAAGGTGTCGTTTCTTGTCCACTCCAAATGAACCCCAGCACCTTCTTCTAAATTGCTGCAGTCTTGCCGCCACTTCTGCTATGTAATTACGATGTTTGTGCGATCAGATAAAAGCCAAGACCACCCTCACTACCCACACGTAAATAGTGACGCGGTGCAATGATGGCCCATCTCGGGGTCCTGGCTCCTGATTGGCCAGTTGCAGTCACGTGACCAGTAGCTATCACGTGACGTAACAAATCTTTAAGAAAACTTCACATTCTTGTAATTTCTTTCCGCGACTATCGTGTACTAAATTCCTCGTTGCAACACAGGTGCGATTAATCCGACTTGAACGGTGAAAAATGACGCGCAGATTCTTATCTTACGGATCGCTGAGAAAATAGAAAAACAAGGAGGATGCGCGAGCATCCTCGTCCTGCTTGGTGAGCAACAAAGGCGCTCCACCATCTTTACCGATGTACGTGAGATTACGAGTTAATTATATACTGTACTTTTTTTCCCCTTAAAACAGGGATGTATATTCTTTAAAAAGTCGTTTGACTAGTTGAGGAATATAGTAGTAGTGGTCAGGGGCAATATGCCCCCAGACAGGACACTCTGCATCATACATCCACCACACGGTAACCATGGCAAAGGGTGCAAGGAGCCTCGGCTTTGGGCAATCTCCTTACTTGGGTCGCGATAACCAATCTTACGGCAAAATTTTATGGAAGCAAAGCTATTCAGTTAGTAAGTTTACTTGACCGTGGTGATTTCAGTTACAATATAGTATTAAAGGGTTATACGCTGCAAAAACGCTTGCAGTGCTCCACTGAACACTGTAATGAGACCTTTTTTTTTTTTTTGGGGGGGGGGAGCTACATAAACAACAATAATACCAGACATTAGCAACACAGAGTGAATGAGTTCATATGTTACGCAGTGCAATATTTTTATCTGGCAGCATAGCAGGCTATCAACTACAGTACTATTCCGATTTTAACTTGGCCCAGATTTTCGTTCTTTCGCAGATTAGATCACGAAGTTCCATGGCAGAAAAAGACAATGTTATGGATCTACCTCCTATCTATAGCACTTCTCATGACTAACACCATTTTCAGGCATAAATTTATTACTACAGCTCAGCATTCAAGATGGAGACTGCAGTTTAAGGCCTAGTTAGAGTAAAAAGAGTATAGTTTGTGTTTAAGCCACACTGTCGTCAGAAGAGTCAAAATTATCTTACGTTCATGTCCCACTATGATCATTTTACTCAAACCTGGCCCATAATTCCCATCTCCCCATCGTCAATGCTTACTTATATAAATAGATTGACACTAGATTATGATGCAGGTCACAATGAAGTGCTAGTGAAAGAATATAGAGCCGCAGTATCGTCTTATTCTGCCAATGAGCTATGTGAAATAAGCTACCAAATGATGATAATCTAGGCAAAGTTTAAGTACAAGGCCTATTGAAAATTTCATGAGCAGATAAAAACTGCTGTGATCTAGAAACTTCCCTTTTCCTTTTATTTTCACTTTCATTTATTTATTTATAGACACACACACACACACACACACACACACACACACACACACACACACACACACACACACACACACACACACATCCTTGTAGCCTTATCTTTTGACTTATTGTCCTCAAACCTAGTAAGATTGGTCTTAAACATTCTTCCTCTTTTACTTTTTCTTCTTCTTCCATTCTTCACCAGTTTCCAATACAACACCACAACAGAGTAAATTACAGTCATGGCGAGAACCGTAGAACAACCACTGTTTCAGACGCCATAACACATTCAGAGCGGCGACCTAAACTAAGCAAGAAAATGTTATGACGTCTCCTAAGACCTCTCCAGTCTTCATCAGTTTCCAATACGGCACCAAAACTGATTTAGAGTATAGCTAAGAGCCAAAACCGAAACTGTGGGCGATCTGGGCGCCAAATTCTCGATAGCTTAGGAGGATTTCTTGAACCTCTTCCGAACCAGTTTATTGTGCATGCAGGATCTTACTGTTTTCCTTTACGTAATTTGTGTCTTTTTTAATATTTGCCTGGACTGCATAAGTGACATAAAAGGTAATATTAAATGCGACATTTAAAGAGGTAAACAGGTAAAGTAAAGGAGTTCGCATCCTGAGTTGTCGAGAATACCAAACCTTCGTGTCGCACGCCATATCAGATTCAGAACCGATTCGGAAACTACGCAACAATATCGGAATCTGGCAGTGGTGCGCCCATATTGGAAATGGTGCGATGCCTCAGGAACGGGACGGACAAGACAGCTGTATCGAGAGGGGTGTAGGTGGGAGGGGTAGAGGAGGGGAAGAGTCGAGTATATGACTGGGTTCAGTTGGAATACAGTGCAGTGGAGGAATGGAATGCACTGGCAGGTTTACGCTCGATCCTTTGTCGTAACCAAGATTTTTTTTTTTTAACTGCTTTATTTTTATGGTGTGTTTTTCATTACTTTTGCTTCCACCAGCTTATACTGTTCAGCCTGGGAGAGACTTTACAAGTTGTAGAGCTCAAAAATAGCTTCCAGTAACCTTTTCATTACAAGATGTTTCTCTGGCTGAATAAAATTGTCAAGTATGGGCAAAAATATGATGGAAAGTAGAATTACCCATCAAATTTAATGGTCTACGGAAACGAGTGCTGAGCCTTCCCTTGTATCTTGCTCTAATTGAAAAAAAGAAAAAAAATGTTGAGTTACGAAAAGGAACGGGGCGTACCTTTGTTTTGCATTAAGAACAAGACTAATGGAAAAATTGCATTCTCTGTCCCTTGTCCTTCCTATTAAAACAAATCTCAGGGTTTCGTGGCACGTTTTCCCCTGCGATCTATTCTGCACATTACACCTCCACAGATTAGGTCGATGTTAAGATGATAGAAATAAAGTACAGGAGACTATTAAGGTGAATAACGTACAGGAGGATATTAAGGTGAATAACGTACAGGAGGATATTAAGGTGAATAACGTACAGGAGAATATTAAGGTGAATAACGAACAGAAAAATATTAAGGTGACAGTCAAAATGAATCGCTAAGGAAGAGATGCCACGAAGCCTCCTCTGCCACCTTGAATACGGTCCGTAAATGAAGTAGGGAACTGATCAGTCTCTCTCTCTCTTTCTTTCTCTCTCTCTCTCTCTCTCTCTCTCTCTCTCTGTGGGGGGGTGGGGGGGTGGATGGGTGTCACAGAGAGAGAGAGAGAGAGAGAGAGAGAGAGAGAGAGAGAGAGAGAGAGGAAAAATATATATATTCCCTCACACTCCAACACTCAACCATCGATTTCCACCCAGGTCCCCATTTCAGTTTAAGGGACAAGCAGACACATCCTACCAGGCCAGTGTTTTTTCTTTTTAATAATCCCCGTCATTTCTATTGGCATTCAGTCTCTTCTTGTTTCTTTCCCGCTTTGGATAGAGAAAATTTTTTGTTTCGTCCAGCGGTCTTCCACCTTGGTTTTTACCACGTTTATTGGTTTGTTCCTCCATTATGCCTTCCTCTAAATCCTCTGCTTCTTCCTCTGTTCTCCGCTTGTCTTTTTGGGCTCATATGCGTGAACATTCTTCTGCTGTCCAGGTCTATACTGATGGTTCTAAATCGTTAGATTTTAGAAGGTACAGGATTTGCTGTCTCCTTTCCTGAACGCTCTTACAAATACAGTTTATCTTCTGTGGCTTCTATTTTAACTGCCGAACTTTATACTTGTTAGATGCCGTGCGGCAAGCTTTTACCTATCCATCTACGTCATTTGCTTTGTTTTCCGATTCTCTTAGTGCCCTTCTTCTGTTGCGCTCGGCCTCTCGATTTCACCCTTTAATTCTGCGGATCCTAGAATGTTTTTTCCGGATGTCTGTAATGCACAAGTATGTACGGTTTTGTTGGGTGCCTAGTTACGTTGGTGTCCCAGGTGATAAACGTGTCGACGCCTTAGCTTGTGTTGCTGTCCGGCCGCCTCGCCTCCCATTCCATTCTGTCCCCGTCACTGACTTCTTCCCTGCCTGCACAGTTTTGTCACATAGATGGCAGTCTTCCTGGTCCTTGAATACAAATGCCAAACTTCAAGCTGTTAAGCCCTCCATTGTTCCTTGATTCAGCCCTTTCCATAGCACTTCTTCGTGACTGGCATTAAACTCTAGTGCTGATCTATTGCTACAGCTCAGTATTAAGATGGAGAGATGGGAGGTTTAGGCTGATGGAAAAACAGTATAGTAACCCCTTGAATCCCCTGACGTATTTTCTTTTTCCTAATTACCCTCCTGACGATTTTATTGAACTAGACGTATCATACTGGAGGTGTTAGAAATAGACTTGTTAAACATCTTTAGTGCGAGACACCTTTCCTAAGTTCCATAAAAATCGTCTGATAGCGGTAAGGATGAGTTAAAAATAAAACTGTGTCACCCAGAATCAAGGAGGTAAAGAAATGTAATTGGCAAAATAAATCACTAAGAAAGACGTGACACGAAGCCTCCCATGCCCTCTCGATTACGGACCGATAGGACAAGAGCTCCGAACATGAACCATTTAAAACTGAACAGCGCACCATTTAGAAGCATTCAGTGACCGTGCTTTTTTTCCTTTATCCAATATTCACATGCACTCTGCGGCAATATTGGGCCACTCAGCATATGAGAGCCCCTTTTGGACAGCGCTTCGCTTTGCTCGAAAACAGCAATTTATGGGTCGACGCAAGAGCAAGATAATCTTCGGAAAACCCCCGACGTATTCCACGCAATGTCAAAGTTCCCAGGGGTCAAAACACCTCATCCGAACATTGCATTCAACATAAAATTGAAAGGTGATCATCCATGACACAGTTGCGACCTTCCTAATAAGTTTCATCGAAATCCTTCTCCCGGTTTGGGCAGCGCACACAATATTTTTTCATACAGACATACAGTAAATAGACAGATAGATTAGCTTACCTCTTCATTCCGATGACGTATATTAGTGTCATCTCCAGACTACTTTATTCAACATGAGAGACTTTTCAAACCTGAGGGATTAGTTAGATATAGTCTTGATTAATCCCTTTACATTAACAGGTAAATGGTCAAAGAAATACGTTCGGAAATAGTAAAAATGAAATACGATACGTCATCAAATTGAAGAGGTTGAAATAAAGAAGGAACGTTATGATTAAGCAACACAGTCCCCGATATGCTCCCTCGGTTATACGAAACAAAGTAGGACTGGTTCAAAAGAAGCTCCTGATACTTTTCTATTTCGGGACTTTCTCTTCTTTTCAGAAAGTTTAATAAGGAATGTGGGAACATTCTGCACTCTCTCTTCCTTCTTCCTGCAGATGCAAATCTTAGTAACTGATCTGAAGTCTGTAAAAACTGTTCGGAACAACGAGGGGATGTGAGGTGTGATGGAAGGAAGAGGCGGGAGGTGCGATCAGTGGCTGGTCAGGCGTGGTGAGATGCAGCAGTGGCCTGATACGGTGAGCCGTGGGTCAAACAAGTGAAATTTGTTGTAGGGTCCCTTCGCTAGGTGGCTAATGCAGGCTTTGTACCGGCCCGTCCATGACTATTTATTTTGGTTATTATACTTTACTCTGTATGCTACTTGTATGGTTGTATTATTGATATAGTTTACACAGTAACAAAAATATATTGGGTGCAGTGAATGGAATAAATCACTAGGAGGAGCTATAATGAAATCTTCAAAAGCCATTTAGAATATTGCCATATAGGCAACATATAACCACATCAATCCAATATCTTATGGCTAACCCTTCCAGCATGAAAGGCTACCAAACCCAATAAAATCTTTTGACAATTCTGCCCCACAATTTGTCACTGCACCTCTGTGAACCAGAAATGAGTCGGCCATTAATAGTTTAAAATAACGTCACATAGTTTACCGTGCATGTTGGCCACTCTCCTCACAATACATGACTTTCACGTAACGAATCCCAGTGTCTAGTAGTGTGAACCATCAGTTCTACGGATGTCCACTCTCCCACTGTTTTGGCTGGAGCTCGTTAAAAATGCCCGATTCGGACCCTGAGCAGAAAAAAAAAAAAAAAACTCCTTATTACTTGTTCCCCCATTTCCACATTGTGAGAGTCTATCCACAGAATCTTAAGGAGGCTCCAAGTAGGTCGAGGGATGAAGATTCAAGTCAAAAGGCTAGGTGTCCTGGGGTTTCTGGAATTTCTCCACATTTAAATCTGCTGCCATGTTCCGACCTCAAAGGAATATGTATGACACAGACGAATCTGAAGTCTTCCAGGACAAGTATTCACTCTGTATTGTGTAGGGGAGCCCCAGTAGCCACCTTTAATCCGGCCCTGCATTAAATCATCAGCCTATACCCACATCAACCATCATAGCCTAGTAACCGCGGGTTACAGGCAATGACGTTGTAGATGTTAAATAAACCGTAAGGTATACCGGCTGTAGCACAATTAATGGTAAATGTGCATTTTACTTTAAGCAGTAAAAGGACATTGTCAGTGCAGTTCCTATTTCTCCAGTTTTCTGTATTGACTATTTTGATGGTGGCAAACAATTGCTTACTGTTGACTTCCCCCCTCCCTTTTTCTTCATATTTTTATGCCTCGCCGAGGTTTGTTTTAACTAGGGTATATTGGATGAGGCTTATTGTAAGAACTGCTTGCTTTCACTAGTTCAAATTTCGCACTTTTCATACATCCAACTGCAAAATTCTGTACACAGCAACCATTACCTCAGTTCTGTGCTACAGCGTAACCCGTGTGCCCCACCCTAGATGGAGCCATTGAGGCGTCACATTTCTGCCCGGAAAATGCTGAAAATGCTGTTTACGTTGGCTGGGTTGGTGTGGCCGCACGTTGTGGTAGGACTGCAAGGTAAGTGGTAGTGGTAGAACTGGAAGATAGGTGGTAGTGGTAGAACTGGAAGGTAGGTGGTAGTGGTGGAGTGGAGGAGAGGGCAGTCTGCTAAGTCCTATATTATGGTAGTAGTAGTTTCATAGCATATATTCTTTGGGAAATCATGGTTCATACAGCAGTTAATATTATTTTTTATGTCGATTACATGATTATAACAGTGGATAAAATCCGAAGATACGAGCAATAAGACTTTGTTGAAGGAATGTCTTGTTTTCGGGCAGGTTGCAAGAACCATATACGAGTATATAGTGAGAAACGAAAGTTAAGAAAAGTTGAATATTGTAAAGAGCTTATAACATAGGTAGGTGTTAGTAGATGGATCCGTGAGTGGTTCATTATTAGGACTGGAATATGACATGTCCCCATGGTTGTTCAGAGTATGTAAATAGATGCACTGATGGAAAACGGCAGGTAGATAACTGAAGTAACTAAAGCTTGCATGAGTAGAAAAAACATGCGCATGACAATCTGGTAGTCTTTTTTTTTTTTTTTTTTTAACTAGTACTACCACTGTATCCCCTGTATGCAGAAGACTACAGCCCGTCCTGTCTCGAAGCGTACCAGTGTTGTCGCCACCACCCAGATTCCCAGGAATTTCAAGAGTGCTGCCGAAGCAACGGATGCTGTCCCATCTGCCACGGGGTCTGCACTGATACTGGTCAGTTATCATTTTGTTCCTATGACTCTCAGCTGAATAAAATCTTCTGGCGGTACCTGGGATTGAATACTAGAGTTGTCCCGACTATGAGAGGTTTAATAATAACTAACACTCGGGCTCATGACTCTCAGCCTGTTCTCCTGGTGTTAACAGGAACAGTATACTAGAGCTGTTCCGACAGAGATAGGGTTGGCAGGGCTGGGAGGGAGTCACAAGTATTGTGGCAATGTTGTTATTGTGAAGGGGTTAAAGAAGTCAAATTAAATGACAAATATGTAAACGGTGGTTGTGTTGGGAATGTCCCCTAACGACATTTTGTCACAGCCTCAGGTATGCTGGTGAGAAAGTCTGCTGATCACCTCGAAATCTACGAGTGCTGCATCTACCCGGATGGCTCTGATGAATGGAGCAACTGCTGCCAAAAACATCACTGCTGCCCTTTGTGCGACGCGTTCTCTAAAGGTATTTACGAGCATTGTTTCAAGCAGACATTTTGCGTGCACGCGTGCGCGTGTGCGTGCGCGTGTACGTGTGTGTATTTGTAAAAAATTTTAATTTATTAGTTTGTCAGTCCACATTATACTTAAGAGTATTGAAAAAAATAATATATATCAGAAACGAAACGACTTGTTATACTGAGTTTTGGATTTATGTAGCTGTTTACTTGAACATTTACCTATTCTCTGATCAAAAACTTAATAGACATATCTGAACTTATGAACCTTTATTGTTAACGGTTTAAGCGGTTATGTAATCATATGACTCTACAGTTGCTTGATTGTTCTCCAGACTACCGAACTAACTGTATAATTCGACAATCCTGTACAGGATGCTGCAACAACGGGCTGGTGCACCGGTGGGGTGGGGTGGTTGAGAGATTCCCAGACTGCTGCACAAACCTCGTGTGTGTCGCCAGAATCTCACACTCCATCCCCTTCATCACGGCAGTCATCTTACCAGTCCAGTCCACTCCATTTCCAGGCATGTTAACACCTCCAGCTTGAGGACGCCTTGTGATCCCTAGACAATTATTTACAGCACAAAGAAATTTAACTAAGGGGACTACACATAACCTTAACACCTTCACTACTTTATATCCTTGTTGAACAGGCCTAAAAGTTTCGTTTTAGCCTCACTGAAATGAACTCGTAGCTTTGATGGGGTTAAATACAGGGTGTCTAGTAAGTCCAGCATCATAGAAAATTTTATAAAATCTGTTCATAATGATACCCATTGTTTACAACACGATCCAGTACCTATGATGCCGGACTTATGAGACACCCTGTAGAACTTGCGCTGACCATCTGTAAAGAGATCACATAAGAGTTAAAACTACTTCCAAACATAGTGCAGAGACCTCCCCCCCTTCCTTCAGATTGTTTCCTTATGTACTGTGTAAGCTCAAATGTAAATTCAAACGTGACTGAGTTCAAAACAGTTGCCAGACGTGCCCGAAATGGTTTCCATGTGCATTGTGTAGCTGGTGTAAAAATTTCAAACAATTTCCAGACATATCGAGCAATGAGTCCCCCAATAATTTCCATATGGTTTTTGTAAGGAGTTCCTGTGTGAGTTCAAACTGTTTGCAGACGAATCGTGCCCTGAGCCCCAACATGACTACTGTGTGGACGGTAACGGCGTGCTACGGGATGAGGGCAGCGAGTGGCAAGGCAGCCCTTGTCGCCGTTGCCGCTGCCACAACAGAGTAACCATTTGCACCACCACTGACCCCCCTTACTGCCCTCCCGCCCCACACCCACATTGCCGTCAGGTACCCGAAAATAAGCCTTTTTCCGGGGACTGCTGCCCGACCTGGGACTGCTCGGAGACAGGGTAAGTAGGTGTTAAATATAGTAAGCATTTTTGTTTTTTGTGTTTTTGTGGTGAGACAGATGAGAGAGAAAGTACGAATGCATGAATGAACAGAAAGCTGGTGGTCAGTCCCCCCTCCTCTCCACCTTTTTTTTTTTTTTTTTTTTTTTTTTTTATAGGAGTGGCCACTAAGTACGAGTCGCCTTTTTATGAATTATCGGGATTGTCTTTAACAAATTACATGACACTGTTATTCATTAGCACTGATTACAAACATTTCACCTCGGGGTGTGTGTGGACGTGCAGGGTGTGCCTCGTGGTTTGGGAGAGACTTGGATACCTCTAAACAACCCGTGTGTGCGATTGTTCTGTAGTGGGCGAGGCATGAGGGAGCAGTTCATACCCTGGACCTCCCTCGACCCAGCACCTCGCTCACATTGCACACCCACTGTCAAAAATTATGCCCTGTTTTGAATTGTTCGCGAGTATTATAATTTTAAAGCCATACGTAAATCCTTTGAATAAAACCTATTGCTGCCTTTTTTGGAGCTAGTCATTGATCCCTTAAAACCTTCTGGTCTCATATGGAACTGTTTGAGTGAACTAAGTCATCCATTAATTCCGTGAGTAAAACCTACCGCTGCTCTACCTGTACTGCCTGAAAGTTTAATTAAAAGGCAAATCATTAATCCTTTCAATATGACCTGCTGCTCTGCCTGGAATTGCTCATTAGTATGATTTTAGAGCCACTCCTTAATTCCTTGAATAAGACCTATTGCTGCCTTGCCTGGAGAGATATAACCCCTGAAAATGAAGTTTCCAAACCTGAAAACGTCATCTCGGTGAAGGAGTTAATATGACCCAACTTCTTCAGCGAGTGTGTCGACGACTGGGGTAAACACCATACCCTGGGGGAGATATGGCCAGACATGCTGGATCCCTGCATCACCCTGACTTGCACCTCGGCCGGCATTGAAAAATTAACTACGACTTGTCTGCCAGTCACTCCGCCACCAAGACACTTCTGCACGCTTAAGAAAATAAACTGCTGTGATGTTTGGGAGTGTCCGTGAGTAATTTTCAGTGCATTTTATTGCATAACTGAGATGAAAATTTCAGGCTGTTAAAAAAAAAAATATATAGTAACTGAAAATCCTATCGGGTCATTTTCAATACAAGATACTGAATATTACCCAGTCATTGATACATTAGCATAGTAAACAACGAAACAGTTTGAATATCCTGTAACCGCGAGGAGACCAATAAGCACAGTTGCTTAGACTTTCCTTACTGCTTGTAAGGCAGTAATAGTATTATAAACTGCTCATGAACTATGTATATTCTTAGGGGTCGTTTTAACGTCCATCCGGCGACTAATACTACTTCTTACTGAGTTATAATTTTCTTGGACTTTGTGCTAAGGCTGCTAGAATAAAATAACCTTATTTGTATGAATGTCTTCTGAAATTTATCGAACTGTTAACCTCCCTGTCCAGACAGTCTGCTTTAATAGAGGCAAATATTAATTATACAATGAAAAACTATTCAGGAATACGAGTATGTCTTACGGAGCTTAATATTCCCTTACTTTGTGGGTGTGTAGATACTAAACCTGGCATACTACTCTTTCAGTGGTTGTGCTGATGATAAAGGAGAGTCTCGTGACCTGGGAGAAACTTGGCCAGACCCCTTCAACCCCTGCTTGGTGTGGATATGCACGGAGGACGGGCCCAAACAGCTGCCTAACAGACTGTGCCCACCACCGTCGCGGCCTCCTCATCCAGACTGCCGCCTGGATCAGGTTGACTGCTGTCCCATCTGGAACTGCTCGTAAGTGCTAAACATATAAGCTCTGAAAATCTACCACATACACCAGACTCCCTTGAATCTTCCTCTTGGCTGCTGTTGCATCTGTATCTGTTATGGCTTCTTCGTTGGCAGCTGTTCTTCTGAACTGTCTTTCATCTCTTCTCCATTATGGTTGGCGCTTAGTACCCGCCTGGCAGCAAAGTCAATCCTTTTCTGTCAACTCTTAGCGCAAGAGTTAACGGATTCACCCAGTTCTTCGTGTATGCAATAGGTCAACTCTGAAACTGTCCTCCTCTGTCTTTATATTCTTCTACCTATAACCTTCAGTATTTAAAAGAGCAGTATGTCCAAACACTCCTAAATGAACGGATCTTGAATGTCTCTTTTATTTTTCTTGACAATTTTACAGGCTTCTAGTCTTGGGTAATCCTGCTTCACTGCATAAGAAACATCTTTCATTCTATGCTTCTCCTTGGAAAATTTTGGACATGCAGGTTGGGAAAACTGAAGCATTTAATTTTCAGTGAATGTATACCATGGTTGTGATTTTTTTTTTTCCTTACAGTAAAGGCTGTCCGCCAGTAGACCCAGACATTAGGTGTTTTGTCTTCTTCAACCATTGCCTGATGGATAAGGACTGTGAGGCTGGTCGCTGCTGCCCTGGTCCCTGCGGCAATGTGTGCTTCAGGTGAGGCTCTTGTAGCTTATACTTAGTGAAAAATGCCCTAAAGTCCTCTAATATGGTGATTTGTTTTACTCCTGTAGACGCTAAGCTTTTGTTTCTAACTAAGGAAGGACCGTGTAGCGATGGGGTTATCAATTGGTTTCAACTCGCTGACTTTAGTAGCGTATTTCAGTGTTATTACAGTTACTAGCATTCAAGAACGTCATTCAGCTTCACGAAGCTTTTGGGGCAAAGTGGCATTCTTCACTCTTATAAAGTTCGGTCGTTTTCGCACAAACATCACCTCACCAGACGATTATATTAAACTTTTTTTTTTTTTTTTATCATTAACCTCGTGAATAAATGTTTTTTCAAAAGCTGGATTACAGTACCTGGAGGTGGCATTGAATTCTTTTATAATTCTTAATTTATCTTATTTATTCATATCTATTAAAATAAAAAAATTACTTAATCTGCAAAAGTCTGTCGCAGGGCCATATGGCCTCGAGTCCTTGGGGAAATTGTAATGCACATCTGAAATTCGTACTCTCCTGGATATTCAGCTGACAAATTATATAGGTTATTTATGTTCTTACTTTTTCACTGATTTTACGTCCTACTACACTGCCTTTCAGCCATAAGTTAATTCCCGAGTCTGTGAATCCTGGCAATGCATTAAGATGTAAAAAGTAACTTGTTTTTCATCCCAGGGGCTGCATAGACGAAAGCGGTGTGGTGCGGCAAGAGGGGGAGAAGTGGACGAACCCTGATGATCCCTGCCTCGCCTTCACCTGCAATCAACAGAAAATTGAGGAAAACAGGATATTTTGTGACGTCCCTCTCGCCCCCAGCAATCTGTGCACATTGATTCAGGACAAGGGAGAATGCTGCCCCTACTGGAAGTGTCCGTGAGTGCAGAATGGTCGATATTTCCAACAATGTGAATGTGAATGTTCAAGGACAAGTAAAGCTTTACATTTGCCTAGGTATTGTCACAAGTCAGGAGTTAGAGAAGATGGTGAAAGTTTGCACAGCAGCTGTGAGTGCAGAATGGTCGATATTTCCAACAATGTGAATATGTGAATGTTCAAGGACAAGTAAAGCTTCACATTTGCCTAGGTATTGTCACAAGTCAGGAGTTAGAGAGGATGGTGAAAGTTTGCACAGCAGCTGTGAGAATAGTTGGCACATAAACACATGTAAATAAGTCTTAAGTAGTATTAAATTTTATTGTTCACATTTTAATGGATTTGTCGAGAGAGTCTCCCACTTACGAATGCGTTTGATAAGCGATTCCAACATGAACCCCACGGTAAGTGGTAGTGATTCTAACTGCTCTGCGTTCAAACACTGTTGCCAGACCTTATGGTAAGGAGTGCATAACGGACTTTAAAATCAAATCAAATGCATGTGTACGAACTGTGTACATCACTGTTACAACATTTGCGATTATTGCAAAATCTCAATATCGGCAAGCTCTAAACCGTTCTTGATAACCTCCTAGGCTATGCAGTGTCTGGCACATCACTGACCAGTTCTCAGAGCATTTATTTATTCATTTATTTACTTTTTGACAGTGATGGCTGTCCACCAGTGGACCCAGACGTCAGGTGTGTTCGCTTCTTCAACCACTGCCTGAAGGACGAGGACTGTGAATATGGTCGTTGCTGCCCTGGCCCCTGCGGCAATGTGTGCTTCGGGTGAAGAGCTTGTATATTCGCATTAAACTTGCCTGGGGAAAACTTTAATATCAGATGTTAAAAGAAATAAAATATAATATAAGTACTTGTATTCAAGGAATTAAAATACTTTAATCATTTTGTTCATATTCTGTTCACAATTATACCCTAACTCCTACAAAGCAATGATACCTTTGTTTTATTCCTTACAGCCAAACCATGTTAATCGGCTCACTCCAAGCGACTTTATTTTAGTTTAGGAGAGTCTTATAGAGGTCGAAAATTAGATATTGGCTTAAATCAATGTCTACCAGAGATTCTTCCTAAACTGGATACTCATTTGGTGGTGGCAAGAATAAAATTAAAAACCCGCCATCGGATAAGACTCTTATTAAACCAGATATTTTAACCCTTCAGATCGAGGACGCATTTTTTCAGTTACGGCTGCCAACGGATGATTTTATTCATCTTAACTCCCTAACAGCCAATAAGTTTACGAAAGCTATATCCAATCACTGGAGGCGGAATAGTTTCTCCAGGGTTAAATAAATTGTCTGGAGATAGCAATAACGAATGAAACAAGAGCTGTGTAGTGAGAGGAGCTAACCGGCTCACTATACCAGACGAGTAAGCTACGCAAAATAAAACGGTGTTGACAGGAATAAGGATAAACAACGTATTGAACGGATTAAAAACACCTTTGTATGAACCCCTTCAGGACAAGAAATCTCGTACACCGTGACTTAAATCGTATGCATATAACTGGAATTAACTTAAGTCCAACGACGTACTCTGATTTTATTCAGCTTCAAGGAGACTTCGGAAATGAAGTCTGATACAGCCTTCATTTACCACGTAATAAGAGACCTTCCCCAAGTTGAATAAAAACCAGTTAAAGATCGCAAAAAAAAAAAAAAAAATCAATAAAATGTGTCTCCAGACAGAAGCAGAAAAAGGTGTTACTAACGCATGTATTCTCGTCGGCCATGGAGGGTCCACAGCATCTCTTGCATTGACTTGTTCCTTATGATTATAAGAAACTTTAATATTCCTTTGCTAGTTTTAATGCGGTCTGTCGATGTTACCACGACTGATATCTTGAAGGGAATATTTAAGCAGTAATCTAAACAGACTACTAAAACAGTGGTGCAACAAATTCCTAAACCCTCTAAAATATGACCTTATGTCAGAGCTATATCAACAACTTGACCCCTTCAGCCCGATAAAGTTACTTCTTGCTATCTCCAAGCGATTATTCAAGTTCGGAGACATCTCATACTCGAGGAGATACTAGTGGCTATATTTCTAATCCAGATTTAAATTTCTCCTAAAACGAATTAAATCATATGTTAGTAACGAGACTACAGTAAATGTACGAAATATCGGTACCTCATTGGAATGGGGGAACAGAGTAGGACAGTCCTTCACTAAGATGAATAGTGCAGAGTTTTGCTGATGTTTGTGAGCGTCATGCCTTCAGAGTAAATGTAGAAAAGAGTAAAGTGATGGTTATTGAGAGAGTGTGCGGCCCAGTCCCTAGCTCCAACACTAATGTGACCTGTGCAAGAAACTTATCTGACTACAAACATGCTGCTGCGCTGTTTTCAAAATTATCTAATAAAAATAATGAATAATACATTTGACACTTTTGAAAGCACCAGATAACATTATATTTTAATGTCATTCTGTAGTATACTGCAAGTGGGAATTTTCACATTGTAGGACCTTGTGGCTAATGATGAATGAAACTTTTAATCTGAACAAAGTTGTGCAAAAAGAAATACTTTGATAAAGCACTACAGACGCAGTTTCAGTACATAAAGGGACTTAACACTTGGCAATTTATTGATGTTGGAACAATTTCAAAACTGCAGGGAAGGGGAGGAGGAAGATAAACTGCAGCACGAGAGGCTTGAATTAACTTAGATGATTAAATGACCCCCCTCCCACCAGCTTAAATCTAGGTTCTGTTGGAGAGAAAAGTTGATCTTATAGGTTTACCCAGTCGCCAGGGCGTCCCAGAGATCCTCTGCTATGCTGGGGTGCATCAGTATGGTCCTGGCTCAGTGGGATGATCATTCTTACTGGCCTGCAGTGAATATCTCTGGTGTCAATACATGTCTTAGATCTGTATTATGAGTGATGCAAGACTTTGTAGCTCACATCATCCTTAGGAATTTATATCTCACATAATGCCACTCAAGAATGAATGAGGCTGGCCACTCTCATCTTAAATGTCAGGACCAACTTATCTAGCCCCCGAGTCCTACGTTCCTCGTGGGGCAAGAGAAGATTGGATGATGATGATGATGATGACACCCTGACAGTCTCTTGTAAGTAATTCATATAGTTTTAATATAGATTTAATAGAGTCAGTTTGCATGAACAGCATTTAAGATGTTGAGTGATATGATGTGTAAATCGCTAAGGAAGAGGTGCTATGAAATCTCCAAAGCCACTTAGAATATGACCCTTACTTTAGTGTCTGTTCAGTGGGGATAAGAGAGAAACTAGATTTCTTGTGTCTCGGCCACAGCATAACCATTTTGCCTTCTGCTCGGCTTCTGAATGGACTCCATTCTCTTATCACACCTGGCCCAAGAAGGTGCAAAGAAGCAGTCATAGGACTGTCAAATGCTGACCTCCCAAAATAAAGTTTTAATCCAATTTCAACCAAACTTTGGGAAATGATTCAAAGTAAGGTAAAAGTGAAGGCCGTGCATGCAGGAAGGTTGCGCATAATGTGAATTTTCAGGCATGATAAAAAATACTCCATAAATGTCTGACGAGAAAAACATGGCAACAGTGTCGGTCATATGGTGATCATTTTGGACAAAAGGATGAGACACTGACAACTTCAGAGGGGGGTCATCATGACTTGTGAGGCATTGTATACCAGATACAAGAAATGATAGTCCATCCCTTCATCTCTCTCCCATCATCAGATCAAATGCCCAAGTGTTGATGAAGTACCTACATAGGGAAACCATTGAGAGGAGAATGACAAAAAAGGGTTTCTGATAGAGTTAACTTTTTTTTTTTTTTCACTGGAAAAATTGCATTTCACTGCAAACAATATTTCTGTGGGGATGCCAATATTCAAGATTCACTGACAGTACTGAATTCCTCAGCTATAACTGAAGAGGAAACATTTTTCATTAGTTTTCTTGCAAAACAAATTTTTTAATAGAAATATGCTTATGGCACTTTTCCTTTTGCAACTGTTATTGTGTAACTAAATATATACTGTATTCAACAAATAAATGTTTTGAACCAACCTTAAGGAAGATTTTAACAAATGAAATAAATCACTATTTCTGAATCCAATTAAAGAAGACAAATAAAATGCCATTTTACCCAACTTTTAATTTATTACACTTTTAGTATAATATACTAACTAACTGTTAAAAATTGACACTGAACAACAAGTAATCATTTTTAGTCTCCACTCGAAATGCAAACATACAACCTGTTTCAATGATTCAAATGTCAAGGATGACAAACCTTAACTGTATTTTTTCATATCTTGAGCTTAGTGCATTTCTCTCTAATACCTCCCATGATCTGATTCAAAATAAGTCTGGCAATTTTGTGTCTACCACCCTATGAAAATGAAGCATGGTGTTAGGCACAAAACACTTACAGAAAAATACCACCTGTACAGACTAATACCGCAAACTGGGAGTACTAAATTTAACCAGTTCAAATTATCAACTTAAAGAATTATTCACCTGGACTGTACAAATATCAAAATATATATCATCACTTTAAACATATAAAAAATAAAAAGTAAAATATAATGCATATGTATTTTGGCAAACAACTGATCCAATATTCTACATTTTGCAGCCCAAAATGAGGGTTTCATGGAAATTTCTTGCAAGTCATAATAATTACAGTTTTATGAATAATTCTAAATATACAGTAGTGTAACATCCAAAAACAGCTTTAGATGGTTTTAAAGTGACATTTTTTTCTCATTTCAACTAATAACACAGAACTATGCATACAAAACTCTCTTTAAAACATACTTCAACAGGTCAAAAAACACATCTCAAACCCTAAATAAACATGCATTTCACCTGAAATATACCACATATAATTATATACTGTTTAAACATATATACAGTATACATATATATACATACAGTCACCGCTTGTACAATCTGCGATCATAGTATGCGAACCTTGCATAACATGGAAGGTGCCATTCTGTGTCCAAAACATGTCACAACGCGAAAAAAATATGATATAACGTGCTTGGAGGAAGCTGCTCATTTTTCACAGTGCCTGACTACGTGGTGATGATGGACTTAATGCAGCAGGAGGCCCCAATTTATGTTTCAAAGTCATACTACATGGCCAGTGATAGACAGAACGCAACACGGGACACAAAATTATGGTTGGAAATCATACAAAGCAACAGGTGATAGATACTGTAGAGTGTGGATTGCATTAGCCTATGACGTAATGCTATCACGTGTCCGTGTAGGGTGTCGTCACAGTCCACTGAGCATTCCTGCCCCAACTGAACCTACCATCTCCCTGCACTCTGGCTGCACAGGTGCTCTGCGTGATCTTTGCTCTTTTTTCTTTGGCCACCTGACCCACCCCAACCATGAGGGAGAAAGTGGTGAGAGCATGCCGAGTTGTGCCTGTTTGTGAAGTGGTGCAAAAACAAGATTTGGTAGAGGTAGTCATGGATAATACCACACCAGAGGAAGCCATGCAATGAATCAACAAGTTAGACCGGGAATATCATGAGGCAGAGGACCAGATCAGGCAGAGGAACCAACCATTGCACCAATTAGGTTGATGGCTCATGTCAATAACATCTTGGCTGGTGCAGAAGTGCTCAAGGAAGCCATCCTGGCATATGAAGTTGATGAGGTAGGCAAGGCTCTAGACTCTGGACACTTGCATGCAATGCAAGCCTATGAACACCTCCAGGAAGAGAAAATTCGTCAACACCACCAAGCTCTCCTCACCTGCTCTTTTCCTCGTCGAGAGATTCAAGAGCAACAACAACCAGAGGAAGATGCTATGCCTGAGGTTTCTATTGGTTTTGAAGGGTTTGTGCAAGAAGCAGAGGAGTGGAAACAGAGGAATCAGGACATACAGGACTCATCTTCTTCCTCAGAAGAGGACTTTATGGAACCGGCATAGTAGGATGACCGTGCTGGGGACCAGTAGAAGTCCTGCCCTGCCTTGGAACCCCACTCCACCTCCCCCCAGCAGGCCCACAACCTCTTCCATTCAAGGTGAGGAATCCTCCAGTGTTTGTATGTAATGAACTCTTTATTATAGTAGGTAGGTAAATGTCTTGGGAAAAAAAAATGAAAATTGCCCCAAAAGGTGAACGTGGGGCTGGCTTAGATAACAAGAAACCCTTTAACATGTGAACACATGGCCCTATAATACGGAAATCTTATAAGCAGGTCTTGGGTGTCTGTCCTTTCCTCTCCTCCATCCTTCGTTCCTTCCATCCTCTTCTGTCTTTCTTTCCTTCCTTCTTTCCTCGTCCTTCTGCCTACGGGTGACTTTACACTCCCTCTTCTGTCTTTCTTTCCTTCATTCTTTCCTCTTACTTCTGCCTGTGGGTGACAACACTGAGTGACAAGCCAAATGGTTTCCCGTACACCAGGAAACCATTTACTATGCTGAGTGGTAACCATACGACCAAATTTGGGCACCTGGTGGTTTAGTGGGTAATTACAGCACTCCAATCAGATTCAGCCAGTGAAGGTTTATATCCAAGGGGTGGTTTGGGTATATTGCTCACGTAATGCTACTCAGGGATAAGTGAGGCTGGTCACTCTCATCTTAAATGTCAGGATCAACTTGCCTAGGCCCGGGCTCCTACGCTCCTCATGGGGCAATGTAGGATTGGATGATGGATGGATGGATGGATATATATATATATATAATGTATACATATACATACTGTACTGTACATATATATATATATATATATATATATATATATATACACACACACACACACGAGTATGTATGTATCCCTTGAGCATCCTAATTTTGCTTATTGAACCCCCCCTAAATGACCCACTACTTAGTGCATCAATTCCTATTGGCTGCTACCCACCTGACTGGCAGACAGAGAAGGTGGAAGGGTTGCATGTGGTTGAAGGGTTGTCCGTAAGTCCTACATCTCAACAAAGTTCATAACCACCTAAAACAGAACATTCTGCCATGAAAAACCATCATCATCATCATCATCATCATCGAATCCTATGTCGCCCCACAGAGGAGCGTAGGAACCCGGGGCTAGGCAAGTTGGTCCTGACATTTAAGATGAGAGTGACCAGCCTCATTCATCCTCACATAAAAAGAAAGATATTTACATGATCGAGAGAATACAGAGAACAGCAACCAAGATGGTCCCTAGCCTGGCAGATATGTCATACAGGGAATGGCTGGAAAAACTAGACCTGCCTTCCAGAGACGGGTGACATGGCTGCAGTGTTCAGGGCCAGGAAGGGTGTAGAAAAAATTTACAGAGAAGATCTGCTTGTATGGGATGGGAGAGTAATAAGAGAACACGGAGTGAAACTAAAAAACCCAAGATGCTTGGGGGATATCAAGAAATACAGTTTTCCATACAGATGAACAGACCTGTGGAATAGCCTGGACAAAGAGATCGTCCGGTCTAACAACTCATAAGTTCAGAGCAAAATTCAACTTATCGAGAAACAGAGAAGGGACTCCAGAAGCGTAGCTCATTTTCTGTATATCACAACTAAGTAAATACACACACACACACACAAACTGGAAACAGTCAAACCCATATTACCTCCATTAAGGCATGGGAGTCCAAGGCTTTGCTACCACAGACCAGATCATCAACAGGAAGGAGACCAATCTACATCCCTAACATGAGTGAATTATCTCCAACCATTCTGGAGCTGTATAAAGTACAACCATAAATAACATTCTGTTTAAAGCATTACAATCATCATCAATCCACGAACACAAAACTTTTCACATCTCTGAATTTATGATATAGCTGTCTATACATAATATGACTCACTGTTGTCAGAATATGATAATGTAATGCAATCAATGAGGTTCACTTTTATTGATGCATTTCTTAAACAGTTTCAGGTACATATATAAGCTCAGTTTTACTGGATAGCCACCTCAGTTCATATTTAGAATGAAACTGTGTATCAAAGCCCACCATAAATTACTAAACAAAGATGGTATAAACATTTAACGTATAAAAAATAACCTATAATGAACATCATACTCTTAATAAAAACAGCTGCACTGTACATAACTGACATACTGCACAGTATTTATTGTAAAATATATAAATGCTATCTTGTACTTTAATAATGGCAAGAACTGTACCGTACCTTACTTTGAAACTTTGAAAGCAAAATGCTTGAATGCCACTCATTAAATGCTTTGAACTTGCTTACTTGAGTACTGTGTCTATAATAGTGAGTATAAGTATACCTTACATAAAATATTATTTTTCTACAATAATGTTGATTATAAAGATTAGTAAGAGTAAATGAACACTTCAATGGCATGAATACTTTATATGATATAATGGCACTTTTAGATACTACATAATTAAAACTAATTATTGAAACCAGCCTCATCACTTTACACATAAACCTCACTTTAGTATTTTAAAACATTCATAAACACACAATGATCTGTCATAGCTTCTATTTTCATTCACCACTAGGAAGGTAATGCTGGGTGCCTAAAGAGATTATAGTATATTCTGGTGAGACAGGAGAGCAATGTGTATCATATATGTCTTCACAATACAGCAGACCCTCATTGTATGACGAACTAGTATGCGATAAACTGCTTATATGATGACTAAAAATTTAGGACCTTTTTTCAGTATACAATCGCATTTTTGCTTATACAATCATTATGATCCATTATGAAGCCTCACTGGTCAATGTACAATCGCTATTTTCACTACACAATCCCTGAAATGCAGGCATACAGTCATTTGTTTGTTCCAATATGGTTCTGAACTCAGTCACTCTTGGGTGCATTTGTGTCAGTAACAGAACAATAGTGTGGTGTCTGGGTTCAAGCAGCAAGTATAGTATGATGACATGAAATAATAACCTATTTCAGTGGGTTGGAAACTAATTTTTACACATATTTGGTGGTACGCAGCAAGTTAGGAGCACTAAAGTAAAATAACGCCCAGTTTAATTTGCGTTACATGAAAACTTGTTCTTAAACTTTGTTGGGTAGGTGACCCTTGATTGAAAACATATCGCCACTGAACCCATGTTATACTGAATTTGATACATAATACATCATTATGTGATGGATTTTATCAAATGCACCCTCATCATTGGATGAGGGCATGCTGTATATAGCTAACTGTATTCTAAGAAGCACTGTGGCTACATAAAGCTATGACAATAATGATTACAATGTACTTTGGAGTACAGAAATGGAATATATCCATGACAGGAGGGGCAATGAAACTGGACATATTTAAAAAAAGGGCTGAGATGAGACTAGGTAACACACACACTCACATACTATAGTGCTTCATTATACAGTGCTTACTAATGCTTCTAAAGGTTACTGTTGTTCTTCCTTTATTAAACTGATGCCTTAATTACTGATAGTTTTCCCTTACTAAAATGAGGCTTAGTGTAGTACATACCTTCTCTTAATGAACAACACAAAGAAAATTCAAGCATTTTTAACAAAGAAGTACATAAAACATCTTACTACATGTATTACAATCAAAGCTGTAACAAATGAATGAGGTAGAACATATAGCTCATAGCTAACGTAACATAACAATGGCACAAAACTAGAGACCTTTAGTAATTTACTTTGAATTCTCAACATGAACATGAAACATACTGGGTACTTGTTTTTTAGAAATTTATAATAAAAATCAAGATTGCAGCTCGGAGCTTAGGCACATTCTGTTCTGGGTTGGGCAATTTTAATTTTTTCCCCCAACACTCAAGTACAAGTACAAAATGTGAAGACATCATCATCATCATCATCACCATCACCCAGACCACCTTTCCCATCCCAAAGTGGAGTGAGAAGTGTGAATACCATCCACACAAAGGCACATGAAAGGACACTTCATAAATATGATCCTATCATAACTGGTGCAGGTATATGGTATTTCACCACCACTGCTGCAACAATCAATAAGTATAGCTTTTAACAACTTCTATAAAGAGGATACATAATGACTAATGAACATATACGAAGACCAACTCATCACCCAAGTTCATGTTTATGAATGCAGATGACATTTTGAAAAGACAGCCATCATGAATAAATATCTTAATCAAAATACCACCTTACGTATCTTAAAAGTGCAGCTAATTTTTGGCATGGTAAATGCATTTAAGTGCATTCATTATAGAGATTATTTGTCTGGATAAGTTGCATTCTTCATGGAAGAACAACAAATCTTACCTTCAAAGATAAACTTGCGCGTATCAAACAGAAACGACGGTGATTACGATGAAAAACAGTCACTGATGAGGCACTGCCTTTCTTACTTTGTATTCACCTCTGCCACAACCTTCACCCTGTAAATAAAATGCATTTAATTATACATTTACTGAAATTATACAAATCTGGCAACCATCATCCACTCACGATGTAGTACTGCCTACTTCTTCCTTCACCTTTATCATTCTTTTTCCGTGCCTGCTCTCCTCTCTTCCTATTTCTCCCATCTTTCCTGTCACTTTTTATTACTCTTCTTTCCATTCAGGAGGCTTAATATTGACAAGTCTAATGGTTTCTTGAAGGCCAGGAAACCATTTACAACGTTGGGTGGTAACCAACCAATATGTGTTCCCTATGTGTCAACAAGTGGGTTGGTGGAGGGTTAGTGCCAAACCACATTAAACGGTCATCCCATACAGAATTATGGCATCTGGGTATAGTTAGATAGATACAAAGTTGGTGACATCAAGCAGATGAAAACTATGACATCTTATTTCAGAATCCTCCAGAATGCCTCCAAACAGGCTACAATCTATCAATAACTGCAGGACTAAAGCCGTCTTTCTAAACTAGTCCTATAAAGCAGTGTGCACCTTTCTGCTTCTTTTTCTCTAAAGCCAGATACCTTAAACCTGGAGGGGGTGATCAAGAACAAATTCCCTCAATGTCATGCTGTTCTCTGCCATCAGGCTGCCCACCCTGCAACTCATGCCACCCTCATGCATATACTGGTACCTATCCACCTTGTCTTTCCAGCTCATCCTTGGTTTTTCCATCCTCCTCTCCCCATCCACCTCTCTCACATACAATCTCTTGGTCCATCTCTCATTCCCCATTCTCTCTTTATTTTGTCAAACACCAAGAGTATTTTTAAAACTTTCCAGCACATTCATATCAACACCACAACACTCCTCAACTTTCACATTTGTGTCAGTTTCTCCACTGAGCACCACATCCTCCCCAAAGATATACACCAGTAATTTATTTCCACTCTTCTAACTCATGTCCTTCCAGCATAGCCCAACTTCACATCCATACATGAAGATAAGGGATCACATTACTATCACACAATGACTTCTCTGCTTCCATGCTCATCTCCCTCTTCCTTATCATCCCTCTTAATGTACCCACCTTTCTTTCTTTGCTGTGCTCTCTCTCACACTTCATCCTGAAAACTCCTTTCCTGGCTCATCACATTAAATACAGCATACCTCTCTCCCACTATTCGACAGGGATGCGTTCCATAAAAAGTGGTTGAACAATGAACTGGTCAAATAATGAACCCATTTTTCCCATGTGATTGTTAAGAAATACGGAGGTTAGGCTCCTGACCATTTTCGTCATTCAAAAAATATTCAATAAAGATGGAAAAAATACCGATAAATATGATCGACACTGGGATTTGGACTGTTTTCTTACAGACCTACGTTCTCACGGAAAATTATTATAGTACTACGTACATCTCAGATGACTGATATTTGATTTCTGGTCAAAAAAATATTGGAGAACAAACAAAACATACCTACTTAGCAATACTACAGAAAGCCCCCTGAAAGCCTCTTAAAAATGTGTTTATAGCTGATCCCGCCGACTGGACATGACGTCACCACTCCAAACTCAAATCTATACAATTTAAAACTATAAATAACAGTGGAAGCCTAACTGGAAGCGCTCAAACCTAACTGGGGAGCTTTGCCCCCAAGACCCCACAATGATAACTAAGATGAGTATTATGTACAAATGGTGCAAAATCAGTATCGTGCGTTAAGAGCATTCATTAATCAATGGCGCAATCATCACCTGACCATGTGATGGCAAAACACTCACTCACATTGGTGAGCACGTGACTACGATTGACAGGGGTGGGAGTAGGGGTCTTGGGTGGAGCCACAGTGGTGCTCTACTGTAGTATTCCATGTGATCAAACAGAAATGCAGACGGATGAAGCGGCAACTAATCAGCAGGGCAGAGCATGGGAAACTGAGGCAGATCAGCCAATTCGTCTGGCAGTGCATGGTTTGAATTGTCAAACTGGCAGGGGTAACCATGTTGAACAATGAAAAAAGGGTATAGATTTAAAAATGTCAAAACAACGAATTGTTGAATAATGATCTGTCGAAAAACAAGGGCTTGGTGTATTTGAAAGGACTCGCATTGTCTATTCAGCCTCAGCATGCACTCCATGACTTAACCCCTCTCAAAATATTTCTTGATTCTTTGCTGCATTAACATTCAACATTCACCTTTTCATCTTGCTACACTCACCTTTCTAAGGTGTATTGCTGTATTTCCCAACAGAGCACTATTTGTAGCAGCCACACCAGACATCATTACATGACATCACAAAATCAGTGTGAGGACACCCAATGCATGAAATATGGGTATTACACACAGTTCATATATTAAACTGTGAGAAACAGTAAAACAGCAATATTAAAGTGTCATGAAATGGTGACTGGCAAAAAATGATATGCAAGAAGTGCAATGTTAAAGAAAAATTTCCTCAATCTAACTGCTCCTGTACTGGGCATGCAGGTAAGTCTAGCATCATTTCCTAAGGTGCTGTAATGACTTAGAATGAAATTCAAAATTATGTACAATAAATATTCTCTCTCTCTCTCTCTCTCTCTCTCTCTCTCTCTCTCTCTCTCTCTCTCTCTCTCTCTCTCAAATAAACAGTTTTTACTTTCATTTACAGTTACTGTATCTTTACATACTTCCCCCCCTTCCTCAAAAGTGGCTACTGAATATAAGGCGTGACTCACGGGCTGATATCAGATGGTGGTGTGGAGTAAGGTGGATACGGGATTGAGTGTGCATCCAGGAGTTGCTGCAGATCCCTAATGTAGCGATCCTGGTTTGCAGCGTAGGCCCGATATCGCTCCACTTCGTGCTCCACTACCTGTCGAGTCCGTCGCTCCTCTGCCAACCGCTTGTCACTGGCACGCCGTACTTGCATTACCATTGCTACATAACATATAAAATGTTTTCGAGTTAAACAGAGTAATATGTAATGGAATTATCATCATCAAGCTATCTCCCACTATTATCTGAAGTAGGAGGGATTTAGAAGACACAAGAAGCCCAAAAGTAGGAAAACTATCTATCTATCTATTGCCAGATGCCTGAATCCCGTAAGGGGTGGCCACAAACAAATCTCCATGCCACCACCTCGGTATGTTTCTCATAACACTTTCTAACACATCCACACCACAACGCTCCTTCACTTCCTCATTTGTCAGTCTGTCTCTCCATGTAACTCCACATACTCCTCTCAAACACCGGTACCGTAACTCATTTCCACTGCTCTCACTCTCGTCTTGTGTCCCTCCATCAAGGTCCAAGCTTTACCTCCAAATGTTAGAGTTAGTATCATAATACTGTACTGTACTATCATGCAGTGACTTTTTTACTTCCATGCTCACTTCCCTGTTTCTTATCACTAATTTCAAAGAACCAGCAACCTTTCTTCCTTGTTGTGCCCTTTCAAGCACTTCATCATCCAAACTTCAATCCTTACTCATCACACTATTTAAGTACAGTGGAAGACCGATATAACGGAACTCAAAATAATGGAGGCCCGAAAAAGCAGAGGCATTTTTTCCTGGTATTTATTTGCCCTCTTTAAGGGAAAATTTCAGTTAACACTAGTAAAATTCCGCTAAGGAAATTCCGTTTCCAAAACCACCAACTTACAGAAAAAGTCTAGTGAAGCAAGTGCACCTGAGAGCCAATACTGGAAACGCTCATCTCACCAGCAAGCATAATCATTCCTGTACGGTGTTGCAACACGTTCCCGCCACGTCGCCTGGGTTGCGTTGCTTGTGCAACCTAGGCTCCACGTGCTCTTGGATCTATTAACATCTACTCCGTGCGTGTGTGCATCGTCCTGAACTCAGCATGACAGCTGCCTTCAAAGATCTGGCAGAATGTACCTCCAGCTACCGGAAAAGTCTCCCTTGTGTTGAGCCTTGGTTACAGAACTCGATTTAGCGGAAAATTCTAGATAATGGAGGTTGGCTGATTTAATTCATTAAATCAGACTTCTACTGTACTTAAATGCATTCACATTTTCCATTTCCTCATCATCCAACCTCACTGTACACTCAGTGACTTCATTTCACTCAAAGACCATACCCAGGACCGGATTACCAGGTACAGGCAAAATGGGCAACTGCCTACAAAGCCACGGCCCATCACAGGCATTCCAGACTTCCAGAGCAGATTACATATACATTTTGGGCATCCAAGTAATGGCCATAACCCATCATGCCATCAAAAATGGCCATTATAGGTCATGCAAAAATTTCATTAGAAAAATGAGATTATATGTTGCAGGCTAACCGTCTGCATGCCTACCAGGCCACAGCAGGGTTAATCTGGCCCTGACCATAACTATACTCTTCCCTACATTCACCTTTAGATTCTGTTTCTTACACACTTTCCCAAACTTATTCATCAAGCCGTGCATTTCCTCTTCAGCTTCACTTAACAATACAGCATCATCTGCAAACAACAGTACAGGAAATTTCCAAATGCTGCCCTCTCTCATTTGGGTCACTCTGACATCCACTGCCATACCTTATATCTCTTTTATAACCCTATCCATAGATAGACTGAACAACCATGGAGACATGACCTATCACTGTTTCAGTCCAACATTCACAGAGAAAAATTGACTCAGTCCACTATCCACATGCACCGTAGCTTTAGCACCCTCATACATACTCTTCACAGCATTTAACAACTTCCCATTTACTCCATTTATTATTATTATTTTCCACATTCCTTGTCTATCCACTCTGTCATATGCTTTCTCCAAATCCATGTAGGCCACATACAACTTCTTTCCCTTCTCTAGAAACTTTTCCACTAAAGATCTAAGGATGAATATCTGATCTATACAACCTTTTCCATTCCTAAAGCCTCACTGTTCTTTAACTAATTCCTCTGTTATTTCCCAAACTCTGTCAATAAATATCCTACCATATACTTTTCCTATTACATTAAGAAGACAAATGCCCCTATGATTACCACAAACTTCTTTTTCTCCTCCACTGTACAGTAAAATAATCATACCAGACTTCCAATCCTCTGGGACTCTTCCTTCCTCCCTGGCCAATCTGCAAATCTTCCAGATCCATTCTATTAATATCTCTCCCCCATGCTTCATCATTTCACCACACACTCCATCAATTCGTGGGACTTTCTCCATTTTTTCAAAGGAAAACTATGAGTGCCAAATAAAACGGCCATACATCCATTCACCCATTGCTCAAGCTTTCAAAATTCTCAGCTCCACCTCACAGGCCAAATGATCCACATAGATGTGCTTCATAATGCTTGCAGGTCAGATAACATTCTGCTGACTGCCAGAATATGGGCACCAAACCTTGTCTTGTGTATTATGACATATACATACCCAATTCTATCCTTCATCCATCCTCCTGCTTCCTCAAGTTCTACACCTTGATTATTCAAACATTTACTTATTATTTCCATCCACCTTCTTCTTGGTCTTCCACATCTCCTTCTACACTCAACTCATTCATATATCATCTTTTCTTCACCTGATTCACATCTAACGTTCTATGTGACCAACCCACCTGGCACAAACTCTTCTACCACAATCAATATAATTTTGTAAGCACCTTTCATAGATTTCTGAGAAAGAAACCAATGTTTCATTATTATCAACATCTACAGGAATGTTACATACAGTAGGAACTACGGATGAATCTGGCTGTCCGCCCTGTATGAGCATGTGGAGACGATTAGTGCTGCTCAGACACAGTAAAGGTTCTTTACTGTTACTGGCAGGTTTAATACTTTGAAAACATTCAATTTCCAAGTGGTACTGAATACATGCGAGTTTCAGAAACATCTGAGGAAAAGTCAAACATTCAAATTGTGTCCAATCTTGCCAGTATCCATGCTGAAAGGGACATGCTCATAAACTGATGTTGAAAACATCTTTCCCTTCCAGAATCTTGCAGTCCCTATTAACAGCCTTAGAAACAATCTGCTACTTACCTGAACTTACATCAAACCAATTAGAGACATAACCGTCATCATTATTATCAACATCATCATCATCATCCCGACCTCTTTTCTCATCTCTGGATGGGGGGAGGTAGAGCCACAAAGCAAGAAATAACCTGACAGGGGGAAAACTATAAAAAATCTGTCCAAATAAATGAGCTACACTACTAACAAAAACCACCATACATCCATCAGACTCAAGGCTACTCACCATTCTGTATACGAACAACACGCCACAGCCGGAAGACAATAATCAGCCCAACACCTGAGTGGGCATCATGGGTGTGAAGGTAGACAGCATCCAGGCACACTGACACCACCACAACGATAGCATCAAACACATCACCCTACACACACACACAAAAAAAAAAAATCATAATCTGTAATCATCATAATTCAATTTACCTCTCTCATAAAAGTAGTAGATAGGTTCTGGTACAGTACAGGCAAGTCCCGGTTAACAAGCAACCGCTTAATGAGAATTCGCAAACACAAGGTCTTGAAATTTGCACCACCGCCTGTTTAACAAGCAAGTAAAATCCCCCAAAATCCCAACTTACAAGAATCGATATGAGGGTCGTGCCACAGCTGCCCGCCACATTTACCTAGTGCACTAGGTAAACACAGCGGACAGCTGTGGCGCCACTAGCTAAGGAACGAGTCACACACTAGCTCTGCGAGCCTCTTTCCGCCTTATCTTCGTAAACATTCTTCCAGCCAAGCTTGCCCAGTCAAGGTTGGTCTTGCAGCGTGCTTTTTTTTCTGTGCCCAGGATTACTGTATCACCATGTCTTCTAAGCATTCCATTGTGACCCCTAATGCTCCCTAGCCCTGTTTTTCCCGTAAGTTCTCCACTTCATTTAACAAAAATTCGGCTAATGAGCAAAATCCTTGCTCCCAATTAGCTCGTAAGTTCGGGACCCGCCTGTACTAGAAAAAAGAAAACACACAGTTAGAGAAATAACATTACAGTGCACACTAATACTGTATTTGCCATACATTCATTCAGTTATTTATTCAGGTCTTCAAAATTTTCATCTCCAACTCCCAGACAAACCTATCCATCCTGACATGCTTCACCTACTTAAGTTGTTCTCACAGCAACAGAATCTATGGGATACAGACATTCAATACGGTACATTACAGCATGAGGTTCTCTCATGCAGGACATCAGGTACATGAAAACAACACAAGCTTTCTTCTTTTTGTTTTCACGGGCCCTCTCCACCCTTCACCACACTTCAGGCTCATCCCATCCATTTCTTTGTACCCCAAACTCATTCCTTTACCTCAAAACTTTAATTCATTGAGGATGCTTTACAATTAACCTTCACTACATTAAAATCACTATTCTTACAATACTGTTTTTCACTGGGTATATTTTTCTTGCCCAGCACCACAACCCACCATACTTCCAGTCCATCCCACCCATTCCTTGGCTTACCATGCCTATTTCTTTAAAATCTCAGTGAAAGTTTCAGGACATGACACATGGCATACAATCAACAAGTGCGCTTGTTCTGTTTAGGAGAGATTTTTCAAACAACTGCACACCACTTAGACATGACTTTTCATTAACTGTTTAACTACTAAAGATCTGTCATGAGTTTAATTCAGTGCACAAATGCAATAAGGTAGAAACCACTCACAGCATAAAGCATATTCTTGTACTCTCCTGATTATCTGACGATGCATTATCCGACATACAGTACATCACTATCCGAAAAAGCAAAAAATCTGGCAGAATCAAAGAAATACCCATTTTTTATTGCATTAGTTATCAGCATGCATGGGAAACAAACTTCTCAACCCACGCACTGCCCCCCACAAACCCCATGCTACCGACAATACGGTTGCAATGCACTTGCTCCAAAACTAAAGGCCACTGCCTGCTCCACCTCAGCCGTCTGGTGTCAGCGCACATTCCGCTCATCATCATGTTTGTGGCCTTTGTCGCTGTACCTGAGTTTTTACAGGGGCTTAATAATGATGGATAAAATGGGAGATTACTATAATACCGTACTGTACTTAACCAATCAGATTCTAGCAAGAAGAGAAAATATATCATCCACATACATTCTTGTAATATTAATACTTAATAGCTATCAGTGGTAGGTGGGGGCACTCACCATCCACTCACTCAGTGTAATGCTGCTCTCGGGTGACTGCCCTTTCCTCTTCCTCACTTCTTTCCTTCATTGTTTCCTCTTCTGTTTGCGGTGACTCTACACTGGGTGACAAGCCAGATGGTTTCCTGTACACCAGGAACCCATTTATTATGCTGGGTGGTAACCATATAACCAAATTATGGTGCCTGTGGTTTAGTGGGAAATTAAGGTGCTCCAGTCAGACTGAGCCCGGACAGGTTTATATCCAAGGGATGGTTGGAGTTTGTTGCTCATGTAATGCCACTCAGGGATGAGTGAGGCTGGTCAATCTCATCTTAAATGTCAGGACCAACTTGTCTAGCCCCTGGCTCCTATGCTCCTCAAGGAGCAACACTGGATTGGATGGTGAATGAAAATGAATGGTTAACAAGTAAAGGCAGTTTCTAGTTGCAGGGGAAGTCATCATATAAATTACAAATATATAAGTACTGTATCTAAGAGGAAGCACTACAGTACCATTAAAATGCTAATACAATCACTCCAGACATATCAGATTTAAATATTCTTAAATACTATAATAACAAACTCACATTACCTTGTGTGTAAAGAAGTCAAAGTGGTAGGCGTAGATCTTGAGAGCAATCTCAACAAGGAAGAGGGTGAGCAGACTTAATGAGAGTGTGTGAAGAACAAATGGTGCAGAGGAGGGCTGGCCACCTAGCTCCAGGTCCAAAAGAAGTTCTGTGATGACCAGCAGTGTATCAACCACAACCAGCACCACCACCACCACCTGGCACATAATGTATTGCTTTATAAAGCATATACAATACCTCCTACCTAGCTAATTATTAAAGTAAAACCTGTAACTGCAACATACATGCCAAAATGTCTGCAAGAGACTGTGACATACATTTCAGAATAGGAGCAAAATCTAATACTTGTACCATAAGCTTCCTCTTTTGAAAGCAACCTTAGAAGGAGATATCAGGCCACTTACATCATCACCATAAAATAAATATATGGTGACAGAAGGACTCATTCCAGACTGAGAGCCAAGGAAATGCTGTAAGACAGGGTAGGATGTGAAAATTCCCTGAACCACTGCTTACTGATGATACTGTACTGCTGGGTTAAGTGAAGTAAATGGGAGCTGCTTGGCTTGATGAATGACTTTGAAAATATGTGTAGGAAATTAATTCTGAAAGTAAATCCATCAACAAGGAAAAGTCATGGAGCACACAGTGAGGCTGAAAGATCAAGAAACAGAGAACATGAGTTCCATTAAGTCCTCACTGTGTTATGAGCACCAGTATATAGCTTATAGTTTTCTGTATTAACTGAACAACCATGACAATGAAGGATCTACTGAACCATGGAATCGCAGTACTAACAGGTACAAAAGTGAAAGATGCAATGTTTTCTTTCTGTACGGTACTCTGTAATGACATAATTACAGAAGACAGGAAGTGCCAAATGCTTTATTCTCTTTCTAACATTTTAAACCCTGCACAGCAATGAATTTTGATAACATTCACAGCATGACAGGAAAAACACGTACCTGGCATCGTGTGGAGCGTAGGAACTGCTGCAGCTGTTGTCTGACAGAAGTACGTGACCTCAGTGCCAAACCATCCGAAGAGGAGGATTCTAGACTTAGGGTGTCTTGGTCCCTCCCAAACTCCACTCTGTGGCAACCCTCACCTTCCATCACCTCACCCTTACTGCCCTCCATTAAACTGGCTGCAAAGAACACACAGAACAGTAGGTAGGGAAGGATGGTTAAAGGGAAATCTCAAGCACTAATACTTGTAGGTACTTATCTAATGAATAATGGTATCAGTAGCACTGATTTTTAAGCATTTTTAATTGTTATTGTTTTTGCTCAGCCCAGTCATACCTGATCCAGTAGATCCATCAACTACACATAGGCTAAATAATTGCCCCTACTGGCCCATTCCCTTGGTTCCTTGCACCATTTATGTTGTGACAGGCCTTAATATCTATATAGCTTTGAAAAGTAAGTTCTATATTGTATTCTACTTAAATGATAAGGATTAACAATTTTCAAAGCAACAGGCACTCAGACTTTATTCTTATCACCACCAACCAACGAGCTAGTGGCTAATGTACAATACTGTACTCAGAAAGATGACAGAATGCATACAAGTGTACCTGGGTAGTAATGCTAAAGATGAGCAATGTGACACATGGATGTCAGTAAATTAGACAGGAACAGTGTGGTTAAAAAAACAAAAAACAAAAAAAAAAGTGTACAACAAACAGGAGTGTGTAGGATGCATGCAAGATGAAGGTAGGGAGTTGAGGGACATTTGTATACCCAGGTAGCAGAGCTGCTGCAATATATTGGTGCCGCCTCTTGAAGGCAACCCTCTCCAGCAAGCAACATAATGTAGTAGTATGATACCTAACTCTAAGGTAAGCATTCCACTGCAGCAGGTTCGCTTAGGTTAGGTTAGGCTAGGTCCAGAAAAATATACTGCACAACCTGGGGGATGTATTGGAAACTTGTAAAAATTTACCGAATCTTTACCCTTTAATTGTAGTAGCACTCTCCCTCAACTGGTTTTCATCAGTGATATCAACTATGCATCTGGACTTCTCAAAAAAGAGTTGTTTTGCTTTTTGTTCCTCATGGACTCCAAGCGTAAGGGGGCGGATCTATGGGAAGTATGGAAAATATTCAGGCTCCATGATCTGTCATAAGTTTCAAATAAAAGATTGTAGCCCTTGAATTTAACGTGCTGTTAGCTCCACACACACGTGCGACCAATAACAATAAATAAAGCTATCCCAGCAAAGTCTGCATTGTTACCTGCGTTGTATGTTTTTACGCAGCCCTACGCTCTCAGCTGTTGGGGATTTGATGGGATTAACTATTTAAATATTTTTGCTTAGAATTCCAAAACCATATCGCTACGATTTTTTCCACAATATAAATATTTATTAATGAATTAAATTGGACAAAACTTATATAAGACCAAGCAGATAATTTGGTGTAAGGACGTAAACAAACAGACGACAGAGATGGCGGCGGTCTCGGCCAAGCCCATTCTGTTTTTGGAGGAGAACCAGTGTAATACACTTATCAGTTTACATTACTGTTGCATGCAGGTGTTGCTCTCGGAACTCAAAGTTAACTCTGGGTTTTTTAAGTTCCAGTTACCTGTAAGGACCCTTTATTAGACCTGAATGGATAGCTCATAGATAGTCGAGATAAATTTTACTTTCATATAACAGTATAATCGCAGGTTCCCAGCATATTATTCTAATGGTTATCATGGGAAAGTCAGTTCTGGCTACTATGTAACGACGAAAAGAAAATGTTTTTTGGTTTTGCAAAAGCCAGTTTTTAACTCAGCAGCGATAATATTTTTTTTTCTTTTCATAGGTGGAATGTAATATATAAAACTCACTGTGCAGCATGTTTGACTTGCGTGGAACAGACAATTCCAGTGACTTGTATACGGTAATAAAGAGTTTGTGAATGTATGAAACTTTTCAGTGGGCACTGTTGTTAGTTCTCTTACATCATCCCCAGCCGTTCCTACCCACCCAGTTGATTACCGTAGTGTTAGTATTAGGATGTTGATTATGGTGATGATGGTATGATGATACACTGAACAGTTTTCCTTATGTAATAAATGTAATGTTTCAGATTCCAACTTTGAGTGGATTGGAGAGAGTGAGGATGGCTCACTTCTGTGCCGGTGGGAGGAGGAAGTCTTGGTGCGTGGCCCCCTTGAGAGCAATGGAGGTGATACTGGGTCTGAGGGTGCCACCAGCTCACTAGCTTTTGCTACACAGGTTGCCATAGCTTCTTCAGACTTGCACAGTGCCCAGGTTTGTACAGGCATGATGTTGGTTAATGAATTTTCCACCTGTTGTTGAGAAATAATACCACCCTATAAGCTTTTTTCCTCATTGAGCTTATGACTACCTCCTAACTCAATAGGGTTGAGGGAACCATTTCAACTGAGTCACCAGTTGAAGAGAGAGGTAAAACAATAGTGACACTACTCAGTCATGCAAGGCAATGACACATCACAAGTTTTCATGAGACTGCTTCATTAAGAAAATTTGAAAAAAAGGGGTTGTACTGTACAGAATTGAAAATGCACACACACACACACACACACACACAGTGAAGCATTGATGTATGTACTGTATTGGAGTGGTGCTATAAGAGCATAGTTTTGACACTAAGCAAAGGGCTAGTACCTTACTGAGTAAGCTATTCACTGTGGTTATCTGCCTCTCTTCACTCTCACTGCTGATGATACTTTTGTCTCTGGATTAAGCTGATGATACTTCTGTCTCTGGATTAAGTGTAAATTTAGAGTCATTTTTATTTTCATTCAAGTGGAATTTGACTCTCTCTCTCTCTCTCTCTCTCTATTCAACTGATGGCTGGTAGAAATTGATCTTAGACTGCCATACAACCGGTGTGTGATGGTAGGTCAACTGTAGATGCTCTTCCTTAGTTATTGGAGTGATTAAATGTAAAAGTAATTGGTAGAGTACACCGGAACCTCCTCTTAATCAAATTTTGCCAACTCATATCATAATCTTACATAATTTCGTAAATGCCTCCTCTTTTTTCCTCTCACATGACTATGATCTAGCCTTACCTTATTTACATTTTGGAAAATCAGTACAATTCATGAGATGCAGCTCAAAAAAAATCCTTATTTGTGATGTATACACAATCATTGGTTTCATACCATATATTTACTAATCATTTATCTTTTTACATCTTATACAGCACAGTACTGGGTGTTCAGGAATAGCAATAATTCATTGTATGTGTGCCAATCCTAAGGTTTCCTTAAAGGGTCAGAGGTGTTTCTTGATTTTTTTAAATCTTTCAGTGCTTTTAATGCATTTTCCTTTTAGGTTATTTATAGCTTGCTTGATTAATCCATGCATTCATCCATAATCTAATCCTGTGTTGCCCCATGAGGAGCATAGGAGCCCGGGGCTAGGCATTACATGAGCAATAAACCACAACCATCCCTTGGATACCTGCACAGGCTTAATCTGATTGGAGTGCCTTAACTACCCATTAAACCACCAGGTGCCATAATTTAGTAATATGGTTATCACCCACAGTAGTAAATGGTTTCCTGGTGTACAGGAAACAATTTGGCTTGTCACTCAGTGTAGAGTCACCCATAAGCAGAAAGAATAATCCATTAGTAAAACATATAAAAGTTGGGCAGAAGTTGAGTTTTGAAGGGGTAAGAGGGTCCAGTTCTAGAAGGATTTGATTCCAAATTAATATTAGTCATGAGAAGTTAATTTGTCTCATAGTAATTCTGCCAACTTGTGTTTTTTTCCACGATGACCAAAATCACATGAGCCTCAAACGTTCAATATATTGTTTTGGTGGTGGATTTCGGCCAAAAGATTCTGTAATGATAATATTCTAAGAAAATTACTGTGGGTGACATGTTATCTCTTCAGAATATATGAAAGCATCTTTTGGCATGAGTACCTTATTCATGCTACAAGTGTTGCTACAGTATGTGCAATAACTGGCATTACTTCTGTGTTGTCAGTCTTAAAGGTTTGTAAGTATCCAGTTGCCAGTGTGGCAATTTTTTAATGTTCTATTTGCAGAATTTCTCATGGATTTTGGGAACTAGAGATATAGTATTTTAAATATAAAAACTAGGAATGGAGTTGCTTTTGGCTGTGGATTTACTGAAGCAGTTTATACAGGGGTGGTCTGAGGTTTTGGTAGATGGTTATCATTTACAGCTCTTTTCTAACTACAAGCATGCTGTTGCTCTTATCCTCTCTGCCGCAGGTCTTGTACACATTTGATAAGGTTGTGCCTGTTGTGCAAGCCTCAGTCAATGCCTCAAGGACACTTCTAGGTAAAGTCTGTGTGTAAATTATATCTGTTGTCCTTGTTCGTATTATGTCTGTGTTGTTCATTTCTCATCTGCACCATCAGAAGTTGAAGTTATTGACTTTTGAGTTCATGCATAAAGGAAACAATCATTTCAGGCTTGTACAAGAAGCTCACTTTATTCTAATTATCATTATGGTAATGTGATCTTCAAGACTTAGATGGTTGTTTCTGATGATTGCTTGTTTTTTATAGCCATGTATGTAGTGCTAATACAGTATTAGATTTGTGTCATAATACTCTGCTTTTAATTACAGTACAGTATATGTGAAAATGAGGTGGTAATGTGTTGTATAATTTCTGTAATGTTTGTAGATTGATGTATATAGCACTCCGTAATGATTTTCTAAGCTGTTGTTCTGCAGTAGGGCGTGTTTTTGTATATCGGCAGGAGTTTTCCCTTTAGTGTTTTAAAACATATATAAGATACACCACAGTAAAACCTCTTTATGATAAACCCTCATTCCCCATCTAACATACTTTCACATACTGCATTTTTCAGGATAAATATGTTAATCATCATGGGAATACTTTTCACATACCTTGTTGTTATTCACAACTAAGCATTCTAGATCTGCAGTGAATGGTCTGGGTTGATACAATTTACACTGCACAAATTGCAGTACAGTTTTCCTATGGTTTTTGGGTATAGTCGGTACAGAACATAGCATGTAATAAGGGAATTGTACGATAACAAAAGCACAGAACCTATGGAATTTGTTCTAATTAGTACCAGGCACCCGAAGTGCTAGCCCAAATTTTCCCTTTACTACAATTTAAACCCACTAAATACCACCTAGTTTTCATCTTTGAATCCCTTAAAGGCATCAGAAATCACAGACACGGCACCATCATTGTTGGCAGAAACCAGCTCAGGAGCTCAGTAATGATGTTTGAGCAGAATAATGCACTATAACACCAGGAGTGCAGATTTTTATCTCAGTGAAAACAAAAATCACTATAATAAAGGGATTGCTTATCAGTGTTTCCTTAACAAGCTTATAGACTTTAATATTTATTACATACTGCACTGGTACACCCAGTCACAACATAAAACCATTTTAATATTTGGAGCCTTGCATATGAGTTTATATTATCAGACTATAATCTCTCTTTCTGGCTGGAACACAGTTGTCACTTAACATAATCTTCACTTATCACAGTTGTTTATTGGAAACATCTGTTGTGTTTAGTGAGAAATTTTTTATCTGAATAAAGCTCAGTTTGTCCTGCAGATGCAGCCAACAAACTGATCTTTGACATCAGCCTAGCTCTGCTCAGCATTGTCCAAGCAATTCCACTGCTGCTCTGTCACATACCTAGTAATTTTTTCTCACTCCCTATATTTATATTTATTTTTTATTGAAATTTGTTGTGATTTATAGAATATAACAGTGTGTACAATATTTAGTTGTACAATACCATAAGGTTTAAAACAAACCTGGATTTGTACACTAAGGTGGCTATTGTTAATTGGATTTGACAGTTTTCTTATTTAATAGCACACATATCCCCCCCATTTAGTTTTGCTATGTAGGGAGCTTACAGTATTACTGTATTTATTTTTGTTAGTTCTTTAGTCTTGTATACTTCTCTGAATGTACTCTTGTTCAGCTTTGGTGCTGGTTTACATTATTGTAAACTGAACTGTTGGGTAGCTTTGTCCTGGGTCCTGTACTTGATGTGAGGTGTGAATGAAAGAGAAAAGAGGATAAAAACAGTGAAAGTATTAACTCAAGGATGGTATGGTGATTGTGTGATGTTATGTGCAAAGCATAGATGATACAGGATGAATAATAAATGAGGAAGAAGAATGAGTGATTACCTGGTATGTATTTTTGAACTCAAGTTGTGTGTGTGTGTGTGTGTGTGTGTGTGTGTGTGTGTGTGTGTGAAGTTTATACCTGAGATGAGGAAAGTGTTCACAAGAAATGACTGTCAGCCTGACAAAAAATATTCAGAATTCTTACTCTAAGAAGACAGATGGTCCTTCAGCAGAGGTAGGAGACACAGAGGACAAAGAAAAAAATACTGTCAAATTCCTTTAATAGGAAGCTGGTGGTTCGGAATTTTTTACTCCAAGCTAACAAGGGGGGGAAAAATGATGGTTCATTAAGCAACGTTGGGTCTGGTTAGTACTTGGATGGGTGACCGCCTGGGAACACCAGATGCTGTTGGCATCCCTACATGTCAAGTGGGGTTGGTGGAGGATTAGTGCCCCTCCCTGTAAAACAATTAACTCTAAGCCATTGGCCACCCCATCTGGGATACATGGCGTCTGGCAATCAATGAAATGAAATGATTTGTAAAAAAAAAGTAAGTGAATAAAGTAAGTCCAGATAAAATAATAAGTTATGTGCAAGTGAAATATTGTTTGCTGCTGTACTGTACTGTATACAGAAGTGGAGTATAGTACAATACTGTGCCTATGGCCCCTAGGATTAACTTGGATTACTACACCACTGATGCCTTGGATTTACCTGTAACACACCTGCAACACACCTTACAACAGCACTACAGTAAGTTGATAATCCGGAACTCCCAGTGTCCCCTGCATTCTGGATTAAAAGACTTTGACTGTATTGAGATTGTGGAGGTAAGTAAAAGTAGCTGAGATTAATTCAAACAAAGAGAAGTCTTGTGGTGCAGAGGTCCTTGGTACAACCTGTAGACAAAAAGTGCAGGAAACTAGCTTTAGTTACCATTTTTCAAAGAGAGATGAGCCACTGGGGGAAGACCATCATGTCTTGTGAAGCACTGTAATTAAGGACAAGTAGTAATACACCCAGTCCTAAGCTCTGTGGATTTAGAATGATTCACATCACTGCTGTAATGCCAGAATAGTGTAATGAATGGGTGGGTGTCATTTTTTGTGTTGTCTTCAAAAGGAGAGGGCAAATTGTGAAAAAGACAGTGAATGTTAGAGATTGAATGTGCTGTACGGTATGTTTATTGTGTGCTTACTGTCAGGTATGGACAACAGACAGTGCATACATGGTTTGCATGGCTGGAAGAGATTCGTAGTTATTTAGTAGTATTTTTATGTTCTGGCACTGCCTGTGGCTGACATATTAACCCTTTGACTGCTGATGTCACACATGAGTATTGTACTGGATGATTTGATTTAGCTTTTTTTTTTTTTTTTTTTTTTTTTTTTTTTAATAATCCTTTCTGCTCTTCATTCTGTATATGACTGTGTTGTAAGCTAGTAAAGTTACTACTAGTATTGTACTTGATTACCATTACTTTGTATCACTAGTCAAGATCTTCAATCCCAGTCATAATTACATCATGGGAATCCTCTTTCGGGAGATGGTGGTGGACTAGATAGACCAGTTGGCTTGAAATTTTATAGTTGTGAATTTGTTCCCAGCTGTTGCAGGAAAGAGTTTTGGAATTTGAGTTTAATATTATCTCATGCACCTCTCATCCTTGTGGTCCCACCAGATGTCATGAAAACACCTCCATCATTATCATGACACCAAATCTGAACACCAGAGACAGTGAGTGTTAGTGCCCAAATGATAAGTTATGTGTTGGGGCAGCACAGATCAGCCCTCTTTTGATGTGTCAGTGGTGGACTGTTAACCCTCAAAAAATGTGCTTTCTAGCCTGGATCCAGAGTCAGGTGTATTAAAAGAAAAAAGTCTGTTGGCTTGTGTTTAGAGATTAAAATAATCTAGATATACATGCCTCCTATGTTGTTTATGCATTAGTACCTTTAGTTGTGTTTTAAACTTTCTTCTAATATTGGCTTTTCAGTTTACAATACCATGAATTTATGAACATTTTTACTTACATTCAGCTTCTGTTATTATTCCTTGATTAGACAAAAAGTACCTGGAAACTGGAAGTAACATTGGTTTATACTGTAATTGTTGCAGGCTTTGTAACACGTCGAAACTCTGGTGAAGGCAACAAGTATGCAGCATATGTGACAGAAATTGCTCCACAGGGAGGAGTATTCTCCCTCAATCTTGACTGTTCCAGGCAGATACTTGTGAGTTATTCTGTATTAGAAGTTGTTTTGTAGATTGAGTGTTTACTCATCCTCATTAATCTGGTTTGTAGATTGTTTTTGGTCGTCCCATTTTGTATAGAGATTACCGATGTGTTCTGCTGTATAATAGTGTAGTTGGTATGTAAAAATTAGTTGGCTTAGTGGTATTGCCTGTGCTTTTACAGTACAGTAATTCATTGTTTAGCATGCTTTCACTTACCATTTTTCACTATAAATTTGTTAATCAGGACAGAAACACTTTTCACTTGACATATTCACAACAAAGCAAGAGTTAACATTTACTTCCAGTCCTTCATTTATGCAGCAGGTCACGTCTGGAATTGTCTCCCTCTGTTTGTATTTCCTACATCCTATGATCTCCAGTCTTTCAAATGCAGTGTGTCCAGACATCTCGAAATGAACAGATTTTGAATTTGGTTCTCTTTTTTTTTTTTTTTTTTTTTTTAAGGGGTGGTTTGCAGGCCCCTGGCTTTTGGTTCTCTCTTCCTTGCATTAAAAAAAAAAAAAAAAAATCACACTAGTAGAGATGTCAATATACCACTGTTCCTATAACATACTAAAGGATTTAAACACTTAGTACACTCTCATATACCCACTTAAAACGTAATATCCATTTTGATAATTATTTGTATACTCTCATTTACCCACTTAAAATATAAAGTCCATATTGATAACTTTTTGCAGCCTTGAATATGATCTGTTATTTTCTGAGAATATAATCTTTCTTGCTGGAACACAATCTTCACTCAACATGATTTTCACTTAACCCCTAGGCTGCGACAGTCCTTAACATTCCCTGTGTCTGTGGTGTGAGAAAACTGGTTGAAAAAATTGTCTCATCATGTATTTTGACCCACTTATACCTAACCAAATATGATAACATTTTAGTTAGACAAAGTTTACACTCCGCACTGACAATTCACGACCCACTTATCAAACATAAGCATCCAGTAGGTGCAAATAAAGACCAAAAAGTTCGCTATTTCACATGGCTCTTCTGGAATGTTGACGCAGTCAACCAATCAGCATTTCCAGATTGCTATATGCAGCTGAGGGGTTAACACTGTAATTTTCAGGAGTACATGTATTGTGTTAAGTGTGGAATTATTATACCCTGTTACGGTAAAGGTTCAAATGCTGTTATTGTACTGAAATCTGTACCGTGACAAGAATAAGCCTTTTTAAGCAGCAAAGCTGTTTTGCTTTATACATTAGAAGCATTTACCTATGTATTGTATTGATGCATAGTTCATTCACTCATAAATTCCGCAGCTAGTATTCTTCACCTTTAATTACGATACACTTTAATTGTATGCAGCAGAACACAGTATTGTGTAACACAAGTGGGTAGGTGGGGACACTCACCATCCACTCATTGGATGCAGTGCTGCTTTGGGTGTCTGCCCTTTCCTCTCATCCTTCTTTCCTCTTCCATTTTCTTTCCTTCATTCTTTCCACTTCGTTCTGCCTACAGGTGACTTTAGACTCCCTCTTCTGTCTTTTTTTCCTTCATTCTTACCCCTTCCTGCTGCCTCTGGGTGACTCTACACTGAGTGACAAGCCAGATGGTTTCCTCTACACCAGGAAACCATTTACTATGCTGAGTGGTAACCATATAACCAAATTGTGGTGCTTGGTGGTTTAGTAGGCAATTAAGACACTCCAATCGGATTGAGCCTATGTAGGTTTATATCCAAGGGGTGGTTGGGGTTTTTTTGCTCATGTAATGCCACTCAGGGATGAGTGAGGCTGGTCACTCTCATCTTAAATGTCAGGACCAACTTGCCTAATTGTGGGCTCCTCCGCATCTCATGGGGCAACATAGGATTGGATAATGGATGGATGGGTAGATGTAATACTATCATCATCATCATCATCATCATCATTATCCAATCCAGTGTTGCCCCATGAGGAGTGTTTGAGCCTGGGGCTAGGCAAGTTGGTCCTGACATTTAAGATGAGAGTGACCAGCCTCACTCATTCCTGAGTGGCATTACGTGAGCAATAAACTCCAACCACCCCTTGGATATGAACCTACACAGGCTCAATCAGGCTGGAGCTCCTTAATTACCCACTAAACCACCAGGCGCTATAGTTTGGTTATATGGTTACCACCAAGCGTAGTAAATGGTTTCCTGTTGTAGAGGAAACCACTTGGCTTGTCACTCAATGTAGAGTCACCTGTAGACAGAAGGAAGAGGAAAGAATGAAGGAAAGAAAGACAGAAGAGGAAGGAAGAGAGGAAAGGGCAGTCATCCGAGAGTAGCACTACATTGAGTTGATGGTATAATGCAAGTTCTTTCATTCCATGTTAACTCAGTATTTCCTGTAAGTTATTTCATTCAATATTAACTCAGTATTTCCTGTGTACATTATATTTTTAAAATATTGATATGGTATTCTTTTCATATTTCAGCTTGAATTTCTTCACACTGAGGAGAATGGAAAGCCTTTGGGAGACAGTTGGATTGCAAAGCTTCTGGTTTTTGTACACAGAGAATGTAAGAATGCAAAATCATAGTAAAGAAAAATGGTTACATAATCAGTTCATTAGTCTTTTTGAATAAGGTGAAAGTATTTACCAGTAACTAAAGAGGTGCTGTTTACCTGCTGTAAAGGAAGAGGAATGCAAACAGAAAGCTTGGATGAGCAGTGACAAGAATAATTACAACAGGATAAAAGAGAGAGCAGAGGGAGGGAGGGAGATGAAATAATCATCCATCCATCCATCATCCAATCCTACATTGCCCCACGAGGAGCATAGGAGCCCAGGGCTAGGCAGTTGGTCTCGACATTTAAGATGAGAGTGACCAGCCTCACTCATCCCTGAGTTGAAATAATACTGTAAAATATTAAGCAGCTATCTAGTAAAATACATTAGCTTTTGTAATGCACTGTAGTCTTTATATTGTTCTAAGTGAAGTGAGACATTTCATATTTGGTCATTCATGGTAATAGTTTATTACCAGTAATATGCAGTACAGTATCACTCAAGCTTGATCCTGGTTGTTCTTAGTTATCATATCACAGACAGTTAAACTAATCTGCCTCAAATTTTACAGCCATTGCCATCTACTCATTCCCTCTGAGTCTGCGTGAAAGTGGAGCATGGGTTGTGGAGGACCAGCCACTGACAGAGAGTGTAGTAAGAGCATTTGTGTGGGCGCAGTGGGAGCCACGCCATAACCATCTCTACTATCTTCATTATCGACCACCCCCGGATGCTGGACTCACCATAGGCACTGGTAGGGACCATTTGGTGCAGCTGTAATTGTTACAAGGTCTAGTGCATACATAAATTCCCAACTCCACGAAAGGTGTGTATCCATCACGTGAGATTTTTTCGCTTGATTCATAATTTAGTCAGGACCAGTTTTGTTGGGATATAGCAGAGACAAAGGAAGAGAACAAGTTAAATGCTTATAATATTACAGCACTGTATAACCAACTGTCCCTAGACTATAACTAATACATTGTATTAGAAGATAGCAATACCAGTATACGTAGTGCTCATATACATTATATATCATTTTGCATTTACGTACTTGCAGTATGTATATTTAATTATATACATGACAATTATTCAGGTGAAATGGAGGAGGATGCCATGCGGCCACGTCCAATGCTGACAGCACTGCAGTTTCATCCAAGCAAACCTCATGAGACAGTGGTATGTCAGGAAGATGAGGCATGAAATGGAATAGATATAAGAGTACTGCAAAGTTTCAAGTTTGAATGATTTGATATTCATAATTTGGGGAGGGTTAATATATGATATGTACTTCAGTAGTTATTACAGATGGGCTATACCGGGTACCCATTTATATTTGTTAATTCTTGTCTGTCTTATTGTAATACATAAAGCTTTTATTCATTATTATTCATTATTAAGTTATATAGAAGTTTTTATTTCACTGATCACCATTCTCTTGTTGTCTCAGACTCATCTGGATGTGCTGGGCATGCCTAGAGATCTCTTCTATAGGTTATGTTGAAGATGTGTCTGTGTTGTGGGAGTAAGGTGCATGCAATGAGCAAGTGTTGTGATGAGGAGCTGTATTATAATCCGAGCTCCTGTTTGTCCTAACCTAGTGTAAGAGAAAAAAGTTTAAAGAGATACCGATGACAAAGAACAAGAACAGACGAAAGCAAAAAAAACTGCTAGATGTTAAGCAGCACCCTCCCCATTGGTTTTACTTGCACAGACTTTGTGTGTACTAAGGGTGTGAACCACATGAAGATGGCAATGGGCCACCATACCTCTTGCAAATAAGGGTAGGATAGTTTGACTAGGTAAACTCCTTTCTCTAAGTGACTTTAGAATGTATATGAGATTCATGTCTGGAGTGAAGAGAGTGATGATTAATTTTAGTGGTGAAGCCATCATTTTGTTGTGTCAATATTCCATAATTTTCATTTAAGACTGTCCCTGCACATTTTTCATTTTGCGGGTTTTTTGTTAGATGCTGTACTTCATCTGGCTTGTCATTTTCCTAGACTTGATCGGGCTTCTCAGTTTTCTCTTATTTTCCAGCATTTTCTTTTTATTTTCTGTGTTTCTCACTCTTGCTTTCCTCTCAGATCACTCTTTAGTTTACATTGTCACTTCACTGAACACTACCACACTTCTCCTGTCATGTTGTACCCCTTCAGCCCTGTAACTTTTGCCCTTACCAATTTCTCCTCACCATGGTCCATTGCATTATGTGTTCCACTCTAAGCCATCCCCCATTGTATCATTCCATTTCATGCCTTACAATTTGTACCCCTCAAGACCCCCATATTATTCTTTACCTTTTCATTTGTTTACCATCTCATTCCACCCATTGGAAAATACTTCCCATCCTGATGTGACCTTATTTTATGACCCTAATACTATGTTCTCTGCTTGTGCCATAGCTGAATGTTCCACTGGAACTGTCAGGACTGGAACACTCTGGGCTAGAGCTTGGAGGTGACTACCGAGACCAGGGACTGCTTCATTGCTCTGGGGATCCATGGCTTGACCTACGGGTTATAACGTCTCCTACAGGCGCTGTTTGTATCTGCCATCACTATATTTACAAGGTATGTTTGCAAGATTTTTGAACATAGGTTATCATGAAGCTCTTTACATATGCTGCTTGGCCTGTATGAGGCAGTTCTTGATAAGAGTACTAGTAGGTTGAGTATCAGAAGAGGTAAATTCATCCACCCTGATGGCCACAATATAGGACACAATGCTGCTTGCAGAGTACTTTGCTTGAAGAGCAAAACCTCTTTTTATTCATCTCAACCATATATCAGTAAAAATATGTATAACATTCCTTGAATTTGTTTGGAGTTGCTCATACCAAGACACAATGCTCACAGACATTTTCAAAACTCTGCACCAGTCTACCAAGTTCTTGTCCGGTATTTGCAAGTATTACCGCATCATCAGCATACAACAAATTTTAGATGATGATGATGATGGTGATGTTCATACCAGCTAAATTTGAGTTGTCTTATCATTAAAGGCAATGTCTTCAATCTATTTGTAATAATTTCATTATTGATTTGTCTTGATTCACCCAGATTGACATGACTTGGCTTGAATCATCTTGACCTCTACCTCCTACATGCAAAATTTCAAAATGATAGGTCAGCTCTGAGGATATGTTTTTTTGTAAATTGGTGCAAAAGTAGGGATGCTATGTGGTCTCTACACCGAGTAACAAGCCAAATGGTTTCCTGTACCCAGGAAATCCTTTACTACACTGGGTGGTAACCATATAACCGGGGGTTTTGGCCGAGTTAAGTGTCCCCTAGATTCCCCTATCTAAAATCACTTCATCATCATCATCATCTGGACCTCCTTTCCCACCCAAGGGCAGGGTGAGGAGTAGCAATGTCCAGATAGCCCTAACTTGCCCTGTCCAATGGGCCATGCTTCCATTCACTCATCATTCAAGCCCCCAGAATCCTGGCTCTATCTGATACACCAAAAACATTCACCACATTCTGTAGCATCACATAAACGTATCTGATAGAGTCAATCCAGACACTGTCTTGTTAAAAAGGGATGCCAGATCTCTGATCATGCACTTCTTCTCACAACATTCATCCAGCTAGTTCGATCGCTTGTTTGTCCCTTAGCCTAACCGACTTCCATACCTCTCTTCCTCATGCACTTCTCCACCACATCTTTCCACCTTTTCCATGGCCTACTTTGCCTCCTTCCTCCTTCAGATTTGCTCAGATACACCTTTTTCACCACTCTGTTGTTATCCATTCTCTCCACATGGCCATACCATCTCGATACACTTTCCACAATTCTGATGTCCACAGACTTCCTCACTCCACATCTCTCATGGATCATTACCTTTGATATAATTTTGTGTTTTGAGACTGTGACCTAAGGATAGACTTCTTATTTTTGGGAGGACAATACTGTATAGTGATCTATCAGTGTTTTATTCTGCTATACATCTCTCAGCCTATTTCATCATTTCAGTGATTAGTATTGTGCCTTTGGAATATTACTTATGCAAACCACATCTTAACCAGACACTTTCTTTATACTTTCTCACAGTCACGACTGGCAGAAACTCCAGCTGACCCTGAGAGTTGTGCAGTGTACTTGGCCTACTCTGTGACACTGTTACATCATGGGTGTGTCCTGCATGCAGTGGTTCCAGGTGTTCCATGGGGCCACGCACATGCTGCTCTCCCTACCTATGCTCTCTTTTCAGGTGACATACACACTTGTTTTAACCTCTCCACATACAATACACTACTATTCTGTGCTTTCAAATGTTGCATACATTATATCCTTATAGTCATTGTAAGATATTGTATTAGTGCAAATAATATACCATATGGTACATTACCAAAGCTACAACCTGTCATTTTAATTGCTCAGGTATCTATTTGAATTATCTGTAAACATTTATTTAGTTATTATTTTTTCTTAATTTGCCTGTTTAGGTCACTCTGCATCATCTTTTTGTATTCTCTTGATATATAAAACAGGTACTGCTCAAAGTTTTAAGTAAAGGACATGTAGTAAAAGTGTTTTTATCCTCTCGCCAGATCACTACCTTCTAGTGGTGGTTCCTGGTGTGTGCCTACACCTGCTGGATGTAGGTTTACATCACACCCCTAACAACCATATTGTCACCACACCACCACCACAGCTTTTGCCGAATGCTCAACTTTTCCAGGTCAGAACACAAGATTTTTTTTTCACCTTTTGCTCCACTGTTCCTTTGTTCAGGTGGGTAGCTGGTTTATGGACATGAAATTATAACAGTAAGTTTTACGTGATCCATGAGTTACCATACTCACGGTGCATGAGTCTGAAAGTTTCATTATTGTGCCCTGTTAACCTACTGGTCAACAGTTTGTCCGATTTCGTGTATAATATGGTACGCATATCATATTCTACACCTATCATATACATGTATGTATCATATACAGTACATACAGACACACAAGTACAGTATCATGTTATGCACGAAATCTGATGCACTGTTGACTGGTAGGTTGCCAGGTCATGAAAATGAAACCTTCAGACTCATGTGCCGTGACTATACTGTAGTTGTATGAGATGTGCCTTTGTTCTTGTTGTTCTGCTCTTGCTTTGGGAAAACTTTGATTGAAACCATTACTATGCTCATACCTTCTAACCTACAGTGCCTATCTGCATAAGATGTACCAATCGCCCACTGTTATTACAACCCATCTTACCCACTCCATCCTTTTCTCTCCTCCACCTCGTGACATTGAAATTTTAAAAGAAATCTGTGATTTAAATTTTCCCACCACCAATGCTTCCTCATCAATAATATCCATCTTCATAGGGCATGTTCTTTCTCCCATCCCCGCCACTCACCACCAGTGCCCATGTTCATAGGATATGCAGTACTTTTTTTTTTTTTTTCCGCCACCATCTTACCTCATCCAACCCATGTGTTTCCACCCAACTCACATATTTTTAAGCCATTATATGCTTGATTGGCACCTTACTGACCTACTTAAGAGTACCAGTTTTAACAGGGTATACATGCCCCAGCATACCCCACCACTCATCACTATCCACCCTTCTGAATCCTACCTCCCTCGTGAGGACCGAGTCCAGCTGGCCAAACTGAGGTGTGGCCATCAACCAGCCCTCTTGAGTTATCAGAAGAGGCAGGATGACTCAGTCGCTGATGCCTGTCCAAGATGCAACACAGCACCCCGTACTATTAAGCACATTATGGAAAACTGCAGTGCACACAATCACCTGCACCAACAACACAACATATACTCCAGAGCTGTGTGGGAAAGCCCGGTCTCTGCCATGGCCTTCCTTAGGGACTAGGGGCTGTTCAGTCAGACTGCTTAGGGAACTACCACTGCTACTATTACTCATCACTATCCTAACCCATCCTGCCCACTCGTCTCTATACACTCCACCCATTTCACCTAGGTTTGGCTCCTCCGTTTTTGGATTGTATCTTACCAGTGCATCAACATCAACCTTCTCCATAGGGTATGCTATGCCCACCATGCCCCATCACCTACAGCCATCCCAGTGCATTCCACCCATGCCTTTCCACCCATCTCACCTGTTTATACTTTGATGTTGTGAATATCATGAAACTTGCTGTCCTATCTCTCTCATTGTCACTGGCCACCGTTCACCATCCCAGATCATCCCATATCTTTTCTGACCCCCACCTAGTGCTGAAAGATCTTGTTCCATAAACTGTTTTCGTAACCCTCCACCCACACCCTTGTAACAAGTACAGTAGATGTGTTTACTACACCCCACACACTTGAAATAAGGTTGGGATGATGATGATGATGATGATGAAGTAAGTGTGCTGATGTATGACTTCATATTACTCTTCATGCTAACAGACAAGTGGGACAAAGGTAGCATCAGGCCGTATGGTGAGCTTTGTGGATGGTGTGAATCAGATGATTGTGGAGGTACGGGTGACAAAGGAATCCCTCTTCAATCTCTTCAAGACCAGCCCTGCTCTGGCCACCCGTCTGGCTGTGTTGCACCTGGCTGCTGTCCATGACCGTGACCATGACCTAACACGCAAAGTAAGGCCCTCCAGTTGTATTGCTTGTCTAATTCATCATGTACATTTTTATGGCTTGTTTTTCTTCCTTTCTACTTGCCCCTTATATTTTGCTGCAATTTAGTAAATCAGTCCTACTTCTTTCTTCCTTACTTTACTGGCTTTAAGGCAATGCAACATCTGCCTGCATACATCCCTAAATATTCATTGTTGCTTCCAGAACAGTTCCTGCATGTTATCTCTTGTGTGATTTTCCGTAATAAATGCTGTCCTACTTTATAAAGTGCATTTATTACCTTGAGTGTGGTTATATGGTACAGTTAAATTTATCCAGTCATAATCCTTGTGGTCAAGCATTGCATGTAGAAATTGCCCCCTTGCCAAAAAATATAGAAGCCTTGGAAATGTCTTATGCCTACTCAGGGCCATGTAAAGGTAGGTAGGCTCATATGGCTGTATGGAATGTGAGAGATATGAATGATATATGTGATTTTATTATATTGATGGAAAATTCTTTTAGTTTTAATACAGTATTCAGGTAGGATAAATACTGTATTTTGAAATTATCTCTATTTCAGAGTGAGAAAGCATGTAAAAATTTATTGCATGATACCTTTCCATTTACTTAGTTTGTTGATGTTACCGGTACTTTTGTGTGCCGCATGGAACCCCAGAAGACAAAGGATGATGCTGAAGACTCTGACAGCCTTACTTCTCCTATATCCCTGCTTGAGTTCTTGGTGGGATGTTTGTGGATTCCTTTGTGTTATCCTTTATTTTTGTATTAGTCTGTTTTGCTGTAAGTTACAGTCTCTTATCCTGTATTTTCATGTCATTCTGTTTTCCTGTAAGTTATAACTCTTTCTGTTTTGGTACGTTTATGCTTATGTGATTTTATAATTACAGTATTATGTACAGGCATGGACAAAAGAAACAGAGACACTGCCTTAGCTCAGGCACACAAGAACTGGGTCATTTCTGGTAAATGAGTTACAGTGAGGAGAGTGGGAGAAATTGTATCAGGTGGGGGTTTGTGAGGTAAGGTGCAGCCACTTTCCTGCCCACTGCATTATAGTTCATCAGCCAGAATTGTGTGTCCAGAGTAAGGAAGTGTCTGTATTTCTTTTGTCTGCACCTGTACCTTTGTGGCACCAAGTTATTGGCTTTTATGTTACTCAGATATAGTTCGTTTTCACTTTATAATAATGACAGCTAATAATTCCCTTTAATCTTATTTTCCAGTAGATTCTTACACTCTTTTGCTTATTTTTATTGCATTTATATCTCTTTCTTCCATTTCTTTTTCTACCAGTCTAATTGCTAATTTGTGTAAATGTATTAAAAGTCCTGTGTTTCATAACACAGTACAGTACATAATTACTTCTTGATGATCTGTTCATTTTGTGTTGTTGTAGACACCATTTTTTTTTTTTTCCTCCTGTATAATACACAGCATGATGGCCCCACATTCGATCTCCCTGCAAGCATCAGACAACTGTCCCATAAAGAAGAAAGTACTCAAGCATTGGCAGTGGTAGTAGTAGCTAATAGTATTGGTATTGTTGATGTCACTGTTATTGTTATCATCATCATCATCATCATCATCCAATCCTATGTTGCCCCATGAGGAGCATAGGAGCCCAGGGCTGGGCAAGTTGGTCCTGACATTTAAGATAAGAGTGGCCTGCCTCACTCATCCCTGAGTGGCATTATGTGAGCAATACCTCCAACCATCTCTTGGATATAAACCTTCGCCAGCTCAATCCGAGTGGAGTGCTGCAGTTACCCACTAAACCACCAGGCGCCATAATTTGGTTATATGGTTACCACCCAGTGTAGTAAATGGTTTCCGGGTGTACAGGAAACCATTCGGCTTGTCACTCAGTGTCGAGTCACCCATTGGCAGAAGGAAGAGGAAAGAATGAAGGAAAGACAGACAAAAGAGGGAGTGTAAAGTAACCCATAGGGACAAGGAAAGAATGAAGTAAAGAAACACAAAAGAGGAATGCCTTTTGATTATTGTGGTGAAGGTATAATACAGTACAGCATTGCAGTGGTAGTGAAAACAGTTTTAAAGCCATTGGTGCGATTCAGACTAATGTCTGATATATCGGAAAAAGTTCTGGTTAGTAGGGGGAAGGCCAGATGTCGCTTTTATTGGAATTTCGCCTTTTTCGGAATGGCTTTGGCCCCAATTAGTTCGTTATAATGAGGTCTTACTGTATATGTATTCTTCCTTGTGTTTTCTACTAGTTAATAGTCCAGGGAAGTTTGAATATGGTAAGCTGTTGAAATTATTTCTCTGAACAATCTGATTATCATGGTCAGTTGTAAATGTTGTGATGGAAGATTGCACAGATCAGTCTCTAAAATCCATTCAGTAGTTTACTGTCTGAGCTGAGAATATGGTTTTGTGTCTTTAATTAGCTGATGTGGAGTGTGTGTGAGGACCCATTCAGCTTGGATGCTCCAGCCCTTCTTCAGGAGTACCTGGTGGGAGAAACTTATGCAGCTGTCCACAAGCACATTGATTCTGATGCTGCCCACCTCCTCTCTCTTCTTCCCATCACCACCGCACCCTTCACAACTGACACTGAATACGTTGTGAGTATTTCCTTAACAATGCAAAGTTTGTCCTAGAGTGCGTGTGTGTCTTTATCTGTATCATGAAATGACAGGTACAGTACTTTTTACATGTATAAGATGGTGCATGCTTATTTCCACGTTAATGTTGGTGTTGTTCTGCTTGGAGAACAATATGAAATAAAATCATGCCATGTCCATCTCCATAGGATGATTTACTTCTGCCCTTCCCAGCCATCCACCACCATCCCCACACACTCCACCCTTCCTATTTTCTACCCCATCATTGAACTTTTAATCAGAGAAATTTTTCCTGTCTCCAAAGCACCCCCCACATATCCATTTATATGCATCCAACTTTGGGTGCAGACCTAACAACCTGTTCCCTGAAGCCAAGTAGTCCTCTTACATACCACACACTTCCACATGTCATCACTTCAGCGAGGACTAATGCCCGTTGTCCATATTGAATACATGCTAGGGTTGTCTCATCCTACACACTAACATCCCAGTCCATCCTACCCACTTCCTCCTATCCGCTTCATCATTCTTTTTTTCATCCTTATATTTAACCTGCACTTCACCACCCTACTTACAATAAACATCTTTACAGGATAGCCAGTACTTTTCCCTGCATGCCCTACTACTCACCAACATCTCAGTCCATGTGGCCTACTTCTGTCCACTCTCCCTACCCATTGATACTTTGATGTGGTAACTGTCTTCAGAATGACTGTTTCTAATACCAAGTGACCACAATGCTCAGTTGCCTGTATTCACCATGTGTACCCGGTACTTCCACCATCATGCCTCATCACCTTCCATCATTCCATCCCCAAGTGTGTTGACAGAGAATAATGGAAGTGAAAATGTAATGTAAAAGAAGGTACTGAGGTGGTTCGGATAGACATAACCAATGGAGAGTTAGTGGTTGACGTAGAAAATGTATGGCTGAAAGCAAGCTGATGGGAGAAAAAAAGAGGAAGAACCCCCCCCCCAAAAAAAAAGTGGAAAGTAGCTTGGAAAAACAAGGCTTGATTGGCAGGAGAGAATACTAATTTGAGAAGGCATATCTGGATTGGCAGGAGATTACTATCTCCTGTATTTTTACCAGTTTGTTAGTCTCACAGTGATGTGTAGTTTGATCATTATTTTTAATATGAAACAAAGTCACTCTTGTTTCGTACTGTTCTTTATTTCTTGAAGATGGCTAGAAGATACCTTCACTCACATGCTCACTCTCTAGCACCCATTCTCTGAGATAGGCTGATGCTCAGCACTTCTCAATTTACATCTTCACCCTTCTGATGACATCAGACAACCTGCCTAGGGTATTCACCTCTCAGCAAATATCTCACCGACTCATATCCTGTACGCAGTGGAAAAACAGGATGAAACAGTGAACTCACACTTGTACAGCCTTTTACATATTGTACAGGTATATTCCTAATGTTAATATGTCACTTAATCAAACTCATTACTGTATTTGACAAAGAAAACTACATCTAATTCAGTAATGATCTGATGCTGACTAAATGTTTAGTGGCAGTCACTGTTGATGAACATGGGAATAGGCTGTTGGGCAATAGACAGATAAATAATGTGCTGTCCTTTGTCATTTGTCATATTTTTGTAATTTAGTTTACTTTATAATAGTACAGTAGTCAGTAAAACAGTATGTGAGTCAGATGATAATGATGAATGGAATGCAGCAAATATAATTAACTTCATCATTTTGTTATTTTCGCTGAAGCATGAGGGATTATGATTTTCATATTGTGTATTGTAGAACTATCTATCTGTCTGTCTATAGCCAAATGCTTTAATCCTTTAAGAGGTTGCCACAAAGAGATCACCTCCATGTTACCGAGTCCTCTGCCATCAGGTTGTCCTCCCTCCAGTTCACACACCCTTCTCTTGTACGTCTCTCCACTCCATCCCTTCATTTCATCCTTGATCTCCCCCTCCCCCTCCTGTCTCCACCTCACTCATGTACACTCTTTTAGTCAGTATTTCACTCTCCCACAAGCGTTAATATAATTCTGCATATGAATTTTGGCGATGAAATATCTATCTGTCTATCTGTTGTGAGACACCGTAATCCCGTAAGGGGTGGCCACAAACAATTCGCCACCATGTCACCCGGTTCCCCGCCATTTCACTGCCCTGCTCCCAGATCACACCTCCCTCTCATATACCTCTCCACTCCATTCCTCCATCTCATCCTTGGCCTTCCCCTCCACCTCACTCACATACACTCTCCTCATTATTATCTTGCTCTCCATCCTCTCCACATGGCCAAACTACCTCAGTGTATTTCTCCTAACTTTTTCTATTATCCTTCATCCACACAACAACGCTCCTTCACGAGGCTTACATGGCAGAGTGTTAGTTCCAGCTTTAACATATGGATGTGGGACTATGTAGCATAATGAAAATGAAAAGTCAAGAGTGAGAGCAGTGGAGATGGGACTGCTGAAGAATGTATGAGGAGTACAGAGGGTGGAAAGGATACGAAATAATGTGATTCATGAAAGATGCATGGTGAGGAAGTCTGTGGACACCAGAATCAGAGAGAGTATACTGAGATGGTATAGTCATGTGGAGGGAATGGATAACACTAGAGTGGTGAAAAAGGTATATCTGAGGGAATTTGAATGAGGGGGGAGGCACGGTAGGCCAAGGAGAAGGTGGAGGGATATGTTGGTTGAGTGTGTGAGGAAGGGAGGTACGGAAGTCTTCGGTGAGGCTAGGGGACTGATAGGAGATCGAGCTGGCTGGATGAATATTATGAGAAGACGTGCATGATCAGGGATTTGGCATCACTTTTTAACGTGACAGCGTCCGGATTGGCTCCATCGGATATGTTCATGTGAAGCTACGGAGTGTGGTGAATGTTTTTGGAGTATTAGATAGAGCCAGGATTCCAGGGGCTTGAATGCTGAGCGAATGGAAGCGTGGCCCATTGGATTGGGCAAACTTAGGCTATCTGGACGTTGCTACTCTTCACCCTGCCCTATGGTGGGAAAGGAGGTCCGGATGATGATGAAGATTGTTGGTTTTGATGACAGTGGACTGTTACTCTTCAGACAATGTCTGCTATAAGTGGGTTGTATTTGGGTTTGCAGAGTGGTATCATTTTCTTTCTTTCTGTCTATTCAAGTTTCAGTATTAGCACTGTACAATAGTTCTGTATAGTTATTGTAACCCTCACAGGAATCTGCAAGGGACGAAAATGTGGTGATCTCATACTGCCTGCTTGAAAATGCGTGTATTATGCTCCTTTCACCACGGGAGAGAGTAGTACGTTCCTTGTCTGACACCTGGACTCGTCTGTGGGAGCATACCACCTCCCGACACCATCATCGCTTCCCACTGGCTCAGGTGGTGGACAAGCTTATGGTTTCCCTCGATACCTATAAAGTAAGATATGGCTAAAAGTTTGATGTTTATAAAGCTGTGAGTTAGATAACACCTTTGTCTCACATCATACATTTTTTTCCTCTCTCTTCTCATTCAGTGGATACACCCACCAAGGAGAATGATGCCTCTTATACAACCACCTCCAGGCATATAGAGGTGGTCAGGAAGAACACATCTCAATCAGAGGAAGATGAGGGAAGGGGTGTGAACACATTCATTAAATCATATACCAGTATCTACTGTATTTATATGTCATCCAGCCCTTTAGGACACTCTGACTACACAAAAATCTGTTTATTTGTTGCCTTTCATGCATTTCATCATATGTGGGCTGTGTAATATTTGAAATATGGCCAATTTAATATGATTGGCACAGAATATAGTTTAATACAGTAATCACTAATTACTCATTTTCTTGCACAAAATGCAATTTATTATTTACTGATAACTCACTCTCTGGCACAAAATATGGTTTAATATTTAGTGATAACTCACTTTCCCCTCAGCCTGAAGCTCTGTCTCAAGGCAGTACCCCAGTGTCGCCTGCCAGCCCTCTAGTGGGTGGTCTCACTATCACGTCACTGGGCCTTACTCTTGCCCACCTCATGTTTGACCCACTTCCCTTCAACGAGGCTGAGAACACCACCTCCTCCAAACTTGAGCATCTCCTCTCTGTTGTTAGTACCATGTTCTTTTGTACTTATCATACAAGCCTTATCGTATGTGTATGTTTCCATTATATAATTTTTTCTTTCCAAGGACATTCAAATGTATTTTCCAGTGAATTCATGGTAAATATTTCATTGAAAAGTGCATCTTCATTAACAGTACGTTTTTTGTTAGTAAATAAGTATGGTTGTAACAATGTAGGTTCAAGATCTGTTAAATTAGTACACCAATTGTACCTTACTTTTTTGTATTAACATTTCTGACCTATCTCATACTAGTGTATAAAATTGTAGTGATATTTCAGAACCTGCGAGAACTGAGCATGTATTGCCTGAAGCACTTCCCACATGAGTCTCCTATGAGAGTCCATGCTGTAGCCAGCAAGTATGTCTGCACTCAGCTCCAGGTACAGTATATAATCTGTTACCACGAAACTTCAAGTGTAGTGGTTAAGTTTTCATTTGTGCTGCATCCTTTGTTCATCTTAATCATTATATGTGTGCTGCAGTGTCATAATTCCTAAGTTGAAGTTATGAAGTGTTACTGGAAACTTCTGTGTTAAGAAAAACAGAATATCATAGAGAATTATGCTCCAATAAAAAAAAGATTTTCTTCATGCAGAAGGGAAAAAAATATCACTCTGCTCTTAGCTTTTGGAAACACCTTAGGAACTGACATCACATGGTGTACGACACAACACACGCATTAGAGATAGTGGCTGGAGATATTACCCCATACCCAGAGAACTTGTGAATGCATTACTACTGTTCAGGTATTCATCCATCCATCCATCCATCATCCAATCCCGTGCCACCTCATAAGGAACATAGGAGCCTGGGGCTAGGCAAGTTGGTCCTGACATTTAAGATGAGAGTGACAAGCCTTACTCATCCCCAAGTGGCATTACATGAGCAGTAAACCCCAACCATCCCTTGGATATAAACCTGCACAGGCTTAACCCGATTGGAGCGCCTTAGTTACCCATTAAACCACCAGGTGCCATAATTTGGTTATATGGTTACCAACCAGTGTGGTAGGTAAATGGTTCCTGGTGTACAGGAAACCATTTGGCTTATAACTCAGTGTAGAGTCACCCATAGGCAGATGGAAGAGGAAAGAGAGACAGAAGAGGAAGTGTCAGGTCACCCGTAGGCAGAAGGATGGGGATACAATAAAGGAAGGAAAGACAGAAGAGGACAGAACGAAGAGAGGAAAGGGCAGACACCTAAAGCAGCTCTACATCGAGTGAATGGATGGTGAGCACCCCCAACTACCACTATTTGTCTTCATTTATAAAATCTCACAAGTCATTGTGGCCTTGCTCCAAAGTTATCAGTTACTCATCCTTTTATTTATTTCAAGCCAGTTCACACATGGGACGCCCACTTTTACCAAGGTAGCCAAAATGTATAAAATGCACTTCTGGCCAGCTAAGAAATCATAATTAACAATATGGAATAGCCTGTCCTTTGGTCCCTATTCTCCTGATGGGCAGTATATGATTGGAAGGTAGATTGAAAAGATGTATAACTCCAAGGGAAAGCTAAAAGAGCTACACGTGGAAACAGGTCTGTCATGCACCTTATGGTCATCCGGTTTCCTTGTCTGGGTTCCAAAATTGTGTATAATTAATGATGAATATGGCAAAATATAGCACAAAATATCCCGGACACATATTCACAGAACTGAATAGTTGAGCTATAAATATGGATGCCTCAGGAGCACTTACTCTACAAAAAGAACTAGAGCAGAAGAGTAGATACTGATATCAGAAAAAACACCAAAAAGTGGAGTTCTCAACATTCCTGCAATGGAAATGTGGGACGTGCATCATATTATGTTCACTCTGAATGAGTGGACAAGATGTCAGTGACCGTGGAAAGGATGCCATGCCTTGTTAGGCATTTCAGTTTGGCAGCAGGAAGCAGTATACCCTGTTCTTAGTTCACTGAGTTTGGGATGGTTCGTAGAAGGATACCTTCAGAGTGGGAGCATGGAGTGAGTGAAATACAGATAATTATTGAGTAGAGGCTTTGCCTGTGGGTTGGAACCAAGAAATTTTAATGCTTGAATGATGAGTAACTAGATATGCGGCACATTCCACTGGATGCTCTTTTGATACCTTTGCATTTATGCTTTCTACTGCTTTTGCTGGTTCCTGTCCTTTGTGTCGATTAAGTTGATGGTAGTTGCTTTTACACGAGTCATCATCATCTACAGTATATCCCTTTGATCTCTTCTACAATGTACAATATATCAGAAGAGTAAACGAAGTCCTTTGCACTCTCTCCCCTTTCCCTTCCATGCCATATGAGATACAGTCCTGTCATCAGCAAAACTATATCAGCAGTCCCTTGCCAGCATTTTTTTTCTTAGCTTCCACATTTCTCATTCCCTTCTGAATGTCAAAGAGCATTGCTTCTTTTCATGTTCTTTAGTTATGGACTTCAAATTGCTACCACATAAAAGTCCATCATGCAAGTACTGTAGTAGGGAAGTGCTGACATACTTTTGATTTTGATATGATGAGGCTACTTCCAGCGCAGATACTTGGTAGCTGTATTACCAGATGTGGAGGAAGTTTTCCATTCCACCATCAACTGATTCTTCTCATCATCGTTTAGAATATCTTACAACACACAGACAACATGTAGCTAGGTGGAGGATGTACAGAAATCATAGATTGATTTAATAAAAATAAATCATTAGGAAATTAATTAGTGTTAAATACAGTGCACATCTTAATGAATGTGAAAGTGGTAGAGGGGGAGAGGGAGACTGAGGATGAGGTGAAGGGATTGGGCAGAGAAGTAAATGAGTGAGGGTCATATGAATTGGAGAGAGGGGAGCCTGATGGCATAGGACAGTATGACATAGAGGTAGTTTGTTTGTGGCCCTCCCCTTCCAGGATTAAGGCATATGGCTGTAAACGATAGAAATTTCATAATGATTTCATAGTGGTTTATTATATTTTCAGGTTTCCCGCCGCTTGTGTTCTATCTTGTGCTCCTCTCAGACACTCATCCCTACAGAAAAAAGTGAAAAGGGATTTACTTTCATGTGAGTAAAGTAGTAAAATAGAAATAGATTATTAAGCATTTTTAATTTATTATTATTGGGCCATTGTCATATTGTTGCTGCCATACTTCTTATCTCTTTTTCTATTTTCATAATACTTCTTGCTCGTTGTAGGCTGTTGTTTTCATTTACACTTAAAGCTTTATCTGCTTTCCCTCCTCTTGAGTAACCTGTCCTTTTTCTTCAAACTATGATGGTTGCCGTACCCAAGTGAGCATTACTGTTCTTAAAACCACCAAAAAACATAGAAGGATTAAGTATATAACCAACATCCCAAACAGATATCAGCAGTTAGTTAAATCAGATGGGGAGCAGGAGGTCCAATGTTTATAGATGAGAAGAAAATTTTGTTAAGAGTTTTGTAACATTGAGAGTTTTCATCATATCTTCTGGTGATAGACCATTGTCAGCATATAATACTGTATGTAGAGACAGTATTCTTTCTTTACCCAAGATGCCTGCATACTTTTCAGTTTTCTTCAGCTGTTCATCATTCTTCATATCTTCTGTTCCACATTCTTATTGTCCCAAACATCACTGTCACTTACTGTAAGTAGCCTAATCATATTCTCAACCCCCAGAGAACAACTGGAGGAAGGTGTTGCACACCGACTGTTCACCCTCCTGGAACGGTACCACTCAGCAACAGAGGCAGTGGCATACCCTCTGCCACAGGGTTACAACTCCTTCCTGGCATACTTGGCCCACCGCTGCCTCCCACACCATATCTTCATGCAATACCTCAAACGAGGGGTCCTGCAGCTGAATGTGGATGTGCTGAGAGAGATTGTTTATGGTATGAGTACTGGAGTTTAGGTAGGGCTGTATGGCTTGGGTATAATACTACGTTTGTGGCTTGGTTGTTTGGTTTTGGCTGGAGTACTGAGCTCTGGCATAAGCTGTATGAATTATTATTACAGTATTATGTTGGTTGAGTATGACAGTGATAATGGAGGTTGATAGATAACTAGCATATTTTATCCAACTATACTGAATCTCAGAATGAATAACTATTTTTTTTTTATTTTTTTTTTTTTTAGTGCTCGACTCTGGGCATAGGCTTCTCAGCCTGCTCCCATGGCCCAGTAGTCCTCCTACATATCGTACACCTCTACATGTCACCACTTCGGTCTAACACCCACCGTCCATATTGAATACATGCTAGGGCTGTCTCATACAGGACTGGTGTATTGGTATTAGGGGGGGTATTTTTGCAACATGTCGGCGGGTCTTCTGGTAGATCGGTAAAGTCTGCCGTAATGAAATTCAAATCCTTAAACTGTTCCCTGCCCCAGCGGGGATTTGAACCTGGGTCCGGTAGGACCGCAAGCCACCTCTCTACCAATTGAGCCACCGCCTCCCCCAGTCTATTCATATTAGAAGACATACACAGTCTGACTATACAGTGAACAAAAGGGGATCTTTTTTTTTCAGGCCAGTTTTACAGGCCTGCCTGCAAAATGGCCATACTAGCTGGCCTTGTACCTCCAAGTAGCAGGTGATGACATCATGAATTTTTTCCATAAGGTGAATAATACATTAGCAACTTAGGAGAAAGGTCATTATGCCTTGTGAGGCATTATAATTGGGCTGAGCAGCATAGGGAGCAACCATTAGGTGACCAAGGTTGACGCATGCAAACATGATGGTGCCTTTATAAACGAGATGAATGAAACGAGAAGTATTTCACCCACTCCTCAGCTCTATCAGTATGAGATGATTGGACCCATCACAACTACTGATGACTGCATGTTATGGTAAGCAGCTCAAAGCCACTTCCTGGAGTGCCTCTGAGAGGGGGGAGCATAGAGTGAAAATTTGTATTTGTACTGGAGTTAGATGAAGGTAAATTGCAGATTTAAGTTGATGGTGGTATCACTCTGACTTTTAAGACCTGTAATATTAGTCAGGTAAATACAGTACTTTACAGTATAATGTACTGTATGTGTATGAATTAAATATTATATAAATATTTTTTGTTTTTTCAAAGGTAAATTTGTTTTTCATATCTCTCTCTCTCTGAAGACTTGGATGATACCCCTGAAAATGTTGAGAGGAAGCTGGAAGTGATCTCATCAGTGCCACTGGTAAGAGGGGTACGGACACTACAGTTTTGGCACCACCCCATGTCACTCATCCTCCGCTCTCGCCTGCATGCCGCCTCCATCCTGGCTGGTGAGGGGCCTGGTCAGCCTCGCACTCCCACACAGTCAGCAAGAGTGAATGCTAACCACCTCAACAACAAAGGTGGGTAGTGCTGATGTTTGATGTCTTTACTGTATAAGATGGCATCAATACATCTAGATGGATAATCTGTATGGATATACATGCCTTTCAACTCCCTCCACATTCTCCAGTGGAAAAATGGGAGCAAGGAAATTACTTGCAAATTTCTGTCTTTCAGTTCCTGAATATGTTGTTGTTTATTCATATCTGGTTTATAGTAGAATTATGTAGTGAATGTGGAAGCAGACCTTAGTGATGCAGATACATATAAGATGCTTGAATGTTTCCTGATATTGACAAACTTTATTGGTAACACTTTACCATATGGGCATGGCGATTCCACCAATATTATAACAGTCTCACGATCTCAGGGTAAGTAATTTTGGTACATAAGCAACACAGATAGGCACTGTTCCATTGTGGGTGATTGGAAAAAGACAAAAAATACATTTAGGGATATTTAAGGAAGTGGCCAGGTCGCTGGGGGCAACGTTTACCGATGATCTCTCTGACTGGCCGTGTTTTTTACCAACCATCGCTGCAACTGGATGTGCTAGTGTATCCTGTGTCAAAGCAGTGGGAAACTTGATTTAACCAAACAAAATATAATCCAACCTAACCTCACTTGCGTTTGACAGCCAGCATTCAGATTAAAAAATGCCCAATAAGAATGTTAAATATGGCTGGTTACTGGCAGTGGTTGGCAGAATATTTACGCATTCAGAATCCTCATTCATAGCTTTCAGAGGTAAGTCTATAAAAATCCCCAGTAGCTGTGGTAATCCAGGAATAATAAGTAACCTGTGAAAGACTCATTTCAATAGAAAACATGGAAAGGCTGCACTGGTTTGGTATACAGGCCTGTGGATTATAGTAATTATGTCAGTACATGAAGCATTATTGATGCAGATTTGCATAAAAAGAGAACTTTCTGTATTAAGAGTTAGAGGAATGTTAAAGTAGAAAGAGTATCTCTTTACTGTCGTCAGCAGCATCAGTTTCTCACTTATAACATGATTTCAGCTTTCCTTCATTTCCATTATTTTCTCAGACAAACAGCCTAGTTAGGCACAGGTAATGAAGTACAGTATTATTGTATATACAGTACACACACAGGTAGACTGACTAATAGATAGATAGATTGATAGCTTATATTTGATTGTCATATATATATACTTCATTCTGTCCCCAGGAGCTTCAGCCTTTCCTACAGCTGACCGCCTGTCTCCCTATGACACCTTCCTCGACCTCCTCACCGCCAAAGGTCGGTCTGAGTGCTAAATTGTTGAAGGGTTTATCCTGGTGTAATACATTCCATAGCGTATCTTGATGGGAGTAAGGGGGAAACCCACTTGATTTGTATAACGAAGTGGATGTGATGACCCCACCAGACTGGAACATTTGTTTGTGGGGAGTGGCAGTAGTGAGAATGAAATAAAAATATTACCATACTGAAGGAGGACATTTTAGGGATATTTGTAGCATTTTTATGTTAAATTATATAACAGCTACAGTATAGTACTATAGTTTAATATCTGCTTTTTCAAAATAACTAATATTCAGCATTAACTCATTAATTTTTACATACTAATTCATTTTTGTGCTTGATGCTCTCTACAGCAAACCTGACAGACCTTGACTTGGGGCTGTTGTATGAAGGAACAATGGCCTCCTGCGAGTACATCAAGCCTAACACGTGCACTGATGCCCTTGGAGCCTGAATCTATGTTTGTAACTTGAAGCTGAGTAGAGTTGAGGCTAAATGTTCCCTTTTGTTATAAGGAAATATGTTTATGCTAATTCAGGGGGAGTATTTTTGAAATTGATGGAAAACAGAAGTATGATATGTTTCTCTTACACTGAATTAGAGTGGTTTGATAATACTGTGTACTGTTTATCTACATGCTGTGAAAATTTTATACAGTAGCTGAGAGAATGGATAACGATAGAGTGGTGCAAAAGGTATACCTGAGCGAATTTGAAGGAGGGAGGAGGCGAGGTAGGCCAAGGAGAAAGTGGATGAGTGTGTGAGGAAGAGAGGTTCGCTAGTTGGTGAGGCTAGGGAACTGACAAGAGATCGAGCTTGCTGGATGAATGTTGTGAGGAGAAGTGCATGATCAGGGATTTGGCTCCCTTTTTTAACATTGTAGCGTCTGGATTGACTCAGTCGGATACGTTTATGTGACGCTACAGAATGTAGTAAATGTTTATGGCGTATCCGATAAAGCCAGGATTCTGGGGGCTTGAATGATGAGTGAATGGAAGCGTGGCCCATTGGATTGGGCAAATTTGGGCTGTCTGGACAGTGCTACTCCTCACCCTGTCCTAGGGTTGGAAAGAAGGTCTGGATGATGATGATGATGATATATTGTATGCTGGTTTATATGAAGAAAAGACTTTTTGAGCTAAGTAAAATGAAAATGAAAACCATAGTAGTAGTATTTGATCATATATTGTATTCTGGTTTATATGAAAACAAGTCATTCTGAAAGTTTAAGGTTGTGTAACTGGTTGTGATTCTTGTATAGGTAACATTTTCATTTTTTAGCCTTTGCTCTATAGTTATTGACTAATCATGAGATGGCATGTATTTTAAAAATAATTTACATTTGCCTTCTTAAGGTAGTTACATCTACAAAAACTACAATTCATTTATACTTTCTCACCATAAATGACCAAAGGTTGAGGATATACTGTAAATGCTGACTACTGCCACTTGACAGAGTTTCTGCTGAACGTCAGCATGAAGTATCATACAGTACTGTAAAAGACGTACCTCTTGATAGTCATAGCCGATAAAAGAAGGTGGCTAGTGGAGATGATTCCATGTGAATATTATAGGAGCATGGCATACATACATTTTCCATAATCTGCTACTGAACTTAATAGAATCTTGTCTTGTCAACAGGTTCAGTTGAGCTATCACTGTGGTACCAATAAGTTAGATAATATAGCTGTGTTACAATGGTGCCAAAACGAATGAGAATTCTAAACTGCATAAGATGTGCTGAATTATGTGTTAGATTTTTAAGCACCCTCATTGAATTGTGTTAGATTTTTAAGTACCCTCCTTGAATTCCTGTATACTAAAACTATTTTTAAGTTTAACTAAAGTCTGGTTACTTGAAATAAATGAACAGTTTGAAACATGACAGTAATCTGAATATCACTGTATGTACAGTATGATAAAGCCTCATTTTTTTTTTAATGTTCCTCTATCGGAAACCTTAAGCCAAAGACTTTTCTTAGTCATATATAAATGTTTTTAGTTTCATTAATAGTCATGCATATTTTTCTGCATTATACAGTGTACTATAAGTAATGGTATTTTCACTAGATGTACAATATTCTTTATGCAGTATTATTGTGTCTAGCATTGCTTTGCTGTACTTTGTGGTGTCTCAGACCCTTGCGGTTGCGTAGGACTACAGTATATGGTATCCCTCAGTATTGAAAAGCTGTCTTATATCAGACTTTTTATTTTCATACTGCCTTTCCCAATCAGATATAGAGAGGGTAGTTGTATTAGAGACAGACTTCATAACAGTTGAACAGTGAATCTCATTGGTGAAAATTCATGACACTACACTGTATGAAGGTCAGTAGGTCAGATATTGATAACAGAAAAGTAGATATATAGATTAGGTATGCCTACCTCCCTAGCTGGGGGGGGGAGGGGGGAAAGTATGTATGAGTGGGAGAGAGAGAGTGAGTTTGGAAAACAGAAAGCGTGAGAGTGAGATTCTAAGATAAAGAAAGTGTAAATTTGGAGGGGGAGGGTGAAGGTGATGGAGTGACATTTGACAAAATAGACAAGAGAAAGTGGGGGTGTGCACTGGGAAGTAAGTGAATATAACTGTGTGTGAGAGTGTGGCTAAGTAAGTGTGAGAGAAATTTGGAGACTACGAGCGTGAGTGAGTGAGTGAGCACGTGGGAATAAATGAGTAAATTTGAGAATGAATGTCAGCAAGAGGATGCATGCATGGGAAATTGTGAAAGAGTAAATAAGTGTGACAGAATGAAGTACTGAGAGAGTGAGTGAAAGTCAGATGAAGTGTGAGTGACTGACTGTGGAAGTGAGTAAGAGTGAGTGCTGGTATGAAAGTAGGGATTTAATTTGAAGGAATAGGAATGCACGAGTAGGTGAGTATGAGAAATTTTGTGAGTGACAGCATGAGAGTGGGGGATGGCAGGTTCAAGGGGGCATATGTATTTTTGACTTGACATTTGGGTTTTCCTATTATATTTGCATGCCAGCTGTCATTGTAATATGCCCATGTGTTAAAAGCCGATGACAGACAGACAAACATTACAAAAATTCATGTATGTGATATGGAAGTGTATCTGAAATTTAAATCTCCAATCTCATTTCATTTATAGGACTGATAAAAAGCCTGTGAATCAGCTATAGAAAATGAAATATACAACTCGGAGATAGGTTCATATTACAAGTTATTATATCATGCATATGCCAGAGTGTACTATACATGACACTGGTTTGCTGTAATTTACATATTATAGTTACTATCATGCCCATAGACTTTACAGGTCAAAGTCCTTGAAGCGTCAAGCTTGAGTATTTGTGTATACAGGCACCTTAGATAATTTGCTTAATGGTAACTTATTATTGGCCATTTATTGTATACATATAATAGTATCCAATGTAAAACTAAGGATACATGTATGTGTGTTTCATAATGCAGCAGACCGTAGACCTTGTGTTGCTTACTTTATTTCATTAAATACATGTCGCTTGATATTTTGTTTATTGTACTGAAGCTCTTAATGTGACCATAGTACTGGGTGTGTATTTAGCCCTTAAAGTATGCAATTCTCTCAGCAGGTCTGTCCCTCCAGCTGCAAAACAGGGTCAATTTTTCAACTTTCACCAAGGTAAAAATTTTTCTTCCACATTTCAAGAGACTGAATTTACACACCTGAAAATGTATGTTTCAGCCAGATTGACCAAATAGTTATTGCACAATCGCTCATCAAAGATGCAAAAAAGTTACCGATCCCCCAGGGACGAAAATAGAAAATGTACAGAAAATGCATTATTTACGGTAAATAATTATATACGGATTGCTTAGTTAGGAATGCTAAAGCAGTGTGTGATGTGAGAAGAATAACAACAAAGAAGAAAGGTATGGCATGCTGGGATGAGGAGGTAAAGAAAGTGATGGAGGAAAAGAGGAAGAATTTGCTAAAGTTGTTACAGAATAGGGGTTCAGTTGAAATAAGAACTGAATATGCTGGAGCAAGAAGCACGTAAAGAGACTAGTGAAGAGGAAAAAGAAGGAGGTAAATGAGGATCTAGGAAGAAAAATGAATGCGAACTACTCTGAAAATAGAGAGTTATTCTGGAAAGAGGTGTGGAAATGTAGAAGTGAAAGTGGAAAGAAATGTGATGGTGTGAAGGATGTAGGTGGTAGATTATTAACCCATGGAGATGAAGTAAGGACCAGATGGAGAGAATATTTTGAAAGCCTGATAAATGGGAATAGAGACAGCAGAGCGGCTGTAAGCATGATTGGTTTTGGTAGTGTGCACTCTTACTGCATTCCTGAAGGAATGCAGTAAGAGTGCTGTGATGTTGCTGAAAAATAGGAAAGCAGCTGGGGTTGATGAGGTGTATGCAGAGATGCTTAAGTGCAGAGGAAAGAGTGGAATGAAGTGCTTGCTGGAGATATGTAAGAAGGAATAGATAAGTGAAACTGTGCCTGCAGAGTGGAAGAAGGCTGTGATTGTACCCCTGTACAAAAATAAAGGTAAGCGAAGTGAGTGCAAGAATTATCGTGGCATAAGTTTACTGTGTGGTAGGCAAGGTATATGGAAGAATTATTATAGAGAAAGTAAGAGAGATACCAGAAGTCCTAGAGAGTGATGAACAGGGTGGCTTTAGGAGTGGCAGAGGATGTGTGGCCCAAATATTTGCAGTGAGACAGATAGCAGAGAAGGCTTCTGAGAAGGACCATAAGGTGTTCATGGCATTCATGGATCTGGAAAAAGCATACAACAAAGTGGACAGAGAAGGATTGTGGAAACTTTTGCACATGTACAGTGTAGATGGTAAGCTGCTAGGTGCCATCAAGAATTTTTATGATGGTAGTGAAGTATGTGAAAGGGTTAATGGGCACCTAAGTGAATGGTTCACGATCGGTGTGGTCGTGCGACAAGGTTGTGTGATGTCCCCATGGTTGTTCAACATATACAGTATATGGATGGGGTGATGAGAGAAGTAAAAATACGAGTAATGGAGAGAAGGATGGCGTTAGCAATGAATGGTGATGGATGGAATATCTCAAATTTGTTGTATGCTGATGATGCAGTACTGCTTGCAAGTACCAGACAAGAACTTGGTAGGCTAGTGCAGAGTTTTGCTGATGTCTGTAAGCGTCATGCCTTGAGAGTAAATGTTGAAAAAAGTAAAGTGATGGTTATTGAGAGAGAAGGTGACTCCCAGTGTGATGTAACAGTGAATGGAGAGAGACTGGAACTGGTGAGTGTTCAGTTACCTGTGTACAATGATAGAAAAGAGAGGAAAATGTGCAAGAGAAGTTGAAAGTAGAGTGACACAAGGAAGAAAAGTAGCTGGTGCAATGAAGGCCTTGATAAGAAACAGAGGGATGAGTGCTGCAGCTGCACAAGGCTTACATGAAGGAGTGTTAGTGCCAACTTTAACATATGGATGTAAGACTATGGTGTGGCATGAAAACGAAAAGTCAAGAGTAAGAGCAGTAGAGATGGGACTGCTGAGGGAATGTATGTGGAGTACAGAGGATGGATAGAATGGGAAATAATGTGATTCGTGAAAGATTCGGAGTGAGGAAGTAGGTGGACACCAGAATCAAAGACAGTGTACTGAGATGGTATGGTCATGTGGAGAGAATGGATAACAGAGTGGTGAAAAAGGTATATCTGAGTGAATTCGAAGAAGGAAGGAGGTGAGGTAGGCCAAGGAGAAGGTGGAGAGATATCATGGATGAATGTGTGAGGAAGAGAGGCTTGGAAGTTGGAGATATGGTGGATGAATGTGTGAGGAAGAGAGGTTTGGAAGTCGGTGAGGCTAGGGAACTGACAGGAGATCGAGCTGGCTTGATGAATGTTGTGAGAAGTGCATGATCAGGGATTTTGGCACCCCTTTTTAACATGGCAGCGTCTGGACTGACTCTCGGATACGATTATGTGAAGCTACAGAACGTGGTGAATGTCTTTTGGCGTATCCAATAGAACCAGGATTCCGGGGGCTTGAATGATGAGTGAATGGAAGCGTGGCCCATTGGATTGGGCTAATGTAGGCTATCTGGATGTTGCTACTCCTCACCCTCCCCTAGGGTGGGAAAGAAGGTCCGGATGATGATGACTTTACTATATACAATACTCAAGCACCTCCTACTCTGTAATGAATATTTTGTGAGGTCCATAAGCAACAGAGTGTCGCTTACGGTGACCCCTGAGGGTGACTGCACAGGGAAGGACAGAAGGCTGCCTCAGATGACAACCCCGGCCTCCAGGTGTCCATCCCCGCAACTCCACCACCATCTCCTGGTTACTTACACCAGTCACTGACACCCATCCTACAGGAAATATAATCAAGAATAAGAAATCTATGCCAAAGAAAGAGAACTGTGGTAAAAACAGTATTCAGAATGCAGGCAGACCCCGAGATAGGCTATATCCCTAGATGTGATACCCCGACATTGCGACGAGTGTAGAAGTAACACCCTACCCCGCTGAATGATGGCCAAAGCCCACTATAACGATGGGTTTTGTCTTTTTTAAAACTGATTTTGATGGTATTTAAGACAAATTTTGTGTTTAGGTTGATTTATAAACTTAGATTAATGTGTTTTAGTCACAGGTGAGGTGAACATTGTCATTCTGGGGTACAGAGTGCTAAGTATGATTTTTTTCCAGACTTATTTCTGATGATTTTTAGATTTTATTTTTGGGTATCAGTGAGTTATAACTGCTTTTAGGCTTAGTTAAGCTTGTTTTAAAGCTATTTGGGGGTTTGGGTTAGCTAGAAACTAGTTTTTAGACACATTTGGGTGGGTTTCAGACTTGGTTGAGGGGAAAACCCAAGGCTCAAAAATGCATCCCTATACTTTACATGTTAAACCTACCCCAAGATATGATACCCTGCCTTGCGATGGGTTTTTACTTAACCAACTGCATCGTTAAACCAGGGCTTGCCTGTACAAGGAACTTCTAGATAATGAGACTCTTAATTCCAGTGATACTAGCAGCAGATTATTTTGAATAATTTTTTGGTATTTTTTTCTTGAAAAGTTAAACTGATACAGTGGGCCCAAGATGATCACTCTCACTAGCTACAACAGAAATACACCAATGAAGATTTTTGTGGTTACATTAAATATTAGTGTCAGTTAATCACAATACTTTTAAATGTACAAAGATTATCTAGAGAATATGAATCATTACCCATCTATCCATATCTCTACCTAGTGCTAAACTAGTCATCTTTTCATCCAGAACAGCCATGACAAACACTTGTAAGTCTTCCTATTTCATTATCTTTACCCTTCCCTAATGACAATTCAGACTCCTTCCTAAATGTCTTGCATCCTATGACTCTCTCCTAAGCTGAATAAAACTGCCTGGTTGCAGTATGATTAAGATAAAATAAGGGTAATGTTTCTAAGATGGTCCATGTTGTTTCAAAAAAGGATCCATCTACTATTATTGGCTTCTCTCAAGAAAAATAAAATCATCTGGCAATAACAATAAAACAAAGACATCAACATACAGTACTAAATGGGTTAATCTCTTCAATATGATGGCCACTTAGTTCTTGCTACTACCAGACAATTTATTCAGAGCAGCTCTATAACACTGAAGGGATTAGTGAAAGTCATGTCTAACCCTCTAGTTTCAAAAGTCTATCCTAAGCTGAATAAAACTGTGTGGAGGCTGCTAGAAGTTACTATAAAAATGTCACTGGATTCAAGACATTCAGTAACTCTTTAGTTTACCATATTCTCCCACTCCATTCTTCATTCTACCTACCTGCAGAGGACAACACCACATCAGCACAGCTTGTATTATTTCTGGCACTGTATATTCTGAAGTCTGCAGGTTTAAGAACTGGCCAACTCTGCATTCTTTCCTCATTCCCTGCAGGAACACCGAGCAGCTCCGACCCTAAATATGTGCGATAAAATGCAGCAGCATCAACTGTCCTGACTACGCTCACTGGAACATGCGGGGATCTGAACACTGTAAATCTGAAAATTAAACTTTACATGAATCAAGAGAAAGATGGTTATTGTCCCAATATTCCACTGAAAAATGCAATTTTTCAAAACTAGTACAACTACTATTATAACAACAAACATCAATGCCAACACTAAGCCTACTACAGTATTACCTCCTGTGTGATGTAAGGTCATGATGTTGGGCTGCTGTAGTCCAGATCATTATAGGATAAGTGACACGCCTACTTTTTTGGTGACATTACATGACTCAAAAAACTTACAACAGCCTCCTGGAGATCTAAACTGCTGAACACAAGGCACCAGTCTTTTATGTCAACAGGTGCTTCACATCACTAGATCACCAGGCAAATTACCTTTATGATCTGGAAATGCCACTGACCTGACAGAGAATGGGCTGTAAAGGAGGTCAAGACGTGCTAGACCACCAACGAAGAGAGTATGTCCAGACTGGAGACAGAAGGTGTACGGAAGAATACAGTGGCGGGGTAGCACTTTCATCAGTTCCTCATGGGTCAGAAGATTGATGATCTGTTGCAAGTATATGCCAGTACCAGTGATAGTTCATTCATTCATCATCTAATCCATTGTTGCCCAATGAGAAGCATAGGAGACCAGTATTTTTTACTTCAGTATTTTTTACTTCAATCATTCACAAGTTTATACTCTAATGCTATCTTATCTCTTGACAGAATATGGTACTCTATACATGTATGGCAGTTTTATGGTAATCAGCACATATCAACTGCTTGTAGTATTCTACAAATTTTAATTCTGAGAGAAATTTAAATTCTGATACACAGCAACATCACTGAGCTAAATTATCACCCATAACATCACATACAGTAAAATAATCACTATAAAACTGATTCACATTATGGCACAGCACTAAATGCATAATAAAAACAACCACGGATGCATTTACTGATATTTGTAATGCTAATGTACAGTGTGCAGATCAATACAAAATACAATAATAGTTACAATCTGTTTATCATGGCCAGTTTAACAAAAGCTTTGGAATATATGAATGAAGAGCTGCAGAAATGAGGAGTGTGGTATCACCTGATCCGGCTGAACAGTGCCTGGGGTGTCATAACACCACTTGCTCAGTGCATAATCTGGACTTGATGGGTTAATGCCAACAATCTGCTGGGGAGCATTTGGTTTGCCCTTCATACTCAGTGAGAAGGGATCTGAAGCTTCATTAGGCTCTTTCTTCACAGAAAATGTTCTTCCAATCTGACCTAAAGAGACAAGAAATGTAGCTAAATAATATTACTTAAAAAGTGTTAGTATGTACTCTACAGTGATCCCTGGGGGTGTTAGAAAATACAACAGTAGAGAAAGGGAGAGAAAAAAAATCTTAAAGTCTTTAGAGAAAGCATTGCACAAATTTCTGCATATTTCAGATTCTTTGATGGCATACAGTACTTAAAAATAAAATGATTGGAGATATCCATCCATCCATCCATCATCCAATCCTACGTTGCACCATGAGAAGCGTAGAAGCCAGGGGCTAGGCAAGTTGGTCCCGACATTCAAGATGAGTGACCAGCCTCATTCATCCCTGAGTAGCATTACATGAGCAATAAACGCCAACCACCCCTTGGATAAAAACCTGCACCGGCTCAATCTGACTGGAGCGCCTTAATTACTCACTAAACCACCAGGTGCCATAATTTGGTTATATGATTACCACCAAGTGTAGTAAAGGTTTCCTGGTGTACAAGAAATCATTTGGCTTGTCACTCAGTGCCAAGTCACCCATAGGCAGAAGGAAGGGGAAAGAATGAAGGAAAGACAGACAGAAGTGGGAGTGTAAAGTCACCCACAGGCAGAAGGAAGAGGAGAGAAAGAAGGAATGAAAGACAGAAAAGGAAGGAGGGAAGAGAGGAAAGGGCAGACACCCAAAGCAGCACTACATTGAGTGAGTGGATTAATTGTTTAAAGAACTGCATTCATTCAGCATTTTTTCTTATTCATTTGCTTCTTTTTGTGATTTTTCTAATAATTTTCTATCTTGCTAGAGGTAAAGTCTGAAAGGGAAAAAATGGGGGGACCCTGCAGATGGACCTGAAACTTAAGGTACATTCCTTTTATGAGCAAGAAGTCCAACTCTTTGTGATTCATGAGTTTCGTGAACACTGTCCAGAACCAAACCACTAAAAAACTCAGGAAACCATGACTTTACAAGGGAAAAGTTACATTTGTACAGGGATAAAATGAGCTCCAGACACAGAAATACAAGTTTTGATATGCAATAGTGTGAAACTATAAGCTACACATATTTTTTATTCATCCATCCTTCCATCTTCCAAACCCATACCTCCCCAACACGAGTGTAGAGGCCTAGGAGTAGGACACCTAATCTAGAAAGGTGAATGGACAAGTAATTCACTCCTGAGCAGTATGATGTCAGAAATAAATTACACTGTAGGTACCGTAAATCAAGAATTTTATTCTGAAGCATCTCACCTGACAGTGTTGCAACCACAGGATTTTTTGTGAACACTTGCTGATCAGCCTTAGACTTTTCTCTCTGCTCTTCAATCAGCCTTTTGACACGAAGATACTGTCTGTAGCCTGATGGACGGAGAACTGGAAACTAAACAGAATGAACAGAAATGCATTTTTTAACAGTATGGAGAACTGTCAAAACACTTTATCCTAAGGTTCACTCTTATGAACTTATCCCACATAATTCCTTGGTGTGCCAGCAAAGCCCAGCTTAACCATTTTCAGGCCTATCCAGTGTTTCATCCAGTTACTCTCATACATTCCTTTCAAATGTCTACCCCATCTCAACCTAACTGTGTACATCATCTCATTAGTACTAGAAATGCCCATGCACCCTCTTAAATCTATACTTACTGCTCTCTCCTTCAGTGTGGCAAATATATATTTATGTAGCTAACCATCCTCATTTCACTGGGCTCACACATACAGAGTGGTTTGTACACTGCATTATTCAATTGTATATGTATTGAGAACAGCTCAGTCTGCTGGTGTGAGGACCAGACATTTGGGCTGATTTATAAAGTTTCCAATCAACCATGCAATAAATGGATGTATAAGAGTAGATACATTAATAAACCATGAGAGGCAATGGGAAGCAGACAATGATGTAGGGTTGACACTGGTATTGCTGCCTAAGCCATCCTCATAACACACAAGAATAGGGATGTACAGTACTGTATATGGACCACATTGTATTTGTGCACTCACTGTCATCAAGAAAGAATTCATAAATTTTGACTAGGACAACAGATATACACAGAAATAATACTGAAAATATATACCATATTAAACATATTTATGTATATACACTCCTCTCTGTATGTGTATTACATATCTATCTATCTATCTATATATATATAGGTGGTAGATGGGAGTGCTCACCATTGACTCATTAGATGTAGAACTGCTTTGGGAGTCTGCCCTTTCCTCTCATATATATATATATATATATATATATATATATATATATATTTACCTTGAGCATGTTGAGTGTGGTACCAGGCCAAGGGGAAACAGTAGCACTAGGGATGAGAGAGGAAGCTCGAGTCTTACACAAATCTGACATCAGTAATGCATTGAACAAGCTTGACTTGCCAGTGTTGGTGCATCCAAGTAGGTAAATGTCACCTAGGGAAGAAAAGAGGTGGCAGCCCTTACTGATATAAACATAATTCAATCTTATTTCCACTAATATACTGATGAATAGCATCCAGAAATGGGAACAGCATATCACTAAAAGTAGAACTATCTACAATGCCCAAATTAATGGGCAATACATCAATATACTGTACTGAACATTCTAGCCTTCAAAATTCTCTGCATCATCTCATATTCATGGACTTCGCAGATTAACACTTTTATTCATGCCATCTCCAAATAAATCTATTCTGCCCAGACGACTAATGAAATTGGAGGGGTTAAATGTAGCCTTCATTATTCTCTTTGATGGCAAGCAGTATTAAAGGTTTTTCAATGGCGCAGTCTGGAGGTAGTGAGAATAAATACAAATGAAATGTAGTGAAGACATTAAGTTTCTCCTGCACTGCTTCTTAAATAAATCCATTCCATCAACTGTCAAGTCTAAAACGTTGGCTTCAGTGACTCTCTATGAACTATATAAACTGCTCCGTTGCATGCTAGAATAATATGGGAAGTTTCTTACTTGGAACAAAAGAGTTGACAATGATAATAACAAATGTTTAGTACCCTAGTTTTCTCGTGAATATACAAAAACTACCTAACAGTTGTCAAAATAAAGTGCAAAACTAGTAAGTAGTGACCAGATTATATATATCCTACAGAAAAAAAAGAAAAAAAAAAAAAGGTGCAACCTTCATCATATGCATCAAAATGCACATATCAGTATCAGTTTCTGTTATTCAACAATTCTTTTACGTCAACTCCTACACCTCACTTCATCAAACAATCACTTGTCGTATCAAGCAATTATCTTCACCTTTTTTCCATCCTCCCACACTCAATGTCTTAAACACACACACACACACACACACACACACACACACACACACACACTGCATGCAAGCAAGCACATTTTTCTTATTCACAACCTTACTTATATAAATTTTTTATGCATGACCATTCCTACAGGCTATACTCTATCTTCTGATCAGTAGCCTTCTTACATCTCACCTCAGAGGAAGGTGGCCACAAATATACTGCCTCCATGTCATCTTGCTCTCCGTCACCAGGCTGTTTCTCCTCCAACACATACCATCTTCATTCATGTACAGGCAACCCTCCATATGCACAATGAAAATATTAACCTAAGCCTCCATTCATACAGAATCCACATAGGTTATTTGCCCCTTAAACTTACCACAATAACTCTAATGTATAAACCAAATCTCCTGCCTGATTGCTATTTGCCTGATGAAAGCCCTATATGATCCCTAATTAAACAACAGAATCAAATGAACCATACCAAATATTCCATTCAAAACATCCTCCATCGAAATATAGGTACAGTATACAAAATAATTACCTTTAACAGCCCATGAATGCTGAATTTTTGTAATCAGACTTTCAATTCCAAAGCCAGTGTAAGCAGAAATAAGTGCAACATGTTTAATATTTGCTCTTCCTAGTGAGGTTTTCTTTATAACTGCCATGAGAGAATCTCTGACTCTCTGAAGATGATTTTTGCCATCAGGAGGAAGAAGATCAACTTTATTCCCCACGATTACCACTGGTCTCTGAGTTCCTGAAAATGAAATGGATGCAAATTTTTAATGTCTTCTCATTTCTCCTTTACCATGACTCATTTATTGTATTTTTAAGAAACAGGCAATTCATACTGATAATTTAAGGATATTTATACATAGCGGACTGGTTTTGTGTTCTGTGAATATCTGTGAGCAAAACAATAACCTCTTATTACAATGGATTCTCACTTACAATGTTGCATTTATCATGCTTTTAAGAAATGGGCAATTAATACTGATAATTTAAGGACAATTGCCCTGTCTCACTGTAGGCTACGATATGAGTAAATTGTGTGTGTGTGTGTGTGTGTGTGTGTGTGTGTGTGTGTGTGTGTGTGTGTGTGACTAAAGTGGAAGTGTGTCGTCCCATCTCAGCTACCCCTCTTTTCTGGGGAGGAAGCAGCCTAGGTATATAGACAGATAGAATTCATGGACATTTATACATAGCAGATTGGTACTGTGTTCTGTGAATGTCTGTGAGCAAGAAAATAAGCTCTTCATACAATGGAATGCTTTTCCACAATATTCTACAGGGACAAAAATCTTTCACCGAGAAGATACAGGGACTTAAAGCCTACTCTCACAGGAAAAGACATGTTTTGAACTTCCTTAGTTTACACAGTGCATTTTCATTACAGACAAAGCTCAGGATAACTCAACTTCAGAGTTAAAAGACTTCAAGCACTGGGGATCTCATCCTTAATACAGTATTACGATATGTGAGTATCTGAAAGTGAATTAAAGTAGGGGCTGCTTCCAGAATATACCTACTACACTTTCCTTCAAGTGCCATTATTTTTGAAAATCTGGCAAATTTGGCAGTTGCCAGTTTATCACAGAGTAAAAAAAAATCTCATCAGATCACCAATCACCTGCTGCTTAGTGTCCATAAATCATTACTGGTACGTTCACTGGCTACATGTCATCATACTGACCCCCCTTTTTTTTTTCCTAATTGCCATTCATGAATATCACCGAGTAATACTTTGAATACTGCAACCTAACCAGATAATCCAGAGCAGATTCAAACAATTACCTATATCCACCTGGGTAGGAAGATTGTGAATCTGGTGCACCCCTAAATATGATAGTTAAAACATGAAGTAATTGATTATTATTATTTTTATACATCTCTCTTAAAGCACTTTTCAGTTTCTGTGGAAGTTTCTAAGAATTTACACATAATATTATGTAAAGAATTACTACAGCATATGGGTACTACGGGCACAGAGGAACACAAATACAGCCCACATATTCCATGGGTGCTGTGAAAGGACACTGAAAAAGGGCAAGAGTTAGGGATGGGGCTAACCCTTCACTTACTGGTAGATATAGGCAAGCAGGAACCCTAGCATATGCACAGTCTAAAACTGTCCAATAGCAGCCAAGAATAAAACAAGGACATCACCCAGATTCAAGAGGTTAAGCAGTCAAAAAATAATAATCATTCATCATCCAATCCTACGTAGCCCCATGATGAGCGTAGGAGCCCGGGGCTAGGCAAGTTGGTCCTGACATTTAACATGAGAGTAACCAGCCTCACTCATCCCTGAGTGGCATTATGTGAGCAATAAACCCCAACCAACCCTTGGACATAAACCTTCACCGGCTCAATCTGACTGGAGCTCCGTAATTACCCACTAAACCACTAGACGCCAAAATTTGGTTATATGGTTACCACTCAGCATAGTAAATGGTTTCCTGGTGTACAGGAAACCATTTGGCTTGTCACTGAGTGTAGAGTCACCTACAGGCAGAAGGAAGTGGAAAGAATGAAGGAAAGAAAGACAGAAGAGGGAGTACATCGAGTGAGTGGATGGTGGGCACCCCCACCTACCACACACAAAAAAAAAAAAAATTTATTAAAAAAAAAAAAAAAAAATTAAAACAATGTTTTTAAAAGGGACATACAATGCATAGCTGTTTAATGCAGATTTCTTTTTAATCTTATTACAGTATTTAACTGATTATGTTACATGGGTACTCACCTAGTATGTCAATTAGGTTTGGCCATATTGAGCATGGCATATCCATGAGGTCAATAACAACAAGTGCCAATGCTTTCTGATCCTTAATAGGTTCAAGGAGTTTGGGGTACATTTCAGGTGAAACTCGGACATGAAGAGCAGTGTTGCAGTGCTTGAGAAAATAACATCGCTGGCAGAGAACCCCCCGCAGTTCACTTGCACGACAATCAATAAACTGTTCTTTGGAAACAAAGCCTGCAAGAAATCATATATAATAACAGTCATTATGCATATAAAAGTGGTCAAAGCAACCCCTGTCTAGAAATTACACTTTGTAACACTGAACATAGCATAATATTAGATTTTAAAAAAGGAAGATATTTTCTACATGAGCAACATGGCTACATGCTGTTTAATGTATTGGAGAAGATTTGCAGTACTGACACCTGTTATGTTAATACAATACTGTAAAACAATAATAAAACTAAGCAATTTGCTGAAGACATAAAAGGCAATTATAACCAACTTGATCTTTGGCATTCTGTAATAATGGCTTTATTACTTTACTGTAATGTACACCTGAAGAGCGGCTTAAATGTTTTATTATTCACTGCTGTAGAGAAACAATAATAAATCTTAATGACAACCTTATACTGTACCATGATTGACACAAACTGAACTGTCATATTAACCAACCTCATTTTCTATGCAACTAATGTACTATCAATGTACACAAGTCAAGAGTGAGAGCAGTGGAAATGAGTTATTTGAGAGGAACATGTGGAGTTACATGGAGAGACAAACTGACAAATGAGAAAGTGAAGGAGAGTTCCTCAGCTCATTCATAAAAATGTCCCTCAATTCCCTCCCTATTCCCAAAAGGCAAATGGTGGATTGCAGAAGAGAGATAACTTCAGCCTGCAATCAACTGGGTTCATGTCCAGATGAATCTGGGGCTACAAATGCAACACCAATATAGTGGGATATGTGTAAAGCAAAAACATTTTATATGAACATTGTAATGTACTATAACTATACTGCTATATCCTTGACAGACTGCAAGTACTAACTGTACCACTATATCCTTGACAGACTGAGAGTATGTAATTACTGATATGCTAATGGCAATAAAACAATTACCGGGTAAGTGTTACTAATAACACACAGCCTACAAGTAATAAATACTGAATAAGTAGTGTAAATAACTGAATCAAACATTATGAGTGTAAGTCAGTCCATCTAATTACAAGCTGTCACTGTTCAGAACTTCTATGGAGTTAAGACCACATAAATATTAACTGACCAGGAAGTGCAGGCTCCTGGCAGTGAAGGTGAGCACCACAGCCTCCACATGGCACCTTGCTCACAGGAATGTTTGGGTCTGCTGTGCCATACCCCTTCAAAATTGTTTCCATCTCATCTTCCTCTTTGTCAGCATTCCTGAAGTCATAATATTCCTGAGTTGTGGAGTCTAGGTTACTCTCAAGAGAAATCTCCTCTTGAAGTATTCCTTTTTCATATGCTTTCAATCTAAGCTTGATTTCCTCTTTAATTTGATCCTCAGAATTAGCTGAATGCAGCTTCATTTCATCCTCTGTGGATTTAGGGAGGGCATGCTTTATCTCACTATCTTCAGTTTGAGAATATGGATAGTTTGTCACAGTACCATGATCTTCCAATGCACCATTAGCATTTTTTTGTACACTATTTTCTTTCTCAGATGATAACACAAATTTTTCAATAATGAGTGGAACTGATTTCTCATATATTTTTTCCCTTTCCACTCGCTGTATTTTCTCTGCAAGTTTTCGTCTGTGATTATAACTCAAGTTCACCGTATGATCATTGACATAAGTGCTAAAAATAATCCGGAAATCACTGACACCACGATATATATCATGAAATGGTTCTTCATTCTTTGACTGTTCATCAGGACATGACTGTGTCACAATTACAGTTTTTTCCAATTTATTCTTGTGATACTGTCTTAACTGCTGTGGAATCTGCTTCCTCTGTACTTTTAATAACTTGTACCAAAGGAAAGCATTTGTTCTTGAAGTCATATAACTTTTATGGGTAAACATTGTCCTCATGATACTGTTTCTGCCACAATTTATATCTTACTTGCGATGTGGAGAGGATGGAGGGTGAAAGACTGACGAGGAGAGTGTATGTGAGTGAGGTGGAGGGTGGAAGAGGGAGGGGGAGGCCGAGGATGAGATGGAGGGATGGGGTGGAGAGGTATATGAGGGAGGGGGGTGTGAGTTGGGAGCAGGGCAGTGAAATGGCGGGGGACAGGGCGACTTGGAGGCGATTTGTTTGTGGCCACCCCAAACGGGATTGAGGCGTCTGGCAATAGATAGATAGATAGACTTGCGATGTTCTTTAATCACTCCAACCTCACAGCAAACTTGGCTCTTCTCCTTCTTCTTTTTGGTGTTGATGAATGATGAGCTGATTCGGGGGACGAGAGGGTTTACTGTAGTTCAACGGGGTTACAAGACCGTGTCACACTTTCTACAGAATTATTTGTTCTCAGCATATCATTTGTTTTATTGATCCTAAAAGTATACACAGTTGTGTGAAGTAAAGTTAGTGATAACTGGATTCTAACTTACATTTTTTTCCCCCCCATAGCAAATAATACATTGTCTATACATGTTAGCATTCTCTTGCATGTAATTTATATACTTTTAATATCGACAAAGTTTGCATCAGTAACACACAAGAGGATGCTGTGTTGTAACAGTACAAAATAGACTTTCGGAAGAGAGGTTAAGAAATTTGAAAGCACAAAATCTCCCGCCCCACTTCCGGCCGAATCTCCCCAGTTTGACATTACCTCACGGCGGCTTTATGTGAATGTAAGGGCACTTGGTTGTGAAGAGATAAAAGATGAAAATACGGGTATCCTGAGGGAGCGAAGAATAAAATAATCTCAAACTGAATTATATAGTTTGTTATTCAGCAAAGTATATGTTTGCAGTTTTAGTTTCCTATAATTATTCACAAAAAGTAATTAATTTATTATCTTCAGCACTGATGTGTACAAAACGTATGGAGAACTTTATTCTTTTCAGGGTGGTGGGGTTATTACAGTTTGAGGAACAGCTCTGATGTAAACAATCGGTTGGACGGTGAGGGCTTGTTTATAGTTTTATACAGGCTTTTCTTCCCCCTCCCCTCCCTCTTCTTATTAGCTACTATCCATTAACAGTAGTGCGCAGGTGTTACAGTATGTAATGCTAGCGCAGTTACGCATTGCCTGGTAGATATGTATAATGGTGAATTGACATCATCATCATCATCCGGACCTCCTTTCCCACTCAAGGGCAGGGTGAGGAGTAGCAATGTCCAGACAGCCCAAAATTGCCCAATCCAATGGGCCACGCTTCCATTCACTCATCATTCAAGCCCCCGGAATCCTGGCTGTCAGGGTCACCAGATTAAATATCATTTAGGTTATACTTCTTTAATTCTTTTATGTAATAGGATGGTAAGTCATTTTGACATCAGTAGTTTAAGCACAGCAGTTTCCATTGTGAAAACCACACAATAGATTCATCAGTGTTTTGCATGGTGGGGGTTCTCTTAGGAAAAAAGCAGCAGTAGTAGGGGCAGTCAGAATGAAGCGTAAGGGTGTGTCCTGACAGAGTGGGCAGGTGGGGGCATGCAAGAGTGGGGGTGGTCTGGAGTGTTTGAAGGTTTGCACAGGGGTTGAGTAGGCAGGTGTTGCCATGGCAACATAATCTCATCATCTTCAGCATCTGCAGGTGGAACAATCCCAACACTAAAAAAAAAAAAAAAAAAAAAAAAAAAGAGAGAGAGTATTCTTATGAAAGTCACAATTGCTGGAAGACAGTACGATGAATTATAAACTGCTTTGTAAGAGAGGTACATTAATCCAGACAGAGTTTAAACCCCCAGAAAAGTGTTTACATATTGACAATCAGGAACCAGATTTGTTGAGTGTGCTTGTGGAATTACAACAAAAATTCAGGATAATCTGTAAAACCATAGAGAACTACAGATTACAGGCCACTAAATCTGCATGCCTTCTACAGTAAAACATGATTGTTGAAGAAGTATGTGCAATAGCAAGTCCCATAGATGATGTGAAAACAAAAAAAATCATGGTTATATGATGTTTTCTAACTCAACAGAAAAATGTTACACAAGAATGGAAAAAAATATGTATCAGAGACCTATTTCTCCCATCTTTCCTTTCACTTCTTATTGCTTTTCTTTCCTTTACGGGTGGCTTTACATTGAGTGATAAGCCAGATGGTTTCCTGTAAGCCAAGAAACCATTTACAATGCTGGGTGGCAACCTTATAATTAAACCATACGTGCTCCCTACGTGTCAACAAGTGGGTTGGTGGAGGGTTAGTGCCCCTCCCCATAAATCAAATAACTCAAAGTCAAGGGGTGTAGTCAAGTGGCCACCCCTTACGGGGTTATAGTGTCCGGCAATAGATAGATAGATAGATAGATATACATTTTCAGATGAAGGGTCAGTACCCTGGCAAAATCACATAGCTACTGTAGCTAACATTTTAATTAAGTACGGTACCAATAGTTAGTGCAGTGCAGTAGTCCTGTTACTTTATTGGTGTATTTTTCAGCAACTTAACTTTACCATCTCTTACAGCAACTATACTATACTATAAATTTTGCTTTGCAGTGTAATAGAAATTCATTCATATAAAGACTACCACCAGATGGGTATGTTTGCTAGTACGTATATAAAAATAAACTGATTAGACGCCTTTTTTTTTTTTTCCTCCAATCCTCTTCCACTGCTTTGCAATAAATTCTCTGTCACTGTGTATCAAATGGGATGCATCCCATATGAATGGTATTTATGAGACCTCAGTATAGTATTAAGCTGCTCTATATTCATCCTGCCCACATGGTTCAAGCAAGAAAAGTTAATTGACAATTCCTGTTTGAGGGCTGAAGGCTTGCATTAGTGCCCGCTCGGAACCACAGGCAATATGGCCACCTATATGAGTTACAATGATTGAAAATTTCCACCTCAATCCACTTTCGCTTGCAACTGCCTGCCTGCTCTCAATCCAGTTTTAATGAGATGTCAAATCCTGCATGAACCTGTATTTATCAAATGTGTCTAATGATGTGTAATGAGTTGCTGATTGAGGTGTCTTATGCTGCACTATTGATTTACAGATGTCTGCTCCTATAAATCAAAAAGAATATTTGAAGAAGTACCTGGGCGGTAGTGATGCTGACAAGAAAAAGAAGAGGAGAAAAAAGGAAAAACCTTCCTCCCAGAGCAAAGGGTACGTATTTTAGTCAAGGATCTACAGGGTGATTTACTACCCTTAGGTCCCGGAATGCTATCAATATATTCGTTATTTATGAACAGATTTATGTGAAACTCTGTTCTTAAAAGTTAGTCTGTGCCAGTCATACTGCATTTGAGGAATCCCCTGACATATGAATTTAAACGGTATATTGAATGCTGGAAATGAAATGCTATGCTTTCACCTGGGCAGGTCAGAGTAGTCTTAAGTTGATCACTGTTAAAGTGATCCATTGGTCATGCCATACTCAAAAAAACTGCATATATATAGTTCTTGTGATTTAATTCAAGATTTTTTCTGTACAGTATGTGGAGTCATCTTATGGAAAAAATATTTGATAGTTTTTGCTCGCTTAGTTAGCTAGGCTAAAAGAAAACATTATTTAGGAGAATAAAGTCATCCCAGGGGATAAGTTACACCAAAAATTCATTCATTTTGAGCACAGAGTTCAATAGTATTTCGCTACTGAAGAAGACCGCTTCCAAAACTGGATTCAGCTGGGGAAAAATTGTAATAAAATGAAATACCCCGTAAGTACCGGTACTACATTTTACCTACGTCAGTGCAATACTGGCGAAGATATTTAAGTTTTTGTGGGGCGTCAGAGTAGTGAACCACCCTGTATTAGCAATATAAATATATATACAATAAAATTAATGTATGGTACATTACTGTTCTATTTTTGACAAGTGATAAACCATACCATACAGTATATTGTGCCTACTGTAAATGCTGCCTTCCCTCTCTTGTAATTTTTACATCCCATTCACCATACCGTTTCTCCTGGATTGTGAGCTCTTTCCATCTGGTATTATTCCTTTTGTTTGTGATACTAACCTTTCTTGTTTCCTTATTTGTAAGGAGGTCTGAAATTCTTTCTTTCTTGGAGGAAAAGTGTCTGAATCATAGCTCCTTTCAGATGATGGTGAACTCTCGGAGACATGATGTTTGGAAGTTTGAAGATTTGCAGTATATATCTGAACTTGGTATTTTTCTTGCAGGTAAAGAATCAGTATGACTCTAATACAGAGCACATGATTCATTTCTCTACCTTCCTAGTTGCAGAGATTTTGAATAAAGTAATACCCAATCTTTCTTGAGGTGAAGAAGAGCCATGGTGCTGTCTTTGTATGGGTGGACTGCCAGTTATGTCTAGATCTCTTTAGAGGAGACATTTTTACTTGACCTGGCCCTGTATGTTGAGCAGTGTTAGTACTTTCAATCTGATTCTTCATCTGATTCTTCGGTACAACATTTCCCTGGGGTGAGAACCTGGTGTCATATCTTTCCTTCTGCTTTGATGCCCCCGAGTCCTTCCTTGGTGGTTGAGCTGTGTCTCATTCTTCTTGATGGAGAGCTTGAATCATCTCACTTTTCTTGGAGGACTTCCTGAATCATGTCTCATTGTTCTTGGAGGAGATCCTGAATCATGTCGTACTCTTGGTGGAGATCAGGGGCTGTTTTAATTTCCTTGGAGGAGAACCCGAGTCATGTCTTACCTTCCTTAGGGGAGTACCAGAATCATTTCTCACCATCCTTGGAGGAGAACTTGAATTATTTCTTTTCTTCTTTGGAGGAGAATCAGACTCATGTCTCATCTTCCTTGGAGGAGAACCTGAGTCATGTCCTATATTTCTGAGTGTAGATCCTTATCATGCCTAATTTTTGTGGGTGGAGGTTCAGAGTCATGTCATATCTTTTTTTGTAGAGATTAATCACCTTTTCTGGTTTTTCTCTGTGGGGAATCAGAACCATTCCTCATTTTTCTGGATGGTGATTGAGAACCTTGCACCAACATATTCAAATCCCATCTTTCCTTTCAACTCTCCAGTCTCAATCCTAGCCCCCCCCAGGCATTGCATTCAAGGCTACACAACATATCCATCTAATCATTGTCATTTCTGTATGTTTGAGTCTATGAATATTCCCTTCCTTTACTGCCTAGGTCTCACTACCATGATACATTACACTCCTAACACATGCTGCACATAAAGATCCCTTAGCATTGAGGGAGTGCCCTCTCAGTGTTAGGAGAGGCAACTGCTCCCTGAGCTTCCTCCAACCACTCCTTACCCTAGCCACAGAACAAATCCCAGTCCCACTTCTAGCACATGACATGTCCCCCAAATAACAAAACTCCTCCACACAGTCAAGAGACTCTCCATCAAGATCAATCCTTTCACACCTGACAATCTCTGCGTGCTCTGCCCGACACACCGCACACACGAAATCAGCATTATTTCACAGCCTATGTGTAATGCCAATACATCTCTTATGCACCCACTTTTCACAAACTCTTCACAAGATGGAGTTACTTCCCGCACCCTTGTAACAAACTGCATATGGCCATACTCCCTCTGCTTTGACAGTACCACCATAGGTCCCAGATATCATCACGTCTGTTTATTCTGTATTTACTCTCAGAGCCTTGTACCCCATTCTGTCTCATGTTTATCCAGTTGTGAATCTGGTAGATTGCTGGTTGAAATTGCCCTTCTGTAATCGACCATCCTCATAGAGATAGGGAAGGAGCTGAGGGATGTTTGTTTAACAGGGCATCGGAACCATCCAATTTACAAGTGTCACAATTTTATAATTATTCAGGGACTATACAGTACACTAGTATGATACCATACAGTAAGCTGTACAGCACAGTCAGTACAGAATGTATCTGACATCCATCCATCCATCCATCATCCAATCCTATGTTACCTCACGAGGAGCATAGCAGCCCGGGGCTAGGCAAGTTGGTCCTGACATTTAAGATTAGAATGACCAGCCTCACTCATCCATGAGTGGCATTAGCCTATGTGAGCAATAATCCCAACCACCCCTTGGATATAAACCTTCACCAGCTCAATCCGATTGGAGTGCCGCAATTACCCACTAAACCACCAGGTCCCATAGTTTGATTACATGGTTACCACCCAGCATAGTAAATGGTTTCCTGGTGACCAGGAAATTGTCACTAAGTGTAGAGTCACCCATAGGCAGAAGGAACGGGAAAGAATGAAGGAAAGAAAGACAAAAGAGGGAGTGTAAAGTCACCCATGGGCAGAAGGATGAGGAAAGAATGAAGTATCTGACCTTAAGCTTTAAAAAAATAAATAGTAAACCTATTGAGCTAGGACACCAATCCACCTCAAAGTAGATCCCTTCTGACTTGACACACATAGCCCAGCATTCTTTCCACTGCCTGAAAGATTTTGAAAGTCAGTTTTTGGTATCTCCTGCAGGTGCTTTATCACATTCGTCATGATCTCTTCTCTCGTCTTAGATCGGGAACCTGTCAGTGGAGTTTTGAGCTTTGGGATTAACCAAAAGTCGCTCGGAGCCATGTGTGGTGAGTAGGGAGCCTACCAGATCTGCGGAATGTTGTACTTGGCCGAAAATCCTGACTCATTTGAGAAGAATGGGCAGAAGCATTGTCTTGGTGTAGCTTCCAACTTGCCACTTTCCAAAGGTCTGGTCTCTTCCTCCAAACCACGTCATGAAGACAACAGATAATGTCAAGGTAGTAAAAGTTTGTTGGCAGTACAGTATGACCTTCTGGTGTGTATTTGTGATGCACAACACCATAGTAGTCGAATGAAAATTGTCAGAGTGTGAGTGCATTCACCTTGTGTCATACCTGTTGTGCTTTTTTTGGCCGAGGCGACCCTGTTTCCTTCCACTGGGATGACTGTGCTTTGGTGTCTGGGTTGTATCCATACACCCAAGTCTCAGCTCCACGGATAACAGTCTTCAGAAAGTCTGGATCACGATTTTCATATTCATCCTGTCTTGAGCAACGTTCATCCGAGAGAAGAGATCATGATGAACGCAACAAAGCACCTACAGGAGATACCAAAAACCGACTTTGAAAAGTGTTTCAGGCAGTGGAAAGAACGCTGGGCTATGTGTATCAAGTCAGAAGGGGCCCACTTTGAGGGAGATTGTAGTCCCAGCTCAACAGGTTAGCTATTTATTTTTTAAAAGTCTGAAGGGGCTATCACATGGGGACTCGTGGATGCCCAAATTTGCTGCAGTGTGAGGGTCATTGACGTCCATGGGTGGGAGGCAGCCAGACCCATTTGTGGACGTCCATGACTCCATAGTCTCCTTCTTCTTTATAGAGTTTATCCGTAGGTGTGGTCAAGTAATGTGTGTTGTCTGCTATCTTATAGTATGATTAATTCAGTACGACTTATTATTTTTTTATTTGTTTTAGAAAAATATCCATTGCAAAAGTCACTAACTGCTTCATGTCCATTGTTGTTGATGATAAACGTATTTTCTGTTAGGGAGTTGGAACAAGTGACCTTACAGTCACGTGGGGTAAACTCAATATAGAAGAAGAAGGTGGCCGTGGACATCCACTATGTGATAGGGAATGGCAACTGATGTCCAAGCTCAGTTTGGATGTCCATTTTGTGCTGCACACAACATTCATGGGTCCCTTAGTGATACCCGCTTAAGCTCAGATACTTTCTGAACAGACCACGGATATATATGTTAATTTCATGTCGTGTGAAAAGTTACCAGTATAGATAAATCATTATTTTAAGAGAAATATCATGGTAAATAACAGCAAGAGGTGTTTCCTTCATTTGTTAATAAACTTAATGTTAGCACAATACAGTACAGTGGTTTTTCCTTTCTTTCAGGATGCGCATCGTTGAAGACTCCCTGGACATAAAAAATGTTCCATTTGGCTATACAGATGATGATGAAAATCCAACAGTAGCAGAAATTACTTATGAGGATGAAAAAATGAAGATAATGGAAGAATTTGCAGAAAACAAGAAATGGAAAAAAATTCAAGAGAAGGATGGCAGAGATGGTGATGGATCCGATTGGTTGAGAAAGCACCCACAGAGATCAGACTCCACTTCTTCCCCACAGATACTGGTGCAAGGTTCTCAGTCACCATCCAGAAAAATGAGGCATGGTTCTAATTCCCCACAGAGAAAAACCAGAAAAGGTGTTGAATCTCCACGAAGAAAGATCAGACATGACTCAGTTTCTCCACCGAGAAAAATTTGGCATGATTCAGGATCACCACCCAGAAATATGAGACATGGCTCAGGTTCTCCTCCAAGGAAGATGAGACATGATTCAGGTTCTCCCTCGAGGAAGATAAGACATGACTCTGGTTCTCCTCCAAGGAAGACAAGAAATAATGCAGGATCTCCTCCAAGGAAGGTGAGACATGATTCAGGTACTCCCCCAAGGAAGATAAGGCATGACTCGGGTTCTCCTCCAAGGAAATTGAAACAGGGCCCTGGATCTCCACCAAGGAGAATAAGACATGATTCAGGATCTCCTCCAAGAGCAATAAGACATGATTCAGGAAGTCCTCAAAGAAAAGTGAGATGTGATTCAAGCTCTCCATCAAGAAGAATGAGACACAGCTCAAGATCACCACCACCACCAAGGAAAGACTCGGGGGCATCACAGCAGAAGGAACAATATGGCACAAAGACCTCACCCCAAGGAAATGTTGTACCGAAGAATCAGATTGAAAGTACTAACAGTGGTCAGTATACAGGGCCAGGTCAAGTAAAAATGTCTCCTCTAAAGAGATCTAGACATGACTCTGGCAGTCCACCCATACAAAGACAGCACCATGGCTCTTCTTCACCTCAAGAAAGACCGAGATATAATTCAAAGTCTCCACAACTAGAAAGGAAAAGAAATGAATCAGGTGCTTTGTCTCAGAGTCATAGTGATTCTTTACCTGCAAGAAAAAGACCAAGTTCAGATACTGCAAATCTTCAAACTTCAAAACGTCATGACTCTGATAGTTCACCATCCTCACCTCGAAGGAGACATGATTCAGACACTTCTCCTTCGAGAAAGAAAGAAGATTTTCAGACCTCCTTACAAAAGAGGAAGCAAGAAATGTCAGTATCACAAACAAAAAGAATAATACCAGATGGAAAGAACACATCACCCAGAAGGAGAAATGATTCTGATTTTGAAGATTCTGATTCCTCTCCTCCAAGGAAAAACAAGGCAAACACTGATTCGTCGCCTGTGAGACGGAAAAGACATGGATCAGACCCATCACCACCAAGAAGGAAGAGATTTGTGTCTGACCCTTCACCTCCCAGAAAAAAGAAACCAGATTCAGCTGTATCTCCTCAGAGAAGGAAGAGACATGACTTGGATGCATCACCTGTAAGGAATAAAGGCCGTAATGTGGATGCCTCCCCTCCAAGAAAACTATTGGATTCACAGAAGGGACAAAGACAAGAAAGAAAGATGACTACTCAGGAATACCTTTCTGCAAGAAAACATGGTAAACTGAAAAAAGATACTCCAGAAGAACTTGCAAGGAAGCAGCGAGAAGCAGTATTACAGCGTAATGCTGAAGAGAAACACCAACAATGGAAGCATGGTGTGAAACAAGTACAAGATTATAAGCAGAAGTTGGCTGATGATGCTCATGAAATGGGTAAAGCCTTTTCAAGAACTGCTGATGATGTTGATCTGAACAAGCAGCTTAAAATTGTTGCTCGTAAAGAAGATCCAATGTTAGAATACATGATGAAGAAAGAAGCAAAAGTTAGTAGTCAGGCTGTCAGACCTGTTTTTAAAGGTCCATTTCCTCCAAATAGGCTAGATATAAGACCAGGTTATAGGTGGGATGGGGTTGACAGATCGAGTGGGTTTGAGAAACGATGGTTTGAACACCAAAATAATAAGAGGGCCTATGCTGAAGATGCTTATAAGTGGAGTGTGTCTGACATGTAGGGCTGTTATGTTTAAGTGGAGGTATAGTATTGCTCAGTCAAAATTTGTGGATGATCTATGAGTTTGTAAGAATGTTTGTAGACTAGTATATCAGACTACACACACATCCAAAGCCACTCCAACACTACAGTTACACTTACAAGCACTTCTCACCCTACATACAATCTCTACCAGACAGCCTAAGCCACTTGGTAGAGATATATTGGCTGTATCGTCCCGACTTCAGTCAGGATAGGCTGGTCCTGCAGTGGATACTCAAATGGATGATGATGATGACGATGATGATTATATATATATATATATATATACAGTATATATATACTGTATATTGACTCAATCTGATACGTTTGTGTGAAGCTATATATGTGTGTGTGTGTGTATATATATATATATATATATATATATATATATATATATATATATATATTTAGGGATGAGCCTATACACATAGGTGTACTGTATATTTTCTTTGTATAGTTGAATTCAGAAGACATTTGCAGGTATAATTTACACAAGACATACCAGACAACTTTAAGGTTACAGTGAAATTAGTCTGTTTGGATATTTAATGCAGTATTATAAATACTGCTTATTTATTATATACTGTATACAGTACTTAACCCTTTTAGTACAATTATGTATCTGCATTATTCTGGACACATTATTGGCAGACAGTATTATCCAGACCAAGAGACCCCAGTCATAAGTGTGCTAGAAACTTTCCTGTCATCATTAACTCATTCACTACTCGGGGCCACCCATGACGTGAATAGTATTGCCTGGTAATAGCCAGGGGGAAAAAATAAATGTCATTGCACTGATGGGGTTAACTGATAATGGGACAAATTTCTTTTTAACATTGTTTTGATGAAATTACATGAATTGTATATTGTACCATATACAGTATATAACAGGTATTATCACTAGTTGAAATATGAAGAGTATTGCTTGCATAGTACCTACCCTTTTCCTTAGTGAGGAAAAGGATTGTGATCATGATGATGAGTGTCATATGTAACTGGAAGATCATATTGGCATAAGAATGTGGCAGCCGTAATTTCAAACTCATATTAAAGTCAGCCCCATAGCTCATAAAATATATGGGGGTGGGGATTTTTTAAAATCCATGTCTTTCTCCTTCTAATCATGTCACAGGATGGGTCAAGCCATGTCCTAAAGCCATGTCCTAGACCTCCCCCCACCCCATGAGTTCATGACATACATGGTTAAGAGTGGTCGTTACATGAGTGCTCTGTACGGTTTGTTAAGGGAAAGTTGTTGAAGCATTTTGTGGTATGGTGTTGCCGATTACACACAAAATGGCTGATGAATCAGTTTTCATAGACAACATGTTAGGAATAGTTGAATCATATTGCAGAAATAGGATGTTGTTTCAGTTTGAGAGTTTGGTGTAGATTCCATGTGCTGTGTATTTTGTTTTTAAGTATATACACTAATTATATATAGTATGTATTGATCTTAAGTGTTTAAAGTAGCCTCAAGCCAACTTAGTGTGTGTAACACAGGTACCTGTGTGATTTTATCAGAATTATTGGTTTGTATGTTGCAGCAGTGATTGGCTGGTTGTGGGGTTTGGCTGGTGCAATGAGTGGCTAGTAGTTTGTCTCTTGTGAAATACACCCATAGTCTAGTGGTAGGTGGTTGTTACTAGACCCTATAGAAAGAATGACTGGACAGCCAGCATGCTGGTTCAGCTAATGGATGTTAGCGGGGCATCACACAAGTACCTATAAGGATCAGTGATCAATGCTAGATAAAACCAGGGCACTTAACTGCTTTTCATATTTTATGGCATGTTTTCAAACATCTGTTATGCCATGTTTTCACAAATGGTGCTTTCTTATTAAGTAAAGCTGTATAAAAATGAGATTTTCCTCAGTGTATCAGCTAGGCTAATTTTGAAGCATATAAAGCTCGGCATGCATTGCCAGACAACACTAGATCGATTAACACCAGCAGTGTTTACTTTACATATTTTCCATGCAGGTTTTAAGTTTCATGGAGTTTTGGTTGAATTTAAGGATTTTTGTTCTTGATATCCATAATTGTGGTTTCCATTGGGTTATTATCTAGGCTTACCTCCCTGTGTGGATGTGGGCCAAATACATGTAAAAATAAATAAAACTTGTCTTGCATAGCTGGCGACACACATACATAGATCAGCTTGCCCTCTTCACCATAATACTCCATAATTTGCTTCTTGGTGGATCAGAAGGGAGTCGGAAAAGTCGCACAGAAACTCCATGAGTGTTACTGCACCCAAATGCACCACAATCAAACCATTAATCAGGGCAAAAATGCACCACTAAAAGAATACAGCACCACCCATTTTGCGACTATAGTACCAACAGTTTGGTTTGTCATCATTGTAATCCAGCAATTTTCTCAGTGTTTACATGTACTTTGAAGTAAAAGCCATATGTAGAGATGAAGACTAAAACAGAAATCTTCAGGAGCTCAAATTGACAGAATGTACTACCATTATAGCGACATTTTATTGATGAACCAATCATGTATCACAGCAGGTGACGAGATGTATTTTTAGACAAATCTGCAGTCAGCCAGCACCTGGGCTGTGAGGTGTTTGAGCCAGAATGGCACCATGTCGGCCGACTAATCAGCGAGCAGCTGAAAATATTGACTGTCCAGTCACTTTCTGTGGGGTCCCTGGTGGTGACCATCATCCATTCACTTGATGTAGTGCTGCCTATTTCTTCCTTTCCCTTTCACATTCTGTCTGTGTTTGACCTATCTTCCTTCAGTTCTCTTTCCTTCCTGCCACTTTGAATTACATTTCTTTTCATTTCCAGTGGTCTTACAGTAAGTGACAAGCCTAATTGACTGTCAGATACGTTTATGTGAAGCTACAAAACATGGTGAATGTTTTGGCATATCCAATAGAGTCAGGATTCTGAGGGCTTGAATGATGAGTGAATGGAAGCGTGGCCTATTGGATTGGGCAACTTTGGGCTGTCTGGACATTGCTGCTCGTCACCCAGCCCTAGGGTGGGAAAAGAGGTCTGGATGATGATGATGATGATGATGATGATGATGATGATGATGACAAGCCTAATGGTTTCCTGTAACCCAGGAAACCATTTACAAAGCTGAGTGGAAACTAAATAACCATACTGAATAATGGGTTGGTGTAGAGCCTGCTATGGTGCCCCTGTTAATTGGGTGGAGACAATGCAGCGTCCATCCAGGACCAAACCCCCACACTATTCCCCACGTCTCGACAAAGCAAAGCGCAGTCAGCCACAAAGGAGCTTTGTTCACTGCATGGAACAGCACCACAGGGGGAGTTGTTTGCCTGTAGTTGATGGGTCTGCTCAGTCAGACAAACTTGAGTTGGTCAACATTAGCAGCAGCCATTGCCTATTTGAATGTAAAAATTTACCATGCTCTATGCAGTATGATGGTATAATCAGAGCTTAAAAACTCATATGGAGTATTTTCTAACTTCTGCTAAATGAATTGGAGTGGCACAAAAGTGAAACAGGTTGGAAGAATTTTTGGCACTGTGGATGGGTGGATTTGTAGTGCAGAACAGTATTGTTGGATGTCAGGTATTTATTTTATGTCAAAAAATAAAGAACAAGTGGCAGAGAACCTGCGATGTTTGTCACATCCAAGGAAATATGAACAAAGGAGAAAAAGCAGATTAATTTACTGCAAGATGCCTGGACATACTGCATGTACTGTACAGGACTAGAGGTCATAGGTAATGTGTAAGACAGAACGAGGAAAACAGCACTACAGTAAAGTTGACAAGTGTCTACATGAAGGACTGGGAGTACTAGTTAACTCTTGCAATAGAGAACTGGATCAAAAGATGTGTGTGTAGCTCAATGGATGTATGCTTGCCACAATGAGGAATGGATGCAATTGAGTTCGTATGAGCAGTAACTAGACTACAGTAGCAATACAATAGGGGAATAAGTAAAAATATAGAGGGGCAGAGACAGGCTGAAGGGAGTAAAAGGGGGGATGGTGGCCCAACACTGCATACCAACTATGAAGTTTATTACAACTAAAGCATCTAGTACCACAGATTGTTTATCTTATTTATATATCTGTTAAGAAAATAAAGTATAAATAACCCAGACACTAATCTGTCCCTCGCGTATTGGTTGTTTGAGCTTTGTACCGGAAAATTTTCCTTGTGAATTGACATATGTGAAAGCGCAGGTCATGTGCTTACTGTACGGTAGTAATAAAATGAGCAAATATGTTGTATAGTGGAGTGATGGTCGCCAGGCTTCAGATTAGAAGTCTACCAAATAGCTGTATCAGGTAATTAAATACTGTACTGTACTTCATTAAACCTGTTAGAATTATACAGTACTACAGTTTGTGGTTTACGGAAAAGTTACAAAAAGAAAAATAATCCTTCATTTTTTGTACATAGAAGACAAGGTACAAAATATGCTTCTTTATGAATTATTGATTGTAATACAGTATCTTTATACATATACTGTACACTGTTTCAAATTTATTTATAAACTCACTGGTAGTCTCCTTATTTTCACACTATAAATAATATACTCTTATATTTACGTGCTCTTGTGGTGCATGACAACTACAGCTGATGCACATTATTAATATACTGTATTACTTAAGTGTGATCTGTATTCTTTCACCACAACACTGTTAAAATTCAAGTAGAGAGAGAGGCGGCTCAGTCGGTAGAGAGGTGGCCTGCGGTCCTACCGGACCTAGGTTCAAATCCCCACTGGGACAGGGAACAGTTTAAGGATTTGAATTTCATATAAAGCAGACTTTACCGATCTACCAGAAGACCCGCCGACATATCACAAAAATACCCCTGCTAATACCAATACACCAATCCTGTATGAGACAGCTCTAGCTTGTATTCAATATGAATGGTGGGTGTTAGTGCCGAAGTGGTGATATGTAGAGGTGTATGATATGTAGGAGGACTATTGGGCCTTGGGAGCAGGCTGTGAAGCCTATGCCCAGAGTTAAGCACATTAAAAAAAAAAAAAAAAAGTGTCCTGATGCTGCCTGTTAGGAAACAAGTTTGAGTACAATAATCCCTTCACCTTAACTCTCACCAGTGAGAAGAAATTAAACCATGTTATACATTCCTTCTTGACCCATATTAAATTACCCACAACCAACAAATGTTTGCCATCACCTCTGTTAAATGCCAGATTATAGTACTGTACTGTAATGTGATTCATGAAAGGCTGTTTGGCTGGAAAATGGCAATGAGCAGTGCAGAAATGTCATGTTTTTGAAGTAAACTACAGTTTCTCCAGTAAATACTTCTGGGGTAATAAAGGCCTGAATGTTGCCACTGTACCCCTTGTGAGGAGGAGGGGCCTAATGCTAGGCCTCTATAATCTAGAACTTGCTCACAACCTGGGTGCCCAGGTGGTATTGATGTATATCACTGAAAACCCTCAAACTGCAGCTTGGGACTTTATATCCTTACACATACAGCACTACACAGCTCTTTTTCAGTCAGTTATGATCACTGTTCCAAAGTCAGCAAGAACGTAGAACTACTGCTGTTTTACTATTCAGGGGTGTAATGTTTTTAATGTAATAATGAACAGTAGCAGTTATACTCATAAAGAGTGACAATTCATAGTACTCGTAAGTAAGAAAATGTGGGTACCCACAGTCCACTTGTGTTCTGAAAAACAAGCCTAATGGTCAACCAGTATGTTTGGGTGATTAACCATAGAACGTACTTGGTGTTAGGGGAGAAGGATACTGTCATCGTATTCCCTGTATACTGAGTAGGTTAAAAAGGAGAAAGTAGCTTGAACTGAGAATCCACTACCTCTCAAAGCATTGAGTAATGGCCCAGATGGCTTTGGATTTTGATCTTGTGCCTTCCCAAGGCCTAGTAAATATTGACAAGCATGTATAAATAGAATCTGAGAAGTGAGAATGAAGAATGTAAAAGTTATTATTTTTATGGAAAGTAATATATGATGACAGTATGAGGCGAAGATGAGGGGGAATTACGTGGATTGATGAGAAAAATAGGTGGTAGTGACCATCATCCACTCACTTGATGTAGTGCTGCCTACATCTTCCTTTGCCTTTATCATTGTTTTTCAGTGCCTGTCCTCCTCTCTTCCTATATCTCCCATCTTTCCTGTCATTTTTTTATTGCTTTTCCTTCTTTTACAGGTGGCTTTACATTGAGTGACAAGCCAAATGGTTTCCTGTAAGCCAAGAAACCATTTACAATGCTGGGTGGTAACCATATAACCAAATCATACGTGCTCCCTACGTGTCAGCAAGTGGGTTGGTGGAGGGTTAGTGCCCCTCCCCGTAAAACAAATAACTCAGTCAAATGGCCACCCCTTACGGGATTACGGCGGCTGGCAATAGATAGATAGATGAGAAAAGTGTACCATGTGCCAGGTCAGATATGAACACTTGTGGGTGGATTAAAGAGGGTACTGCATATTGATGAATGGTAACCAACAAAGGGAAATGGAATGGAGAGGTATATAAGAGGGGGGTGGTGTGAGCAGGGAGGGCAGTGAAATGGTGGGAGACAGCGACATGGAGGCGATTTTTTTGTGACCACCCCTTACGAGCGTCTGACAATAGATAGAATGGATGATTTAATATGTATCAGCCGGAGCTGCATGTGTGTCATCTTTGAGTTAAAGATGATGAAAGTCTGTCTATAGCCAGATGCCTTTATCCCTCTATGGGTGGCCGGAAATGAATCACCTCCATGTTGCCCTGTCCTTTGGAATTTATCTGCCCTCGCTTCAACTCACACCTCACTCTCTAGTAAATCTCCTCATGTTGCCCTGTAGGGCAGGTTAAATTATGTTGAGATATGGTACGAATATTTAGGTTTAAATGAAACAGCACAGATAAGGTAAAATTTTGTTCTTAAAATGGCGTCCTAAGATGGAGTCTGTCTGCTTTGGCGCCTTTTGGGAATGTGAATGAGAACCGCTCTTAAATACTTTTCGTCACATTTAAAAAGAAACAAAAAACACCAAAAATGAAACCCTTACTCACAAAATACTCGGAATCCTATGAAGGACTTTATTAAATGAAAAACAAAAAAAATGTCAGATAAGGTGGTGATATCTTAACATAATTTATCCTAACCTAAAGGTTAAAGTGGGGAGATACTTATTTAGGTATTACTGCAGTTTCCGACAGTCATATGGCGTGCTGTTAGCTTACGATTAGTATGGATAGTTGTTCAAGAAATTAGGGTGGTTAGGAAGTTAGCTTTGGCTAGGCAATTTACTTGGTTTGAGTGAGGCTAGAAAATACGTGTGAAATCCTGATTATCCGAAACTGCAAATTTACCCTTATTTATTGTGAACGATAGTTTGGGGGCAAATCTAGTGTTGTCTCTACGATAATTCTCTCGTCACAATCTGCAGATTGCGCAAGGTAAACAAAACTTTCTGACAGACGAAGTTGGTGCTGCATAGGCGTACAGAAATTCTTTATCTCAGGTACGTGACCTGTCTGTGTACTTAGCGATAAACGTGGCAGTTGTAAAAGGGCAGTTTTAAGCAGTAAATGCTCAAGCTTTTTGATATTTTCATGCTAGTTTTCTTGCCCTAGTTATAGGCCACAAATATTTCCAGCACAGATGCATATTAATGCAATATCATCTTTTTTTCTTCTCCAGTTTTTCCGTCCTTTCCATCAGGCATTCCAGCAGATGTGTTTGAATTTGGAAGTCTGAAATTGAACATGAGCTTCTCAAAAAAAAAAAGAAAAGAAAAAAGAAAAAAAAAAAAGTGTGCTTGTGTGTGTTAGTGGTTGGGCCTGCAATACTGTAAGGTAATTAGAAGCAGTATGGTAGCTCTTATACTGCACGTTTTGTAGATAGCGTACTGTGTAACATCACTATTGTTTAAGATACCATCCTCATCAGTTGCTCGTCACTAACTCTTGATTTCAGAATGAGCAGTCCGGAAGAGTGTATTAACCATGGAGCTGAAGTTGCACGTCAAGCTACACACTTTGACACAATTGGGAGTCACCAAGCAGCAATATACATGTATCGGCAAGCTGCTGAATACCTAGACCGTGCTACGAAATTGGGATTGTGCTCTCCAGCAATCGCTGACAGAATTCAGCAGTACAGAAACCGAGCTGCAGTCCTGGAAAACAATGGTGAGGATCTGAACTTGAATTCATGCTGAGATTATAGCATGTCAGTTTCTAAACATTCCAGTTAGGTGGTTGCCTTGTGCATCAAACTGCGCTAATGTATGACGTATATGAATGGTACTGTATACGGTATTCATCTAAGAAAATATTTTATATAGTCATGACTGTGACTGTGGCTAAACTATCCAAGTATAGATCTTCTTTCAGTATACAGTACACCCTCAGTATGATAAACTAATGGTACCAGACGCTTGATATTAAAGCCGATAGTTTGTTAAAGCCGAACTCCATGCTGTTTGGTAATTTCCCATGCATCATGGCCTTTACCAAACAACAATTGTTAAATATAGAGCATCATTCGGCCGTATAGTCATACACAATAACATAGTGCTAGGTATAAATGGCTCCTTTTCTCAATAAATGCCCTATTTATGGCTCCTCTTACAATGTTGGTCGCCCAGAGACTGATGTGGCGTTCTGCAGGATGTGGAGGAGCAAGTGTGTGTGTGTGTTTGTGTGTGTGTGTGTGTGTAGAGATGCCATGCTGGTCGATGTTTCCCACGCATCCATTTGTATACCAAACAAGATTTGTTAAATGAACCTAATGTTTGGCTAGTTCAAGGTGGTCATCAAAACTTATGGTAAGTAGATTAAAAGAGGGTTCGGTATATTGAGGGCTTACTGTACCAGTGTATGTATATACAATGCAGTTAAGGGACATGAATCACTTCCTGTTCTAACCTCAATACACTACATTTTCTAGCTTCTGGCTAACTGAGTCATTGGTATGTTTCTGCACTGATAAGCCATCACCCACATAGTTCAAGACAAGATGTTGGTGAAAGTGGGATGTGTATAATAAAGTTTTTTTAAACTCCTCTTGCATTGTTATAGCTGTGAGAGGATGGCATGGAGTTTGCAGCCCACATAACTTATGAGTGTAAAACTTTTGTACGGTATGGCATGAAAATAAAGATTCATGAGTTATATCAATGGAGATGGGATATTTAAGGAATACGTATGGGATGTGTAGAGTGGATAGGATAAGACTTAACGCAAGTATAATGTGATCCATGAAAGGTGTAATGTAAGGAAATCTGTAGTGTGTGATTAGATGTTATGGTCATGTAGACAGAACAGATGTAAATAAGGTGATGTAGAGGGCATATGGGAGTGAAATGGAAGGTGAGATGAGTGATGTTAGGTTAAAAGGAAGGTAATAGATGTAAATGAATGTGTAAGAAAGATATGAAAGCTGATGAGGCTTGGGGACTGACAAGAGATCCAGCTGTTTGGATGAACTTGTATGGAGGAGTGCATGACAAGGATTCTCTCTCTCTCTCTCTCTCTCTCTCTCTCTCTCTCTAATAATGCTTGATACCCAGCAGATTGGCTTTGTCTGAGAGCTAGGTATTATGAAGTGCATGTGGAAGGGTTTTTCCATTGTATGGTGAGTGTGTGGCCCATATCATTACATAATATGTAATGATGATCCATCATCATTACATATTATGTAATGATGATGGATCACCTCTATTACTGTTATAGCAGTAGGTGAGGAGAACTCACTTCTAAGCCAGAGTGCCAGTAGATCCTATAATAAAGTTGACAGTCAGTCCCAGTGCAAGAGCAAATAGAAAAGGATAGCTATATGACATATGATTACCCTTTGCCATGAAATCATAATTAACAGTACAGAGTACCATTCAGTCTTTACTCCCAGTTTAGGCACAATCTTTCGTTTTTCTTTGAATTACAGAATACCAAGCCCAGTCTCAAGATGTGAAGCAAGAAGGAGGTCACAGCGAACTGAGCCGAGCCAACTTCCTACTTCTGGAAGCTTTAGAGGAGGATGAAACTGGCAATGCAGAAGAGGCCATTGAACTATACTCGAGTGCAGTTCAGTTGTGTCTTGAAGCAGTAAGTCAGTTGAGTTTCAGCTAAACCAAGCATACACAGTGAAGTAGTTGCTAATGCTTTGGAGAAATGATAGCAAAATCAGGTGAAATCAAGTTGTCTGTGGTATATTATCATTCAGAAAAGCTTCTGCAGTCATTGGTACATTGTTTTTAGGTGTCATTTTCACTATTGTAATAAAAACTAGCAATTTCATCATGATGTATTCCTCTTACCGTACTTTTTACACTGGGTGTGGAAGGTAAGCCAGTTTGCAACCTCCATCAAAAATTGTGGCATTATTTGAAACATTTCAGGCCAGCATCAGGTAACCAAATCTTCCACAGTGTGACATAGTAATGCAAAACCTCCTTAAGATTTTGTTGAAAGTGAGAGCTTTCACAAACCTGGTACAGGTACATCCTTTCATCAGTCTAGTATTGTCTCTTACTGTTTTCAAAAGTTGTTAGGTACCATCTTTATAAAATTGTAGCACTGACTTATGAATATATATACTTTGCATTCTTAAATAATAGTTACTTTTGATTCAACAGTGTAAAAATGAGAACAACTCCAAGTTTGCTGACAAGTTGCGTAACCTAGCAGAGCAAGCATTGTCTCGGGCTGAACTTTTGAAGGCACAGGAATCTCCAGTGAAGGAGGAGGGTATGTATTACAGGTATTGCTGGGTACTGAGAGGGAGAGAGAGAGAGAGAGTACATTATCAGTAATGTCAGATGAGAATACAGTATATATTGGTCAAGGATTTTGCAAAAGTATACAGTATCACATAGAGCCAGGGGGCTTGAATGATGAGTGAATGGAAGCGTGGCCCATTGGATTGGGCAAACTTGGGCTGTCTGGACGTTGCTACTCCTTACCCTGCCCTAGGGTGGGAAAGGAGGTCTGGATGATGATGAATGATGGTGCTGATACAATATTAGATAAGTTATGTTGTGTTGTTGAATCTGAACAGAATCTTTGGATATCCATGAGATAGTCATACCCAAAATCAAGCCAGAACTTTGGCCTAAGCTATGCTTAATTTGAGATCCTTCACTAGACTTATAATTTTTGGTCACAGATATATTGCTTCTTTTCATACACACATTTACGACCTTGCAGTTGCTTCTCTTGCTTGCTCTCTCTGGAGGAATAGTAACTGTGACAATGTAAACAGTATGAATGGATAAATTTCATTTGGCACTATTTATGATAGTGACAAAGTGGAAGAGGTAGCCTTCAGACTGGTAGTTTAGAGTTCATGTACCTGATGTCAGCACAGTATTGTACTTGCTCGAATAACTGAGTGAGATATTTGCCTTATTATTGTTATTGGTTAAAGATTGATTTTGTTTTATCTGTAATAGATGACTTCAGTTTAGAATACCTGGACAGCAAATAGAACATTAGTATGTTTTTTGTAATTCAAAACTTTTTGGCTTCAGTTGTAGAAAGCCCTGGAGCACCACCGGGACACCACTTAAAGATGTCACCATCCCGAGTCGTCCCACCTTTGGGTTTTGGCAATCTTGTCGATGCTCAGCCTCATCCAAAAGGTCAGTGTTATGAAGGAAGAAACAGACACCCATTACTTGTGAGTCATAACAGATATTTATCTTCAGAAGTGTGAGAGGTAGATTTTCTAGTGAAATATAATTTCAAGTCATAGTACTAGCCTCAAGGTGGCTAAAAGGCCTTTTTGTCTCCAGTCTTTTTCTCCTCACTGTCCTCTTCAACTCTTGTGTTCACACTCATATTTCTAGGTTTCCACTGATTTTATTCTCTCTTTACCACCGTCAAGATATACAGTATATGTTGATTTTTAAATGACTTTGAACATGGAAATGGACTGTGCCTCTGTAAGTACATAATTAACCAGCTCAACAGACATACGTGCGCAGATGGACAGTCCTGTTGCAAACCTTCTGTTGATGTTGATTTCATACTTGTAAGTCCAGAATGAAACTTCAGTTGTATTAAATCTCCCTAATTGGCAAATACTGTAATTGTAGATCCTTCTTTGAATGATCCACCGTGCACTGGCATTGATGAAATACACCCGTACCCCATTATCCGACACATTGATAACCAGTGCTTTGATAGACTAAGCACAAGAAATAGGAGAACATTAATACAATCTGAACAGTTTGAATGTCCATCGCCTCGCTAGTCCGACACTCCGCCTCTCCTTACATTTGAATGGATGCTCTCCGAGTCCTCCTGTCCGCCCTCTATTCCCCCCCACATCCCTCCTCCATCCCCCACCACACTCAGCACTGCCAGGCATGTCCCCCTGCCCTGCCCACCCCTGGTTGTCTCTCTCCATGCCCCCCCCCCTCCCCCACCCCTGCTTGGCAAACTGCTATCTGCCTGCCTGGTTGTGTGTGTGTATGTGTGTGTGTGTGTGTGTGTGAGATTGGTGAGTGAGTGAGAGTGGTGAGTGAGTGAGTGAGTGAGAGTGGTTAGTAAGTGAGTGGTGAGTGAGTGAGAGTAGTGAGTGGGTGAGAGTGGTGAGTGAGTGAGTGAGAGTGGTGAGTGAGTGATTGAGTGAGAATGGTGAGTGAGTGAGAGTCATGAATGAGTGAGAGAGTGAGTGAGTGAAACTAGGGGGGGAGGGTTGTAGGGCTGTTTGGCTTTATCTCTTCCTCTGTCCCCCCACCCTCCCCCACCCCTACATGTCTCCTTCCTCCACCCCTGTTTGTCTCCCTCCCCATCACTGCACCCTTCCCCACCCCTGCTTGCCTCCCTCCCCATCCACCCACCCTCCCCCCACCCTCCCACCACCCTCTCACTACCCTCCCACCACCCCATGCTTGGTGCACTGCCAGCTGCCTTCCTGGCTGTCACTGTCAGTTGTCCCCTGAAGTATCTGAACACCGCATATCCCACCAACCCACCCTCCTGCATGTGATGCTTGATGTGCCATTTTTTAGCTGTAGTATTGTTTATGAGGATAGCAACATTATCTGTGATGTTTCTGTGTCAGTCTTTGTTGAGTAAGGTTTATGAGAGTTTGGTTTTGGGTCTGGAACACATCTCTGGCTTTTCTTCAGTATGGGGAAAAATGCTTCGATATCCGACACACTCGCTGACCGAACACTCTTACTGGTACACAGCCCTGTTAGATATGGGAGTACAGATGTAGTCCCATCAGCAACCTCATTTTTCCAAGTGACTAGTGTAACCAGTGTATTCACATCTTCAGAATCCTCACCAAGTGTATTGCTGCAGTACCAAATACAGCAGCATTATCTCCAACCACAACCATATCTTCTTTTTAACCCCTAAAGGTCAGTCCCTGTTCTGGAATGTGTGTCATGAGGATTTAGCATTGCGCGCTATTAACCCTAGCACGTTTCTGGGCTGGGTAGATTATGTGTGTGCTAGAATCAGCTGCTCTTGCGCTGACCCACATCTTCACACCACAATATTTTCACATCATTCTGATACTGTTCTCTTGAGTTTGTTCCATTGTTGAGGCCTTTTTTATCCCAGTTGGAGTTCTGGCTTGTTTATAGTAATAACAGTACTATTAGTATCATATTCATATGTTTTTCATATAATGTTGTAATGCTGGATTATTTGTGGTAGGTGGGGGCACTCACCATCCACTCATTCGATGTAGTGCAGCTCTCAGGTGTCTGCCCTTTCCTCTCCTCCATCCTTCTTTCCTTGCATCCTCTTCTGTCTTTCTTCCCTTCATTCTTTCCTCATCCTTCTGCCTACGGGTGACTTTACACTCCCTCTTCTGTCTTTCTTTCCTTCATTCTTTCCTCCTTGTCCTGCATGTGGGTGACTTTACACTGAGTGACAAGCCAAATGATTTTCTGTATACCAGAAAACCATTTGCTATGCTGGGCGGTAACCATATAGCCAAATTTTGGTGCCTGGTGGTTTAGTGGGTAATTACTGTGCTCCAGTCGGATTGAGCCGGTGAAGGTTTATATCCAAGGGGTGGTTGGGGTTTATTGCTCATGTAATGCCACTCAGGGATGAGTGAGGCTGGTCACTCTCATCTTAAATGTCAGGACCAACTTGCCTATCCCCGGGCTGCTACGCTCCTCATGGGGCTACGTAGGATTGGATGATGAATGAATGGTGGATTATATTGCAGTGTGTTAGGAAATCTTTTTGAACTGGAATTTCTGTAGGTTTTGTCAAAAAATAGTGATAATTATTGTCATCCATTAATTCATCTTTTTTAAAAACATGTATGAATTATACAGTAAAACCTCACTACAGCAGACTAATTGGGGCATAAGCCATTAAAAAAAAAAGCAAAATTCCAATAAAAGCGACATCCAGACTTCCCTCTGCCAACTCGGACTTTTTCCAATGTATCATACATTAGTCCGGATCGCACCAACAGTTTCTAAACTGTTTTCACTACCTTTGCAGTACTGGACTGTATTATACATTCACCACAATAGTCAAATGGTATATATAATAATACTGTACTGTACACTGATAAACATGTCTTTCATTTACCTTATTGTGGTGAACATAGCTGAAGTGGTCAGGCAGTCCAAACTGTTGCTGGCTTTATTGGACTTTTTCCGATGTGTAAGAATGTAGTCCGGTAGCTCCTCGATTCCGATAAAAGCGAATTCCAGTCCATTGAAGTCTGTTATATCGAGGCTTTATTGTATTCACTTTCCTTGTTTTTCTGGTGGAGGCTCCTGGAACTGAATGTAACTGTATGGCAATAGCCTTGAATAAAATGCCTAAGTTTACACTGGCATCTAAAGGGTGAATACTGTATAGAATTCTTACAACATTTTTGAAATTATGGGAAATAACTTTTCTTTCAGGTACACCAAATGTGTCAGCAGGCAAGAAAGCAGGGTTACAGTTATCTGGCAAATCTGAGTATACTAAGGAGGAGTTAGATGTGTTAAAGAGAACTTCTAATATCAATGGACGAGATTATGTTCCATTCTTAGCCATTGACCTGAAGGAGAAGTTTGCTTTCCCAATGCCATTCACTGATAAAGATGGTGTGCTACCTTTAGCACCTAAGCAGAAGAAAAATTTTGCCAGATGGGCTCGACCTGAAGAGATATCTAGCGACCCTAAGATGATTGAGGTGGTGGATTATTTTAGCATCAAGCAGACATGTGTTTCAGACTGTTCATTTGTGGCATCTGTTGCAATCAGTGCCCTGTATGAGAAGAGATTCAAAAAGAGGTTAATTACTGACATAATTTATCCCAAAAATAGAAATGGTGATCCTGTATATAACCCATGTGGCAAATACATGATCAAGCTGCACATCAACGGCATCCCAAGAAAGGTCATAATTGATGATAAGTTGCCTCTCGGTCAGTATGGGGAGCTGCTGTGTTCATATTCCACAAATAAACATGAGTTTTGGATCTCACTTGTTGAAAAGTCATATATGAAAGTGATGGGTGGCTATGACTTCCCTGGATCTAACAGCAACATTGACCTATATGCACTGACTGGATGGATCCCAGAACGGGTCTCCATCAAAGATAAGGAATTCAACAAAGAGGCAACATTCCGCAAAATTCTTGAACGCTTCCACCGTGGAGATGTGCTGGTGACAGTGGCTACAGGGGAGATGAGCGATGCCGATGCTGACCGTGCTGGCCTTGTACCTACCCATGCTTATGCCATGCTTGATATTAAGGAGGTCAAGGTGAGGATAACACTGTTTTATACTCCACTTGTACTTTTATCATTTTGATATAAACAAATGGTATTAGTTACATTGGACAGCCGTATGTAAACTGAGGCACAGTTAGTTTTGTCATCATATCCATTTCCCTTCACCATAATACTGGCTAGAGAGGCAGTCATGTAAACTTATTAACAGTAAGTTGCCAAAAAACTTTACCATTAGCATTTGTTACATGTAAGTACACTGATAAGCCTGAATAGGTAAAATTGTTCTAATTACAGTTACTGTACTGGTAAATCTCATTTTTGCAGGTAGTAGGTTATTGGTAGGCAACACTAATATGGACTGCATGAACATGTAAATAATTTAACTACAGTAGTTCCAGGCTCTCTGAAATCAAATACACTTTTTCCCCCAAAATAACCACACACCCTGCCTAACCAACTTTCCATTGATATAAAGGCCATGGATGGTGCATGCTGTAAACAGATTTATGACATTTAAGAGATTATTTTACTGATTAGAGCTGAAAAATTTACCTGTACCTGAGGACAGTGGCTGAAAGCATTCGAGGTACTACTGTAGCCACTCATTATAACTGATCCTGGTATAGTGGATACCAGCTTTAGATGCCCTGAAGGCCACCAAACAATCTGTCGGCTATACTGAACAATATCCGTTAAATGAGGCACATTGCGCAGCCCTTCTGGATGCCTCTGAGCCCACTGGACAGTTTTTCAGCTATAACATACAATGTCTGTTAAAGGGGGTGCATCGTGTGGCCCTTACAGACTTCTCCATGCTTGTGGCGTGACTCAGAATACAGTTACCAAGGTTGGTGGAAGTTTTTTCCTCCCACTTGGGCTTGGCTGTAGATCTTTGGGTGGGAATAGGTGACAAGTTAGGGCTGTTTGGGAGCACTTCTGGTAGGTCTGGATGGGACTGGAGTCTGTAAACGCACTATATCACCTATGATTGCCCTCAGTCTTGCTGCGGCTTTCATTGTGTTCAGACAACTGCTTGTGCATCTCTTGTCTCTCAACTTTGCCAAGTGTTTTCCCATCGTGATTGTGAAAAATTGCTTCTAGTAAGGAATCTCCCGTCACCTCCTCATGTGAAAAAGCAAAGAGGAAGATTATTACCAATGCGGAGAAGATGAAGGTTATCAGATCATGGATGGGTGCCACAAGCTAATCCACAATTATGGAATGTGCAAATACTGAGAGTTAACTGTATGGTATTTATGTCAGCATCATGAATGGATCTTTATTTAGCTTGAATTACAAACACTCCATTATATGCATGGCTGGCATCCAAAATATCACAGCCTTTATAATTGATACTATAAATATGAGGATACTGGTAGATCAGCTGTTCAGATTGCAGTGGTAAAGTTGTGGGCAATCTTTCTGCATTTCATTCCAAACTTTATAGAAAAAAACGTCATCACAAGTGGATGCTTATATTGAGGACTTACTCTGCATCATATATTTCAGGGGAAACATTTGCTGATGCTGAAGAACCCTTGGTCACACCTGCGTTGGAAGGGCAACTACTCTGAGATGGACCAAGTACACTGGACCCCAGAGATGTGCCGTCTTCTCAACTACGACCCAAAGAGTGCCCAGACCTTTGACAATGGTGTATTTTGGATTGACTATGACAGCCTCTGCCACTTCTTTGATGTTATTTACATGAACTGGAACCCACGCTTGTTTTCCCACACATACTGCACTCATGAGTAAGTAGCTAGTTTATTTTTCTTGTTAAGGTATGTATAATCTAAAAATTTTTCATATTGGTTGGTGACTGGGAGAAAAGAGGCAGTGGCATTACAAAAACTGGATGTTGAAAATAATTCTCCATCTACACATCTGGCTTAATTACTGCTATTTTTTACAATCTTGATGGTGGTAGGTGGTGGTGATTGTCATCCTCTCACCTGATGTAGTGCTGTCTACTTCTTGATTCACCTTTATCATTCTTTTACTGTGTCTGCCCTCTTGTCTTCCTATTTCTCCCATCCTTACTGTCACCTTTTATTCCTTTGTTTCCACTTCAGGTGACTCTACACTGAGTGACAAGCTTAATGTATCCTGTATCCCAGGAAACCGTTTACAGTGCTGGGTGATAACCATATAACCAGATAATGATGTGGGGCATACTATGATACCATGGTAACTGGGTGGAGAGATGCAAATGCAGTGTCTCTTGAGGAACCAAACCTCCACACTTCCCTGCGTCTTGCTGTGGTGAGGTGTTGTCCACCACAAAACATCAGTTCACTGCACAAGATGGCCCTGCAGGAGTGTTGTTTGCCTGTGGTTCATGGACCTGCTTGGCCAGACAGACCAGGGTTACTCAACACCAACAAAAAATCACATTCTTGGGCTCCTTTTCAATCTTTGCATACATCCAAATCATTCATTCATTTGTCATCCAATCCTACATTGCCCCATGAGGAACATAGGAGCCCGGGACTAGGCAAGTTGGTTCTGACATTTAAGATGAGAGTGACCAGCCTCACTCATCCCTGAGTGGCATTATGTGAGCAATAAACCCCAACCACTCCGTGGATATAAACCTTCACCAGCTCAGTCTGATTGTAAACCACTAGGTGCCATAATTTGGTTATATGGTTACCACCCAGCACAGTAAATGGTTTCCTGGTGTACAGGAAACCATTTGGCCTGTCACTCAGTGTAGAGTCACCCACAGTCAGAAAGAAGAGGAAAGAATGAAGGAAAGAAAGACAGAAGAGGGAGTGTAAAGTTACCCATAGACAGATGGACAGGGAAAGAATGAAGGAAAGAAAGACAGAAAAAGATGGAAGGAAAGAAGGATGGAGGAGAGGAAAGGGCAGACACCCAAGAGCAGCACTACATCAAGTAAGTGGATAGTTAGCGCCCCCACCTACCACATAACTGGTCATGTATACCATCACTCATGCTGTTCTCATTGATCAGCTTTTCCAAATATCCTCCATCTTCCTACTCTCTTCCATTTGCAAGCATTGTACCAAGAAGTAATAATATACTTTTGCATTGCACAAATTTAAGGCTATTTTTGGGCATGAATCAAAGGAGAATTTAGTTGCTCTCTGCTCCCCACTTTCTTGTCATGGAAGCCAGTGGGGATCAGAATCACCATATCCCTCTGCCAGTGCAAGAAAAAGGTGTCCTGTATATTTCGTCTTTCTATGTCTGCCTCTGCATGTGGTATGTAAGGAGTACTTGGATGATGTCCATTTTCCCATATCCCCACAGATAGCTAATATTATGTTTAAGCATTCACTGATGCATCTTCTGTCTGGCCATCACACTGTCAGAATAAATATTTACACACAGAACTTGGAATGCCGGTGCTGGTCCAGTACGGGATTTGTACAATGTTGGAGAGAATCCTCAGTATTCTCTGGAAGTGCAGTGTCCAGGAGGCTCAGCTGTGTGGCTACTTCTCACTAGACATATCACTGAAATTAGTGACTTCCGCAACAATAAGGAGTACATCACACTTCTTGTTTACAAAACAGGAGGCAAAAGAGTGTTTTATCCTTGTGAGTATTTGGCATGAGAATATGTATGTTTATAGTGTGAAGATAATTCTGAACAAAATATGTCTGGAAACAGTGCAAATGCTAACTAGAGACAGGGCAGGCTTTAAGCCAATTGGACTGATTGTTCCCAATTGGGCCTCACATCTAAGGGGGCCCCATGCTAGGGAGCTAGGGTAGGCCTAATCTACTCTAATCTTGTCAAGTACACATAACAACACATTGCAACATACACCTAACACCACACTGCAGGTTTTGCAGATAACTGTGCAAAGGTGATCTACACATTTTGTTTATTTACTTTTATATTGAATTGTAGCTTAAATCTATTTGGTCCATTAACTCACATGCACTTCTTAACCACACATTTTGACTGTATTTCATTCTGCCACAGAGATGTAGTCTATAATAGACTTCATTGATATCTCTGTGATTCTACAGACCTTGACTGTGAACCTGGGGGGCCCCACTAAAATGTTCCCAATTGGGCCCTGCAGCTCCTAAGGCAGGCCCTGACCAGAGACTACCATATTTGTGATTGTTTTGTTTTGGTCTTAAATGAAATAGATGTTAGCTTCTGAATAGTTTATTCAGATTACAGATGTCAAATACTTTGGCAACTGTGACATCTACTCCATCCATCCATCCATCATCCAATCCAATGTTGCCCCAAGAGGAACGTAGGAGCCCTGGGCTAGTAAGTTGGTCCAGACATTTAAAATGAGAGTGACCAGCCTCACTCATCCATGAGTAGCATTACATGAGCAGTCAACCCCCAACCATCCCTTGGATGTAAACCTACGCAGGCTCAGTCCGATTGGAGTGCCTTAATTACTCACTAAACCACCAGGCACCATAATTTGGTTATATGGTTACCACCCAGCATAGTAAATGGTTTCTTGGTGTACAGGAAACTGTTTGGCTTGTCACACAGTGTAGAGTCACCCATAGGCAGAAGGAAGAGGAAGAAATGAAAGAAGGAAAGGCAGAAGAGGGAGTGTAAAGTCACCCATAGGCAGAAGGAGAGGAAAGAATGAAGGAAAGAAAGACAAGAGGATGGAAGGAAGAGAGGAAAGAGCAGACACCTGAGAGCAGCACTACATTGAGTGAGTGGATGGTGAGCACTTCCCCCTACCTACTCACAAACAGTTATTTAAAAATACAGATCTGTTGATTGTTTTGCCAGCAGTATCTACAAACGTGTATGTTTAATATTAGGTAAATTCAATACAGTTAGACTAGATCAGGCAGAAAGTGTAAGTCTGTAAGTGCTCGCAGTGTTTTATTCAGTTCATTACCTTTATCATCATCATCATCATTGTCGTTGACATTTTGTTTTTCATATCATTTATAAAGGCTTCAAAATGCTTGTATGCATTTTCCTTGGTCACCTAATGGCTGCTTTCCACACTGTTTGATCTCTGGCAGCATCCCTATTCAGTCCCTTATCCCTGAGGTCACATTCTGTGACTTTGTCCCAGGTCTTTTTTGATCACCCACCCACAGCCCTAACTGTGATGTTTACATTCCTCACCTTCTACACCCAGTTGTCATTTTTCATCCTCCAAACATGCTTGAACCATCTCAGTCTACCTCTCCTCCTCACAACACTCATACATTTAAGTCCCATCCTTCCTCTCAGCTGTTCACTTGCATCCCTTTTCCAATTAAACTCTTCATTCAGCAACTGGTTATAATGTTCATTATTAGGATTGTAATGTTATTTCCTACTTTTGGAAATAAGAATGTATTTTGTTATAACAGCATTTCACATGGAATTGGTAGGATCTAGCAGTAGGAAAAGTGAGGCTTAGGAAAACCAGAAGAAAATGTGGGAAAAGGAGAAAGAGAACAGTAAAGAGTGAAGGAAATATTTTTGAACAGTAGAAAAGAAGGTACTGGTATATATTTTAACCTTGTAACATTCCTCTTGTGAATCAACCCAGTTGATCCACCACCGTACATCGATGGTGTGCGCATCAACAGTCCACACTACCTGTGCAAGATGGTGCTGAAGGAGGCTGGCACTCACAAATTCACCCTTGTGGTGTCACAGTATGAGAAGCACCTCACCATTCACTACTCCCTGAGGGTCTTTGCCACTTGCCCATTCTCACTTCATAAGATCAAGAACCTCTGCAAACACAAAGTTGAAGTAAGGATAAATTGTTGTACAAAATTTAACCTTTAAGTCAGACTAAGGTTGCTTTTGTTATGTACATGTGTAAAGCAAACAGTACCGTACAATAAAGTTGCAGTTTATCTAGTAAGTCTGTTTTGAGATTGCACCACGTAGTTGAGAAAGCTGAAAACTGAATTCCGTTTTGATACCCAGTCAGAGCTCCCCCTTTGACTCCACAGTATCCAGCTTTACTTATTTCTCCCTCGCATATTATTTGCTGTATTTTTCTCCCTCCTGTATCTTTCTCGATTAAGCAAGCTGCTGCCTAAACTCACTTGAAATACGCGGTACCAACCAACCTTTGCTAGGAATGAGAGACAGCTACAGTTTTATGTAGTTTTACAGTTGTCAACATTTTACACCACAACCACACTTCTGCGGATTACCAGGTATGCCATCTTAACTTTATAATGCCACCTGGCTTGTATCACCACCCCCATATTAAGTGATCCAGAATGACAGAAAACTTCCATCTTCTAATATCACCATTTTAACTCTGGATTCTGTTTTTTAAATTGTGATACAAACCTTGTTAAATCACTATTTCTCATTTTTAAGTTTGTCAGTTCAAAACTAAATCTTAAGTCTATCAATAAAGTGAATCTCTACAGTAATGGGAATATTACTATTAAGCACTAAAAAGTGAAGTAGCTAGCTCATGGAATGGAAACTTGAGATTATACATACTGTATATACATACATACACACATACATCATCTAAACCTGTGTTGCCCCATAAGGAGCGTAGGAGGCCGGGACCAGGCAAGTTGGTCCTGACATTTAAGATGAGAGTGACCAGCCTCACTCATCTCTGAGTGGCATTATATGAGCAGTAAACCCCAACCACCCCTTGGATATAAACCTGCACTGTCTCAATCTGACTGGAGTGCTTTAATTACCCACCAAACCACCAGGCGCCATAATTTTGTTATATGGTTACCACTGAGTGTAGTAAATGGTTTCGTGGTGTACAAGAAACCATTTGGCTTGTCACTCAGTTTAGAGTCACTCATAGGCAGAAGTAAGAGGAGAGAATGAAGGAAAGAAGAGGAAAGATTGATTTCTCCAGATATATGAGGCAGAGGAAGAAAATTACGGCACTGTACTGGAAAAACAGACATTCTATACGAGTGTTTTATTGTCACAATATTCTCTTAAGGATATTCATGTTGTTGACATGACCTTCATTTCAGTAAACATCTTCATCGATCTTCTTGTTTTAACGCATCTGTAGTAGTACGGTCAAGCTACCTGTATTGGATATAGTCATCATGTGTTTTTCTACCGTGTGAAATAATGGATGACCACAACCAGATAAAAAAAAAAGAGTCATAGCACAGTATGAAAAGGTTTTACACATTTTTCACAAACAGTGATTATTGTACCTTGTTCACAGTTTTTTAAGGTTCTTGGTGGTGCCGTATTGCATGGACAGTCTGCATAGTTCATTTTACTGTAAACTGCAACTTTGCTATTTAGGTAAAGACCCTTGCAATACAGCATATGAACAATTACAGTGCTTAATTATGTTGTCACATATATGCTACCATAGAAAACTGCTGTATATACCAGTAGGTCTGGTGTTTGAATCTTACGGTCTTTAAGTTCTTGATTTCTTATATGAATAGCATGGCTTCTTTCTGTGCATATGTGACAGCAGGTGATGAACCATTTTACAGATTACAGGGAAATGGAGTGGTGAAACTGCAGGTGGCTGCCCCAACCATCCTGCCACATACAAGAATAACCCCATCTACCAGTTCAGAACTGACTCTGATTTACAGTGTCTCAGAATTGAACTTAAAGCTCCAAAAGATGTACAGGTATGATACTCTACATAACAGAGAATAGAACTGATTATAGTCCAACAGTGAATAGTAAGAAGTATTTTTTTTTTTTTTAGTGGTGTTGCATCATTCTGCAAGTTTTTCAGGCCTTGTTGCTCTTTTGGCATTATTAGGATCCCTGATAAATATGGCATGGACCAAATTTCTAGATGTTTGGAAAAAAAAAAAAAATGCAGTTTAAAATCCTGTTTTCTGTTTTATTTTACAAACACACATACTGTATACTATATAAGTTCATGGAAAGGTACACTTATATGTGAGTAAGATGATGGCTGGATGCAGTAAATGAATGTGTGAAATATGAGATATGGCAGCAGCTGAAGTAACAGGAAAATGAACTTGGGACTGAGCTTGCAATGAGACTACAAATGAGTGTTATTACTATTCTCACATTAGCTAATAGTTGTTATATTGGTATGATAAGAAACATGAAAAGTCAAAAGTATGTGCAGTGGAAATTACACCATTGAGAAATATTTGTTTGTGGTAGGTGGGGGCGCTCACCATCCACTCACTCGATTTAGTGCTGCTCTTGGATGTCTACCCTTTCCTTTCCATCCTTCTTTCCTTCCATTCTCTTCTGTCTTTCTTTCATTCTTTCCTTGTCCTTCTGCCTATGAGTGACTACACTTCCTCTTCTGTCTTTCTTTCCTTCATTCTTTCCACATCCTTCAGCCTGTGGGTGACTCTACAGTGAGTGACAAGCCAAATGGTTTCCTGTGCACCAGGAAACCATTTACTTTGCTGGGTGGTAACCATATAACCAAATTTTGGTGCCTGGTGGTTTAGTGGGTAATTATTGCGCTCCAATCGGATTGAGCCATTGAAGGTTTATATCCAAGGGGTGGTTGGGGTTGATTGCTCATGTAATGCCACTCAGGGATGAGTGAGGCTGGTCACTCTCATCTTAAATGTCGGGACCAGCTGTCTAGCCCCGGGCTCCTACGCTCCTCATAGGGCAATGTAGGATTGGATAATGGTTGGATGGATAGAAATATTTGTGGCATTCATAGATCAGGTGTGGTATGAAATATTGTACAGTGCAGAAAAGATATGGAGCAAGGAATTTAGTCAATCAGAAGATATATGAGAGATTACCAAGATGGAAAGGCAAAACAAGACAGATCGATATGACTAGGATGACAGAAAAGGTTATGTAAGTGAGCTGAAAGTTAGAGCAAGAAGATAGCATGCTATAGTAAATGATCATGTGAGAAAGCAAGGTACAAGGTTGACTGATAGTAGACCTGACTGGATAAGATTGCAAGGTTATGTACATAACATGAAGTATATTGCCTTTTCAATTGGATAGTTACTGGACTGACTGCCATATAAGTAGTTGTGGTGAGACTTATGGATGTAACTTTTAAGATAGAACTGGAAATTTAGAAGGATTGAATGGTTATTGTGGGGATGTATGACCCACCTTACTGGGCACTAAAGATCTGCTTTAACTTAGTCTAGATTTTTTTCCTTTTGCAGCTTATTTCATGTAGCTTATTGGCAGAAAAAGACAATGCTCTGTCTCTACATGCTTTTCATGTCACTTCTTGACTAGCATCATTTTCAAGTGTCATTCTCTTATAACAAATTGGCATTGAAGATGGAGAGATAGCAGTCTTAAACCAAGTTAAAGTGAAAAGAGTATAATGGTGACTATTATATTCACATCTTGATAACTGCCTCCCCTTCCTTACTTCCACTTTCTTTTCTTTCTGTGAAGTACATTGTTGTCAGTCCTATTTTTAGAAGTTAGGATAGAATGATTTATATGTATCATCCTGTTATTTTGCAGATAGGGTTTGAAATTGTGTGTGTTGAAGCCAAGAACACTCAAGCAAGCAGTTACTTCTCCAAGAAACAATCAGGAGCATACAGGTACAGTACAATTTTTTTTTATCCCCCCAAACTTCTAGTACTTGTAGAATCAGTCACAGAATAGCAAGGATTACCGATTCTGAGCATTTGCTTTAGGGAAGATCCTTTCTCTTCTACAGTAAGTTAAGGTCAAGATGTATGCATTAAGGTTCATCTTTAATACGTTAAGGCTCATCTTTAATATATGACCTCAAAATTCTCTCGCTCTACATAAATCTGTAAGAATGAATTAATTTTCTGTTTACTAATGTGGTACAGTAGGTGAGGGCACTCGTTATTCACTCCATTGTAGCACTTCCTGTAGGTAACTAAGCTGACTGATAAGTCAAATGATATTATTCTTGTAGGTGACTTTAAGCTGAATGATAAGTCAAATGGTTTCCTGTAATTGAGGAAGCCATTTACTAAATTGGCCGGCAATCATATAACCAGTTGGATGCATGATTGTCTTGTGGGCTAAGGCATTCCAGGTAGAGGTGGCCCGTGAAGGTTTATATCCAGGGAGTGTTTGGGATTTATTGCTCACATAATACTATGCAGGGATGAGCAGCAAGTCACCCTTATCTTCAATGTCAGGAGTGAGTAGTTTAGCCCGAAGCCTTTGCATTTCTGATGGAACAGTAAAGGATTGAATGGTACAGCTGTTACAAGATGAATGGCAAAAGCCTGATACCATACAAAAGGAGAAGTTCCTCAGGATATAGCTTGTGAGATATAGGGAATTATTAAAAAAAATTTCTGTTAAATGTTATACAGCACACTTTTTCATTCCTAGTAGGTTCTTGAGCATTTTAAGGAAAAAGTGAGAAACCCCCCAGATATTTTAAGCCTTCATAATGTAACTTAGGAGTGAAAAAGGACTGATAGCTAATTGATGGGACAGTTAAGAGATCTTTCATGGGACAACAAATGGCCTGGCCTTGAGTGCTAAGTGTGAATGAATAACAAACACAACAGTATGTTTGACTGGCATCTTTCATGGGACAACAAATGGCCTGGCCTTGAGTGCTAAGTGTGAATGAATAACAAACACAACAGTATCTTTGACTGGCACAAGGGTATTGGTGATGAGGGAAACTCACTACACATGGGCACCCCCAGTATGCTTGTAGGGATATTACAACCCAGGGAAAATTACACGTAGTTTGTCATTTTATAAAAGTAAGTACGGTAATTAAAACTGAGAGAGCATTGCATTATATGAACACTGACACGGTCATAGATGGTGTAAGAGGATCCTGAGAGCTCAGAGGGGTAGGGAAGCATGGCCGGACATTTCTGTCTGGGTGTAGGCCACACCATGTGTTTGCCAGGGAGTGAGTGTAGGGTGTGGCCCATGGCCTGTGGAATTAATACAATTCCGACACAGTAAATTTTAGTCCTAAGCTGCTTGCATTAAGAATGAACAAAAATGAGAGATGGAAAAAGGGGGGGGGGGCATGGGGGGAGCATTGGTCCTCTTGTATACCCACATTTTTTTTTTGCATATGCCTTGAAACCTTAATGGAGGTTTCAATAAATTTTGAATACTTGTGAAGTAACAGTACCTCTCTTATTCAGCTTAATCCATCACTCCATCAGTGCTTATTGCAGTGGAAGTGCATAAGGTTTAAACCATCCTCCTGAGTGCAGACATGACCTTTGGAGTAAATGTAAAGTCCCATCCATCCATTGCTAGATGCCATGTATCCCAAACGGGGTGGCCAAGGGCTTAGAGTTAATTGTTTTACAGGGAGGGGCACTAATCCTCCACCAACCCCACTTGACATGTAGGGATGCCAACAGCATCTGGTGTTCCCAGGCAGTCACCCATCCAATTACTAACCAGACCCAATGTTGCTTAACTTCGCTGATCGGACGGGAAGCGGTGTACTCAACGTGGTATGGCCGTTATTTAAAGTAAAAGTATGGGGGAAAATATCTTAACAATATACTGTACACGAATGCTGATAGAAGGGAAACGATGCATTGGTGTTTACCCAGATCAGATATGATCTCAGAGCTCATTTTAAAATAATCCATTTTAGCTCATGACATCTTCAGTCCAAGGATATCGTTTCATGATATTGTTGCCAAATAATTTTATTGGGATCAGAAACAGTCTCTGTTTTTACTCCCCTCACTCCACAGGTCAGGATTTGTAGTGATGGAGATGGTTGACTTGGTTTCTGGGGTGTACAATGTCATCCCCAGTACCTTCTACCCCAACACTGAGGCTCCTTACTTCATTAACTTCTACTCATCGTCACCTGTCAAGGTCAACCGGCTCAAGTAGTGCTCCAGGGCAGTCCATTCTGCAAGAGATCCGTAACTGTATTAGCATCACCAAACTTAAAACAACACTGTTATTGAAACACCCAGTTTGTGCAATTTTTTAAGGTTTTAAATATCATACACCGCAATTTTGACATAGTATACAGATGGCTTAATTTATTATTATCTGGATATCTAAGAACTTTGGCTGGCCAGCCGACATGTTCAAACATTTGGTATCATGGCCGCTGAGCTTGAGCTGTGAATGGGAAATAGGCCGTAACCCACAACCAGAGCTAAAATATCCGTCTGCCCTTATACTGAATGGTCAGAGTCGTGTACTCGTCCAATCACTCCCGACGAACCTCCAGCACTCGAGTAATACAACTGTAACCCACAAGCGTTGTAGAAACGTCTATACGCATCGCCACGGAATATCCAAAGTCGCATAGCCACCAGGCTAAGTCTTTCTTAACTGCCACTGAGAGTGTAACACAAACTGCAAGCCACGAGTACATGTTCGGTGACAGCAGCCGTTCACCTCTCTACCGAACGTCCAAAGTCACCCAGTCACTGGGAGTTGTGTTTCCACATGGCCACTGTGCGTCTAACAGACCACAAGCCACGAGTAAATGTATGGTAAAAGCGTCTATCCATCTCGTGATAGAAGGGTGAAAATCCTGCCCACAGCCTCGCATCTCTCCCCCTCCCGTCCCTCTTCCATACCCTCCTGGCTCCCCTCTCACTCCCTCTGTCCTTAACCTCCTCCATGGTGATAACATTGATTCATGAGTTCTGAAATTTTTTTGCGATTTATTTGAATACTATTGGTCACATCAAAATTCTGCAAAATCCACATGAAAGCTCATGAAATTCTGCATCTAGACATATGCATAACTCTTGGAAGGTGCTTGCAAAATACAGTATTGCACTAGGATGGTGGGAAGTTATAATATCATGAAGGTAAGTTTTACTCCTGCACACTTTATTCCTAATGCATTTCTGTACATTTACTTACCAGTTTTGTGTGTTTTTATTAGCTTGTCTTATAGTATAAACACCAGTGAAGATGATGGTATACCATTTATACCAATATAACCAGTGTAATGCTAGACACTAAGAAAACAATGCATAAACAATAAAAAGCCACAAATATTCCACCTGTAATGCACAGTACCCCTCCTAATTTTGGCAGTGTTCTGTCTTTCACCTGTATTTAGACATCAAAACACACTTGGGAATATCCAGTGTAATGCTAGACACTAAGAAAGCAATGCCTAAACAACAGAAGTCCACAAAAAAATCAGTGAAGACGATGGTTGGAGTATTTTTAACCCTCAGGAACTCAAAAAGTTTTTGAGACAGTAAGAGTAATAGCTGAGTCCATTCACAAGGAAAAAAATTTCTTTCAGTTTCGATATATCCCCTGGAAATGGGTATATTGGTATAAATTGTATACCACCATCTTTGCAGGTGTTCCTGCTATGAGGTAAACTAATAAAAACACAAAAACTGATGAGTAAAAGTACAAAAAAGCACTGAAACTAAGCTTGTTGGAGTGTAAAAAATACCTTCAAATAACTTCCCAACATCCTAGTGCAATATTTTGCCTGCACCATGCAATAGCTAAGCATATGTCTAAATGCAGAATTTCATGAGCTTTCTTGTGGTCATTTCGGAATTCAATACGGCCAATGATATTCAAATTAATCACAAAACACTAAACAACTTGCACATGAATGGTAGGCAACATAAGGGTGGAGGTAGACTGAGAGAGAGGGAGGGAGGAAAGCCAGCCAGTTGTGAGCATGGGGAGGGATAGTGGAGGGACTGGCGGCTGGGGGGAAGTGAGGGATGCCATGGAACTTTCGCTGTTCGGTGAGGAGGCTGGCAGGTGCTTCTGTTCTGATGGTGGGTTTGGCCCTGTTTTACTTCCCCAAGGATGGTATGTTCCCATTGATTCGGCCAGCCGGGGAACTTTCACCATTCGTTAAGGACCCATACAGCCATTGTCACTCACCTTGTGGTTTATGTTGGTTTTCCTTGCACGTGGCTGGTATGTTTCCGTTGATCGGGGTAACGGTGCTTTCTACCATATGTTAGGGATCCATACAGTCATTTTCTCTCACCTTGTTGGTTAGGGTCTATCACCCGCACTTGGACACAGAAGCCGGTGACCATAGAACAAATTTTTATTACTTTGTTGGCAGCCAGTAGGCCGCTGAAGTCGGAGCTTTTATGTATGGTTTCAGACAAATGCTGTAAATCTGGTTACAGTTATAATACTGTATAGCCAAGACCAAGTGAATGGATATGGAGCATGATTGGATATGGACTGTACAGATAATTGAGGGATTACTGTGTATATATATATATATATATATATATATATATATATATATATATATACTGTATATATATATATATATATACTGTATATATATATATATATATATATATATATATATATATATATATATATATATATATATATATATATATATATATATATATATATATATATATATATATATACAGTATGTTCATATATAAATCTGTTTTATTGTACTATGATTTATATATTAAAAGATATTGTTACATTCACTATGATATGATTTATTTTGCTCTTAGAGCTTTATGTAGAGAATCCTATCATTAGCTGTTTTTAGACAGTTTTTCTGGATTTTGTTAAGACAGTGAAGTTGCCATCTATGCATATTTGAACCATGTGAATTATTAATTACAGTAAGGCTTTGTGGTAGGTGGGGACACTCACCATCCATTCACTCAGTGTAGGCCTAGTGCTGCTCTTGGGTGTCTGCCCTTTCCTCTCCATCCTTCTTTCCTTCCATCCTCTTCTGTCTTTCTTTCCTTCATTCTTTCCATCTCCTTCTGTTTGCGAGTGACTTTACGCTTCCTCTTCTGTCTTTCTTTCCTTCATTCTTTCCTCTTCCTTCTGCCCGTGGGTGACTCTTCACTGAGTGACAAGTCAAATAGTTTCCTGTATGCCAGGAAACCATTTACTGTGCTGGGTGGTAACCATATAACCAAATTTTGGCACCTGGTGGTTTAGTGGGTAAGTATTGCACTTCAGTCGGATTGAGCCGATGAAGGTTTATATCCAAGGGGTGGTTGGGGTTGATTGCTCATGTAATGCTACTCAGGGATGAGTGAGGCTGATCACCTTCATCTTAAATGCCGGGACCAACTGCCTAGCCCTGGGCTCCTGCACTCCTCATTGGGCAATGTAGGATTGGACGATGGATGGATGGATGAAGTAAGGCTTTGTAGTAAGTTAAATATTATGGCATTCTCTTTCAGTATATAATCAGCTTTACTCAGCCTGTAAAGCTGATTATATAGACCGAACTGTGATATTTGGGAATACATTTCAAACTAATAAGGAAGACTACCTGTATGGTGCATGGAATGGTGCCTCAGGGAACAAAAGAAAACAGTGTCCTGAGTGTGTTATGTCATATGCAGTAGAACCTTGCTAGTCTAAAATACATGGGGAGAAAGCTCTCTGGGCCAGCCATTTGTCAAAACCATCAAGGAAAGCATGAGTGTCCAAGTCCTGTAGCCTTCCCAATGTTTGAGATGCAAAAGGTAGTAAAACCAGGGAGGAGTTATCAGTGCACGGGTTGATGGTATGTGACTTGGTTCGGAGGCCTAGGATTTGCTTTTCTTAGATGTCATCAGTGCTTCCACCATCCTCTGTCCTTTAATATGTGTTTATGTCTTCATAAACTATCCAGGGTGGGAGTGTGGCGTTACTTTTTTTTTTTCCAGAGCAGTTAACTGGAGAATGATAAGATACAAATTGCACAGAAGTATGTATTGATAACATGAACTTCCGTAGGACAGAATAAGTGAAACATTCTGGAATTGTGTTAAATATTTGGGTTTGCATTTTGTTTTCCTCTGCCTGATTCACCGGATAGTAAAGTTTTTCATTCCTTGAATTACTTCAGTTGCTTTTCAGTGTCTTTTGATTATTATTCCACCTTCGATTCAGGGTGGAAGAAGTATACATAAGTTTTTACAATGACAAACATGGTGATTTAACATGTTTTCGAAAGTCATCATGAAGTGAAAATAAATGAGCCTGTGGTTATGAGGGGTGGCATTCTGATATTGTGAATCAGCTGCCAGTTGGGGCAGGGTACAAGGTGGGTGGCACTGTATAATGTGCGAGAGCTGTGGAGTGGGTATTGGTGTCAGTGATGATGTGAAGGAGGGTGGCAATATATACCCGGTATGTGGTGTGAGAGTTATGATGAGGGTGATTGTGTCGGTGTGGTGGCAGATAATAACACATCAGATGCTTAGGTAGGTTAGCATTTTGAGTAATTATAGGCAGTCACTTTGTTACAAGAGAAAGGTAGTTGAGGGGATGGGGGAAGAAAGGTGGTTTTGTTTTAAGGGGTCAAAATGGAATCCCATTTTAACTTTTACACTTTGAATACAGGTAGTAGGTGTTGGCAACCATCATTGCTCACTTGATATAATGCTGCCTAGTCTTTCCTTCTCCTTTCAGTTTCTGTCTGCCATCCTCTTTTCTTACTTCTCTTTTCCCTTCCTGTCACTTTCTATTACTCTTCTTTCCACTTCCGGTGGCTCTACACTGATTAACAAGGCTTATGGTGTCTTGTAACCCAGGAAACCATTAACAACACTGGATGGTAACCATATAACCAAATAATGGGATGATGTGGAGAATAGTATGGTTCCCGTGTTAACTGGGTGTAAAGACTTAAATGCAATATCCACCCAGGAACCAAACCTCCACACTTTTCCCAGTGCCTCGCCATCAAGGCACTGTCAACCTCAAGGGAAAATCAGTTCACTGCATGGGGACAGCCCTGCAGGGGTGGTTGTTTGTCTGTGAGTGATGAGTCTGCCTGGCCAAACAGACTGGGGTTGATTAACAACAAAAACAACAGTTATGAATACTTATTTCTCATTTTTATCAGGCTACCACCAGATTATTTAATTAAACTTTGGAAGGATCTTATGTAGTAAAGGGGTTAATGAAGACCATAATTAACTCTCTGGTTTGAAAAGTTCCCCTTGAGCTGAGTAAAATTGTCAAGAAATAACAAAAATAATGACTGTATAAAATATAGCCATCAGACTGAGTGGTTAATGTAACGTAGATAGTACACTGTTTTCATCTGCAAAGTCACTGTCTCAGAACAGAATTGCCGAGTAGATGATGACTTCACTGTGCACTGTGTTTTACACTGCCATGACAGCTTGTATAGTATATGAATAAGTTACATAAGTTCTTTAGATGAATGCAATGTAACCAATACTTATAAATTGAACAGGCACCCTTATTGTGTCTTCTTAATTATCCATGAATTATAAGCCAGTTTGCATAGTTTTTATGCTGTAAAGTTGAAATGCTGTATGATACATTTGGGACATCATATAGATTTTAATATAACATGTACTTACCATACATATGCTTGTTATAAACTTCCTGTTTTGGCAAACAAGGCCATCCATTTATTCAACCCCATTCATTAGCCAATGTAATACTGTGAAAAACCTTTTTTCAGTCCTACGCTAAGCCAGTGCTTAGTACTTAGACAGTACTAAAATCTATGAATAATTTATTTAGACTTTGGTTCTTTGTTGAAAGTCCTAGTGTCATGTATAATTATATAAAACACATCCTTGTTAATCTGATGCAGTGTGAGCCTGGATGATGTATATGTGTCATGGTTACTTTCCTCCCTCATAGGAACTCACCCAGAAGGGTTAGGCATGACAGTTCTCCCACTTTCTCAGCAACTATTCTCATGCATTATAATGTTTTCAACACTTCTTCCATATAGCTAGAAGTTCTTACCTTGCGTTATTACAATTTATTGTATGTTTATTTATTTTTTTTTAACATATCTGTTAACATCTGCTTCACAGCATCTGTCAACCTCAGTAATAAACACATAAACAAAATTTTAAATTTTGTTTATGTGTTTATTACTGTGAATGCTTTGTAATTAAAACTCTTTCATGCTTACTGGTACATCAATGTACTGTGTAAGCTCTTATTACTCTTCTGGTTTTCTAATTCATGTACCATCTGCAGTCATCAGTCTTCCTCACACCCTTTGTGGTTTCGACATACGAATTCCCCTATTATTCCTACAAGCATTTTCAGTTTCCTTTCCCATTATACATATGTACAGTAAGAGTTGTCTTCCACTCTTCCAGTAACACCTGTGTCCCACACCATGTGATGTACCTTTGGTACAATTTCTATAATTTTTCACCTCCATATATTAGTGTTTTGGGATCACATTATCTTTTCTTGCAGCTTTACCCAATTTGAACCTGTTTACTGCAACTCAGAGTGCTTCCTGTGCTCATGACCTTAAACAAAAAGACATGTATAATGATATGCATGCATGAGACACTAGTGGCTTTGCCTGACTTATCAGGCATTGTTTAGCAGATATCACTATAAGAGTAGTCTTTCCTTATTTAGAAACAGTTTAATCTCTTCAGGCATTTTATGCTTAATGTTAAATCTTCATGTTCCATCATTGATGAGGTTGGCAAAATTTACTGTCTTTCAGCTGTGTATTTTGGTCTTCTTAGTGAAAACACTGTTTAAACTAAGCATGTTTAGGACCTCATAAAGTCGGTCATGGAATTTCCATCCTTATGGAATAGACTGGAATAGCCTGTTCATCCATTATGAGGATAGTCACGTGCAGTTCTGGCCAACGAATTTGCTGCAGGGGAATATAGTGTATAGACAGCTTACATTTATCACAAAACTATTTTGTTTTCCAGTAAGAAGAGGACAGAAAATGTTTATAATTCTCATTACCATACCAAATTAAGAAAAAGAAGTGGAGATAATGTTATCCCCTGCCAATTGTGTTTGCAATGCAGCAAGAGTAATTAACTTATTAAAGTGACAGGTCAGCCTTGGAGGACTACAAATTTACTTCATTTTTTCATAGAGTGTGGCTTTATATATATATATATATATATATATATATATATATATATATATATATATATATATGGTAGGTGGTGGCGACCATCATCCACTCACTTGATGTAGTGCTGCCCATTTCTTCCTTACCCCGTATCATTCTTTTTCTGTGCCTGCCCTCCTCTCTTCCTATTTCTCCCATCTTTCCTGTCACTTTATTACTTTTCTTTACAGGTGGCATTACATTGAGTGACAAGCCAAATGGTTTCTTGTAAGCCAAGAAACCATTTACAATGCTGGGTGGTAACCATATAACCAAACCATACGTGCTCCCTACGTGTCAACAAGTGGGTTAGTGGAGGGTTGGTGCCCCTCCCCTTAAAACAGATTACTCAAGGTCAGGTGGCCACCCCTTACGGGATTATGGCGTCTGGCAATATATATATATATATATATATTCTTTTCCTCTCCATCCTTCTTTCCTTCCATTCTCTTCTGTCTTTCTTTCCTTCATTCTTTCCTTGTCCTGCCTACGGGTGACTTTACACTCCCTCTTCTGTCTTTCTTTCCTCCATTCTTTCCTCTTCCTTCAGCCTGTGGGTGACTCTACAATGAGTGGCAAGCCAAATAGTTTCCTATACACCAGGAAATCATTTACTACGCTGGGTGGTAAACATGTAACCAAATATTGTCGCCTTGTAGTTTAGTGGGTAATTACGGGGCTCCAATCAGATCAAGCTGGTGAAGGTTTATATCCAAGGGATGGTTGGGGTTTATTGCTCACGTAATGCCACTCAAGGATGAGTGAGGCAGGTCACTCATCTTAAATGTCAAGACCAACTTGCCTAGCCCTAGGCTCCTATGCTTCTCATGGGGCAACGTAGGATTGGATAATGATGATGAATGATGAAAGATCATAGGTAAGGCCTGATATATATTAAAACTTTATACTTAGTAAATAATTTAATAAGGAAACATTTCTGAATGTCTGTCTTGTTGATAACTTCCTCCATTCATCCATCATCCAATTCTTTTTGTGCCTCATCAGTAGTGGCCTAGGATTGCTCAGTCCCCAACATTTAAAGGCAAGGTTAACCAGCATAACACCTGCTCTTCCTTCGCGAGCGCGGGTGTAGTAATGGAAAGGGCGCAGGGTTGTAGAGGAAACTGTAATTTTCTTTTTTATTAACTCAAAGGGAAACCCACTAGCAGTTTCATTCATGAAGGACTCGCCTTGTCATTTTTGTTGTATCTGTTAGGTAGTGGGCTGTTTGAAGTAAACTGAGTAACCGGCCTTTCATATTTAATTGCCACAAAACTCGGTGCCTCCTAAATTTACTTGCAAGCAGTCAAGTTAAAAATATATTTTCTTGCATCGTACAACTAGCTTTCTCATGGTAGAGCTCACGGTCGTGTTTATCTGATCATTCCAGCTCGAAATATCTCATCACCAAAATAAAATTGTGTTGATATGAGTAAATTAAAAAGCCTTAGTAGTGACAGCGAGAAGTGAATTTGTCGGTACAATATCAGTACAGTGTATACATGTGTTCCCCCTCAAACTGACACACCCATCGCGGGAATGTTGGCAGCCTTGACGCCTATTGATCTTGCGCGGGCTCTACGAATCACCGACTGCGACATGTGCTTCTTAATAAATTATGAATTATCGTACAAGCCAGTATATTGGCTATTATCAACATCAAGTAATATAAAACGAGAACATCTTGTCAAGGTAAAGTTTTTGGAGTCTAATTCGATGCTAGGAGGGCTACCAACAACGACTGTTTTTCCATATAATATCGTACACCCGCCATATAAACCATTACAACACGCCGGCGCTAGTGTTTGTTGACAGCGAGAAAGGTGTGGTTGCGGAAGTCTGCTCTGACACCGATTTTAACACAAGAGACCAATAAAGTGGACATACCACCGAAAAACTCCAACTCGTCAGCTCCCTGGAACCACTCGCACCTCTCATGCGCTCACAATGACAGGTAAGAGTGAACACAAGTTTAATGACCTCACACTTTCCATTCCGAGTGGCGGGAATGTCAAAGTGATATTTAAATATCAGGCTGTTATTCTCGTGTTATGATGCAATGGCATTAGCGAAGGTACTAGCGACTAGGGAAACAGCTTGAAATAGACAAACGACACTTCCCATACCAGGCTAAGCTTCTTTATTAGATATTGATCTGAAAACCGGCCAAGCTCAACAGCTCAGTATTTTACTGTTAAGTTTGTGCGTAAATATACTATACGTAGTAAAATAAGCGCGTTCGTGGGCTGCGTGTCAGTGTCGTTGCGACACATCACTAGTAGAGCCGAAAAAGTATCTCCATGCTTGATTTAAGAAGGACAGTTCGTAGGGGATCTTAAACTTTCCCATCTAACTTAGACATGTGGGTAATCTTCACACTGTTACACTTCTAACCTACCCTTTGTTCACCTTCCTAACCCTACTGCCAATTTTAGCACCTTACCATTCCCATCCTCCCAACCTATTACATCAAACTATTTCAGCAGCGTGTCGAGGGTGGGAGTGTGAGGTGTCTGATGGCTAATTGATCACCTTTGCATAAACAAGGAGTCACGATTCTTTGTTGGCGTGTTCGTCTCATGATCCTGTGCCTTGAACCGATGTCTGAAACCCAGGACTTGATGGGATGATGCTTGTTGTAAGTCACACATATGCTTGCAAGTTGGCTCATACCGATGATGTATATACTCGAATATACACAAACATTGCGAGTCACTTCAGCTTCCTCATGCTTCGCCCGCACTATAAATAGATACCCTCTTGTCCATTAATACTTCGCCAGCATGAGGAAAGTAATGTAGCTACCACTCTCCTTTCCTTGGACCTCCTATGAAAAGTTTCCAACAGCCTGGACAAAAGCCTATTGATTATAACCTCCTATGAAAAGTTTCCAACAGCCTGGACAAAAGCCTATTGATTATAACCTCCTATGAAAAGTTTCCAACAGCCTGGACAAAAGCCTATTGATTATATATATATATATATATATATATATATATATATATATATATATATATATATATATATATATATATATATATATATATATATATATATATATATGTAACAAATTATACGGTATGCTCAATAAACTTTTCGTTTAAGCGTTGTATAATGCACGTGGGTAACCCCATATTTACGCTTATCTCAATAAAGTGTTCCAGGTAAAATGTTATCAAGCTTATATAACCGGTAACACAACACAGCGACATTTCTCCGTGTCGGACGAGCTTATCACCGTACTCTGGTGGTCTCATAGCTGCTTACGTGTCAACATCGTTGTGATCTCCTCCCCCTCTGAAAATACTGGCTATGTCCCTGATCTTCACTACCATCTCAGCTCTACTCCAAGTCTACCACCTGCTTGGCGTCGTTTTATCTCTGTCCTTACTTTACAGCCTTCCTAACCTTACCACGTTTCTAATCTCTTGCTGGCTTCGTGGCTCATGGTGAGGCAAGGCAAAGGTAAATACAATCCGTAAACATTGACGTTGTGGGTTGGATTGTATAAGTGTAGATCAGTGTTTTCCTCGACAGTGGCATATTCCGTGGGTCTTAAACCGGAGATAATAATAAGCAAAGGTGTATAGTACAATGTGTCATGATTGCACCTTTACTGTTTCTGTTATAGCCATAACGTAATTAGACAGGTTGGCGGAGACAGATAGATAGATGGATAGATAGATGCAGATAGATACGTAAATACATACCTGTATTGCATTTAGCACGTAGCACTTACTGTAATATTATGAGATTTAAAGTTACCAGTTATGCTGAATAGTAATTCATAATCTTTGGCTTATAGATATGCATTTCCTTTGCTTGCGGGGAGTATACTTGAAATATATTCTAGTGACAGCAGTGGAACGTATAGTGTGCAGTAGTAAGGTATCTTTTTTTTTTTTTTTTTTTTGTCACTCCTTAACTTACACGGGCAAAGCAGCAACAATGTCATCAACAATATGCTCCAACCACACTTCGAAGTCAGACGTTGAACTCACAGCTCATGCAATTAGTCAAGCTAAGAGAAAATGAAACCCCTACTTTTCATGAAAAGGATATAGAGAAGAGGAGAGGGTAGAGAAGAGGGGAATGGGTGGTAGCCTACTGTATAACGCACTAATATATGGTGCTCTCAAAAGCTCCGACACCCGCCTTTGTGATAATTCATTCCCGCCTTTCCCCGTGTTACACCAACCCCACCCCACCCCTAGCCCGCGTCCTCCAAACTCATTGTTCCTTAACCCTTCTTCACAATGCTGTGAAAGAATATCGCTACCACCTCCTTGTGTTGTACTGATACCTTCCACGACGGGAGCAAATAAACAGAAATATCGGGTATCGATATAAATAAGTCCCAGTCACAGTTGCATCTCTTCATGGATAGGTCAGGTCAAATGGCTTATTGTGGAAGAATATTATATATATGCATGTATGTATGTACATGCGTCTACCAGGGACGTATCTAGAGATTTGGGGGCCCGGGGGGCTAGGTTCTTTGCGGGGGCCCCCTCCTGGAGGGGGGCTCCACAAAGATCCTAACCCCTCTAATTCTCAAAACTTTTCTAATATCTCAGCCGGGATTGTCGGGATGATAAATATATATATATATTTTTTTAAATATTAATAAAAAAGCTTATAAATTTTAAAGGCTTTGGGGGGCCCCCCTCAATTGGGGGCCCGGGGGGCAGTTTCAAACAGCCCCCCGGCCCCCTCAGGTACGCCACTGGCGTCTACCTGACCCAGCAGAAAGGACCTGCTGTAACCGTGAAGCAGTGTAACTGACCCAACCTACATCGCCCGTCATGTTGCATAGGCCTATTTTCTCTTTCATGCACGAGCAGAGAAGTGGCACGGAAATGCAACATAAATAACGCAAAATTAAGTTACACACCGTGCCCGTGTGAACAGATAGGAATATTTAACCGAGTTTATTGGCTGTAAATGATTCGTCACTGGTTGCATTTATCTCAGGCTCCTATGACTCACTCATCTGAATAAAATCGTCAGTCGTAAGCTGGAATAGAACACTAGAGTTGTCCCGACGTTGAGATGGTTAATGATTACAGTGTTAGCATTTAGGCTCCCGTGACTCCCTCACTTGAGTATAATGATTAGGGGTTAGCGAGAACAGAATACCGGTACCAGAGTTGTCCGACCACGAGCGGTTCACGCAAACCAGGCCAAACACAACTTGTCACAAAAGTTCAAGTGTCAGTTAATTACCCTTCAAAATCACAAGAAACTAACTTAATCGACTAAGCAGATACTATGGGAGGATTTTCTCTTCCCGCAGTGGCGAAAGTAAGTGCATTTTACAGATGCTGTTGTGTGATAAAAGTGAGATGATGAAAAAAAAAAAAAAAGCTAAAAAGAGCAACTCAATACCATATGTTGTTCTGTATTTTTCCTCAGTATTCAGTTAATTACAAAATATTCATATTTAATGTTTCATTGCTACGTACATAGTTGATTTACCAACTCACCCAATTTACAGCACCAAATGTATGGAAAAAGGTGTGATATTTTGGAACGCATTCCTGACATATAACAAGGGATGCCTGTATTTGATAGCTCACCTTCCTGTAGAATTATAAGAGACAGATCCCTGTATGTACAAAGGTTACAAAAAGCGTTAGCGTACTGCAGTACAAACACGAACTACCATCTCTCTCTCTCTCTCTCTCTCTCTCTCTCCAAAGGCATTAACCGAAGGGCCTTGAATCTCCTGCATCTGGTACGTTTGTACTTTTTTTTTTTTTAACCAACGGATAAATTCAACCAAGCCATCACACATGCAGTACGGTACTCTGCTACAAACGCACGTCCTTTTTTTCTCCCTCTCTCTCTCTCTCCATTTTGAATTTGTGCCATCGGTTGAAGCTGTAGATGAACTTGGCCTCGGATTTGCCTAGAAATTTACAAGTACGATCACTTACGTGTCGTAACTGAAAATTATTTTCGCTAGGAAGAAAAAAAAAAAAAAGGCAGAATCTTTCCGCAGCTCTTGTTCGTCCTACAAAAGCAAATCTTAATCACGACCTTCATAAGTTATTTTGCCAACATTGAGGACAAAGAAATGAAAATGCAGTCATTCCATTCTCTTGTTCTTCTTGCAAAAATAGGTAAATAAATATATAAATAAATAGAAATTATGGTTACGGGAAGGAATTAATCGCAAGTCTGTGAATTCGGGTCTTGTATTGAGGTTGCAGTTGCTTGTGCATGTGCGTGGCGGTGTTGCAGGTGGTGGAGGATGGTGCAGGTGTGAGGTCTCGGGTGGACATGTAACACCAGCTGCCCGACCCCCACACATACAGTACGAGCAGTGCATTGTAGTGTAGTGTATAGCGCGTTTGTTCTAGCCTAACGAAGATCCCTTAACCTTAACAGCTCAGTTGATCACCAGTTGTAGTAAGACCTGAGGAATGATTTGAATATTGCTCGTGTTTTTTAACCTGATTAGAAAAGAAAAAAAAAAGATTCCCTTCACGTTAGCTGATGGGCAAGTGTAGTAAAATTGGAGGGTTGATTTGACTTGTAACCAGGGAGACTCATTTATACAGATATCCAGCTTTGTCCACTGTTGTATTCCACTTCATTAAAAACTATGCAGATTAGTGCCTTTGATAACACTGAAAACTTAAACTTATTATGCATTATGTTAATAACAGATTAGACCAGAGCAATGATTAATGAATCACACTGGCCTTGATCACTCGTATCTAAATTACGTTTGTTCTTAATAACTTATTTTCTTGCATAGCCATCTCCAGTTCAAGACACTTGTATCCGCTAATCGTTAGAACAACTTGGAATTCATTAGTAATCAGTAGATAATGTTCCGAATATATGTAGGTTGTCATTTGGGCCTCCTCACCAGTAGAAATACTTGAACGCACCACTGAATTCACGGGTTCATATAGCAAGCGAATTAAAAATGTTATGTGTTGCCAGTGACTGAGTGAAAGTAAGTTAGATGGGACTCCCGACAAAAGGCAGAAACTAAGAAAGAAGATTGGGGTAGAGCAATGTCCAACTGTTTGACACGGGTTACGTATTTGTTCCGGTTGTGAGGGACGGCTCTCACACACATACACGAGTTTTCACTTGCACACACACACACACACACACACACACACACACACACACACACACACACACACACACACACACACACACACACACACACACACACACACACACACACACACACACACACACACACACACACACCACTCTCGTAGTGTACAGCGAGTAGTATACAGCACAGGAAATGTAGGAAGTATTGGCGTTTGCATTCGAGTTCTGTGAATGCTCACGTTTTGCTTCCACTGCAGTGTTCGCAATACACTTGTTAGTTGAGAGTTGATATATACCATCTTCACTCCGAATCGACGCTTTCGATGTTGTGCACGTGATAGTAATTCCAGGAAGTGATCGAAGATTAGTTAGAATGATATAGTTATCGTTATAGCGCGCATTTATCACAACATTAGAGATTATTATAATTTACATTGTGTGATTTTTATATTTTTCCATTAATGCTGGTAACTTGAGAATAACACTCACGTTCCGGAACTCTAGAATGAAAAAAAAAAAAAATGCCGATATCAAAGCTAGTTTTGTCAGAATTAATCCTGTATTCCCAATTATGCTTAAAGTTACTTCATAATTATTTATCGGAAATATTCAGACAGTTTTTTCGTGACAATTATGAATTCTAGATCAGTTTACTGTCTGTATAATTCAGCCCTGCATCCAAGACCTTATAAATGGTAATTGTCAAGCGACCGTGGATGTAGCTAAATACAATATAATCCTGGTATTTGTTTAATTATACGTGAAGTAAGGCTAAAATCCTGTACTATGCCACTTGTTTGGCCGTTTCGCAGATCTTTGTAAACCTGAGTATTTTATTCAAGCTAACATCCAATTTTTGCTCAGCGATGAGAAATCTTTGCCGTCAAAGGGGAAAAACCTTGTCAAGGAACGCTTTCGCTATTATGGGTGGATGTAGGAATTTCACATAGGCTAGCGCAAGACTATTATTTTTATTCTGCTGAGAGAAGCCGCAGCAGTCAAAGGGTTAAGGTATCATATGAATGTGGTAGTATAATGTATTAATATATTATGCAGCCTTAACTGTAACAGCAATCAGTAATAGATTAGGGGATGCTTTCTCTTTCCTTATTTCTGGACTCTGCTGTACCCCATAATTACCTGTTTAGATGGGAAAGAGGATGACAATAATGTGCGTATGCAATTAAACTTATCAAAGAAATTGCTTTTGCCATATATCAAGTTAATTGAGGGTGCCAGGACATCAATGTTTGCATGAAACAAGAAAATTATATCAGTATTTTTTATTACATGTATGCAGCCTGGGCGATTTAATATTCTCTCTTTGTAAACACATATTGGATTTAAATTTTCATGGTATAATTAATTACCTAGAGTTTCTTGCCGATCGCCTGCCTATCATCATATTAAAAATTGTACTGCACTGTATTGTGTCGTACGAATAATTTCCCAAAGGGTAATAGGACATCGTAACCACTCTGCATATTCTGTTGGCCATTATTTTGTATTGAGTCTAGAGCAACGGTCCCATTCGCTCCAGTGTTAATGCGTAGTTGTTGACGGGTGGTGTAGACATGGTAGTGCGGTATATGTGACCTATTGTTGGGAATGTCACTGCGGTATTGTGGAACGTAAAGTCAGCCCGTCACCATCACCATCACCGTCCCTACCCTACCCAACACTTTGCCCTTCTTCATTTGTCCAAAGTCCACTTCAGTGGGGTGGCGGTAGTGTAAGCGCGAGCACACGCAGCCTTCACCCAAGAGGTCCCTGGTTCGATTCCCGGCCTGGTTGTGAGACCTGATCATATCAAGGACTGCATCAATGACATGGCTCGTATATTGGACGATTGTGTCGTGGTCTGCGTAAAACTGGAACTTTATAATTATATATAGGCTATATCGGTATATAAACAATTGTCTGCCTTCATGTCACTCGTGCATCATACTGCTACAAGAATCAATCTTCAAATAACGTTTCTGGGATTGACCAGTTGGTTTCACATCCGATCGAGTTTGGGGTTGCAGCAACAACAACAACAAAACAACATACTCCGTGTAGTAGATGGACACTAAGCCAAATCTTTTTCCTCTTCCACTCCACGTCAGTACATTGCCGGTAGACGTAACAGCTCTCGAAGAAGATCCCTTTTGCTTATTGTCTAGCAGTAGAAACTTGACTGACTCCAGAGTTACAACTTCCTTACTGATACGTTTATAATTTTTCTTTGAAATTATGAATAAATGTTTCAATTTTAAGTTCATATTATATTGTGTTAAATAATATGCAACTTGTGTGTCGTCTTCAAACTGGACATTAGTTGTAATTAGGCTACGCACAGGCTGATGTAAATGTCCAGACTTGTGCAGGCTTTGCCAGCCTGTATGTTGTCGGAAAATAACAAAATCATATACGAAGACAACAGGAAGGCAGGTAATTGGCATTGTTGCGTGTAGGGTGTGGTAAGATACAGTCCCGGGCCTGTGCAGCGTGTCAGGGCAGGAGTAGTGTGATGTACACCGCTGCTGATGGTAGTGGTAGTGGTGGGCAGTCAGCTGAGGGTGTACAGCAGTGGGCCATGTCCGCCAACCCCACTTACACCCTCCCAGGTCAGCGGGTGGGCGGCCTTCTCACGGATGGAAGTCCTGTCCTGTCTCGAACTGCTGCACATTCAGTCACATCGGTGTCCTGTGTGTCACTGGGACCGACAGGCGACCAGAAACCCATTACAAGTGCTTCCTGGGCTAATGCACCACCAACTACCAGCCTGCTTGGGCCCTTCAGAACAAATATCGGCTCCAGCACCACCCTAACCGCGGCTGGGGTCCGCTATGGCACCAATTCCCGTGCAGTAGCTGGCTACTGCCCCGCCTCAGCCCCCGCCTCGCCCCGCCCCGCCCGCCGACCCCGACCCCAGCCTAACCACGAAAGAACCCACGTGGAGACCCAGACCAGTTTTCAGAGCCATATTTCTTCACCCCCAAGTGGGCCCCCCTCCCCTCCCACCAGGCTCTCCCCCATTCCAGTGCAACACCCTACCCCCCCTGTCACCTACCCCTCACCCCAACCCCAGACTGCTCACTCCATTGTCAGTCATGCCTCACCCCAGCCCCTGTTCCCTCATGTCCCTGTCACCCCTCCCTCACGCGCACCCAGATCCTGTGGGGGACGCAAGATTTCCCGCAAGAACTCTGTGTTTAACCATGATGTACTAAAACATGCTTTTTGTCTTTCCTGCCCTCCCTTGGAACTGGGGTTCTCCTCCTCCATGGCTGCCAAATACCACCACCACCACCCGCCTGCAGATGACAAGGAGGTGAGTACTGCATGGCCATTATCTCTTCTGTATTAACACCTTCAGTCCGGTGATGTGTTTCGCTGATTTATTTTTGCTGCTCCCAGATGATTTGACTCAGCTTATTTTTTTCCTCACTTGAGAAGTTATATATAGCTTTCATTTACACCTGCGGTACAAGAGAGATGCATAAAATCGTCTGAAGGTAGCGAAAATAGAATATAAGTCACCGGATTTGAAGGGGGTTAAGCACGCTATCGTGCATCTGAGTTCGGAAGTTTGTGGTACAGAGGCCTAATTTAACAACCGTAGGAAATGTGGAGGGAATGCTTAAGTAATATTATAGTATGATCACTATAAAGAGGTTGTTTGGGGAATTTAGCTTGATACACGGTGGCTTGTTATAGCTGTACTACTCAATGTGCCACCCACTGTACCACGGACTTGTGACTTCAGCAGTGCATTCGTCCTTCCTCATTGGAATTTTAAAGCTGATTTGTGTTTCAGATGATTGCAACCAAGATTTCCACACTACTGGGTTCGATTCCAATGAGAAATGATGAATACAACATATTACACATGCCGTTCTGTTTGGCAACACATATGCACATGGGTTCATTAATCTCTTCTGCTCTGTGTAATCGTTTTGGAACAGAAGGTGTGTATTGGCCTTCCTATGAATTTGTCTGGAGAATGCCGTATGTATATGTGATACTTGATGTCGTACTTTAACATTTGTTTTTTATGCCATTGTTCTAAACCATTTATACATTGTAAGGAGACAAACATAACACACAATAATACTGGCGTGTAGTATGAATGATAAAAGAAGTGCTAGAAATACTCCTTGAGCGACGAGAATACAGTAAGCGGCTTGATCCTCGCTCCGTAATCTCATTTGAGGCGTATGTTCATCAACTTAGGAAGCATCTTAGAACCTCTTCCTTACCAGTTTGTCTGTACATATGACGCGTTATCCCCTTCCGCCCCAGGACGTATTATTTGTCTTTATATATATATATATATCTATATATATATATATATATATATATATATATATATATATATATATATATATATATATATATATATATATATATATATATATATATATATATATATATATATATATATGTGTGTGTGTGTGTGTGTGTGTGTGTGTGTGTGTGTGTGTGTGTGTGTGTGTGTGTGTGTGTGTATTCTTGCTGCCACTAAATAATTTTCAAATTAGGAGAGCTGCCAAGATTGTGAAGGGATAAATGAAGGCTGACTTAAACCCCAGTTCAGAAAGTTTCTCGTAGGCTGAATTAAATAGTCTCAAAGTAATAGGCTAACAGTGAAATAAGGAATACGTATATGGGTTGAAGGTGTTGTTTGTAGGCCTATGTTTATTTTCTTATCTCTGTTGATCTCAGAAAGGCAGATAAAATAAAACAAGAACATTAAGAGACTGAGAATGATGAATGAACATTTATGGGGCTCATACCACTGTGTATGCTGTTAACAGTTCCCCAACTTTCGTACTTTATCATAGGCCTACGTTGCTTCTTGATCCTATTTTACCCAATCATAAGTGGCAGTAAGGGTTGGGATGATGATGATGATGATGATGATGATGATGATGATGATGATGATGATGATGATGAGGTTGTGTTTCCCATGTAGACTAATCAACAGACAGTTGAGTAAAATGGATGAGGAGGAGCATAGGGGGATCCTAATCCTTCAGTCCGATTACGTACTTTATATTCTTGCTACTTCCAGACAATTTTATTCGCTTAGGATAGCCCCTCAAACAGGAGGGGTTAAGTGTAGCCTTTATTAACCCCATCACTACAGTGTGGCACGCCTAATCTTAGTCAAGACGCCTGGCTGTAGTATATAAGAAATACGTCACTGGATTCAAGGGGGTTGAGCGTTTATGTATAGCTAACGTTTCAGCTCTGGTTGGTCCGGAACGTCAGAGAAATACAAAACTTCTTTTTTCCATTGCTTTTCCCATTTCTGTAGCTCGTAACGTTATATGCAGAACTTACTTCAACATGAGGACGTCACTTTTTAATTTAATTCTTGCTGTTTCCTTACGCTTTTATTCACCTTGGACACAGTAGATAGCCTACATCCCAGACGAGGACCAATAGACATGCACAGGAAGCCACAGGTCAGACTGCAATGACATCCAAACAAGGGCTGGACACGAGACATGACACTCGGCGGGAATATCAACGTTTTGCTGGGGTTGACTGGTTGACTGGCTGTGATGTTGCTACTGACCCGGAGAACTGTCACCACACTCGCATCCCCCCCCCCTCTCTCTCTCTCTCTCTCTCTCTCTCCTGTGTGTGTGTGTGTGTGGAGGGGTAAGGGGGTAGATGTGTAACATTTTTTGGAGTATATGCACGCGAAATCTTCAATTTGGAAGTATGAAAGATGAGCAGTAGGTGATAATATTCTCGCTTATGACCACTTTTTCTCTAACCTAGTGGTACAGCATTTTTAGTAAAACATGTACCGGTAGTCTCTGGAGATGGGATTCTTGAGAAATGTGTGTGGAATGCGCGGAGTGGATGGGGTAAACAGTAGTTTGATTCGTGAAAGCTGTGGAGTAAGGAAGTTCGTGAACAGCTGAGTTGAAGAGAGCGTGCTTAGATGGTATGGTCATATGGAGATGTTATGGTCATGTGGAGATGGTATGGTTGGTCATTATTATTATTATTTTTTTATGTGTCCGACTCTGGATATAGGCTTCACAGCCTGCTACCAAGGCCCAGTAGTCCTCCCTACTTACCATAATCCTCTCCATGTCACCACTTCGGCGCTGACACCCACCGTCCACATTGAATACATGCTAGGGCTGTCTCATACAGGACTGGTGTATTGGTATTAGCTGGGGTATTTTTATGACATGTCGGCATTCAGTAAAGTCTGATTTACTGAAATTCAAATCCTTAAACTGTTTCCTGCCCCAGAAGGGATTTGAACCTATGTCCAGTAGGACTGCAGGTCACATGAAGAGAATGGATATCAGTAGGGTGGTGAAAAGGGTATATATCAGTGAGCTGTAAGGTTGGAGGAGGCATGGTGGGCTAAGAAGATGGATAAATATGGTAAATTAGTGTGTGAGAAAGAGTTATGGAAGCTGGCGAGGCGAAGGAATTGACAAGGGATCGAGCAGGATGAGTTTTTATGGAGGAGTGTATGACAAAGCTATGGCACCCCTTTTTAACTTGACAGTCGTTGGATTGACTCTGATCTGTAATTGTGAAGGTACGGGACGTATGGACAGGTGTGTCTGTCAGGTGGAGCCAGGACTCCGGAGGCTTGAACAGTGAATGGATGGGTATGTAGCCCATTTCATTGGGGATGCTGTTGATTAGTTCTCCCATTATCGTATTGTTTCCTTTTCCTGGCATTGTGTACTCTACCTCACCCAACTGCAGGTGGGAGACAGAGGTGATATGATGTTAATGATGATCTTTCACCGATTGGAATTTCGCTTAAAAAAGTTTTCTTTTCTTTTCCATCATATTTCACATATTGCTTACAATATAAATGTTTTGCTTGTATGAAAAATCTAGACAAGGTAAGGTGATCGGAAGGATAATGTTGTTTGTGGGATATCTGTAAGCTGGTTTTATATATATATATATATATATATATATATATATATATATATATATATATATATATATATATATATAATTATATATTACATCTGGAAATTAAAGCGATGTAGCTCATATCTAGCGCCACAACAAAACTGGAGTAGATGCCGATATCCGAAGAAGAGTTAGCCGAGGTTGATGACGGCGCTTTGGCGGGAACAGGAGAGTGGCGTAAAAAGATGATGAGGGCTGAGAGAAGAAGGGAAGGGAAGAGGGAGGTAGACTTAAGGGAGAGAGGAGAGTCGAGCAGCCACCGACTATACAAGCCACTTGCCGATATTGTGAGGCTCAGTGCGCTCTGAGCCAGTGCAGGGTTGGGATGTATTTGGTTGAGCTCTTCCTATTCCTTCGCTGAATTTATCCTCCATTTCTTGATTATTACGCATCATCCATCGGTCTGCTTTGATTTGCCCAAGAACTGTGTGATTGCTTGAAACTACAAAGTAACGGTGACGCTGTGGTTACGTTATTAATTGCCGGGGTAGACGCGGAAACGGATGTGATCGATTATTAGAACCGATGCTGGCTGGTTATTGTATCTGAATCATGTGCGACTGAGAGGGAGAGAGAGCATCATCTTCATCGATTTCTCGCAGCTGCTCTGCCCCACATAATACTGACTCATTTTACCTGCGAATACCGTAGCTAGTTAACTGTGCACCGCTAGCACACTAAATATACATACAGTATATTCCTCGCGAATTGACCTATGTGAGAGAAAACTATTAACGGTACGATTTAAAACTTGATGCATCCGTGAGTTCCTGTCAGTTACTACTATCATCACCACCGCCGCCATGAAGGAAGTTACATTCCCAAAGCTACCTTCAGCAACTGACCAGCTTCAGGTAAGTTAGTTACATAGATAGCCAAGTTTTTATCATAATATTCGCATCCGTGATTTAATAATAACTGATCCATGTACCTGAATAAGCGTGTACATAATATATAACAGTAATAGTAATAATAATAATAATAATAATAATAATAATAATAATGATGATGATGATGATGATGATGTAAAAACGTTATACCGGAGTGACGTCCTGAAAAATCCTTGGTGTGACTTGGTTTATAATACTGGCAGTTCAGCCGTCCAGAAACGTGGATATAACGTGATATATACTTTATGTACATTTTTTATTCATTTAATCTCTTATGTCGCTAAATACAATAACATACCATTAGGTTGTTAGTCGCACAAGACCTGTTAGTCTCACAAGTTTCCTCTTAGTTTATCTCGTATAGGCGTAAAGTAGTTATGGTTGTACTGAACAAGGTTAAGATCAACAAACGTAGGATAAATTCCCTGTTGCAACATAGACCTGCTTTTGCAGGAAGAACAAGGGACATTAGAAGATTCAACACTTATTTGCCTGCACATGATGCAAAACCAAAGCTCGGTTACGACAGGGAACTGATGGTAAGTTTGTTAGTGAATCTCACCTCAGTTTCAGGTCTGAGCAAATCGATGGTCAAAAATAAATGTCACACCATTAAACCCGTTAAGCAGTTGTATGAACCGACAAGATTCATTAAAAAAAGGGGGGGGGGGGAGAGAGGTCTCCGAAAGTGAAGGTGGTTCAAGTAGAAATGTCATTCTTGTGCAGTACACGTCATTATTCAGTAGATCAGATAGGCTACGCCCCTCACCCTGACACGGCCCCGCCTTACCATGAGTGTGATTGATGTGCAGAACGGCTGTATCAACCTAAGGACTTTACTCTCCCAGATTTTACCACGTACCTTAATAGATTCCAGATGAAGAACGAAGTGTGTGTGTGTGTGTGTGTGTGTGTGTGTGTGTGTGTGTGTGTGTGTGTGTGTGTGTGTGTGTAAAGAGTTTTAAATAAGTATCCGTAATGGGACCTCTTTGTTTTAGGAACCACCATTTACCATACCACAACTAACCCCTTGTAGTTCGTTGAGAAAAACACCAGGTAGCACACATCCTTTGCAAGGTGTCTTCCAGAATAGAAACACGTCATCATTAACCGTTTTCTTATGACACAATGCGCCTTTGTTATCTGTAAGTGGTGTCATTTTGTTCACAGCACTCAGATGTATGACAGCATGGTGGGATGTGCTTTTATGTTCGTAGTCTTTTTGTGACTGCGTTAATAATTTTGTGTACTAAGAGACGCAAAAGCTGTGATCGTAACAGATGAATAATAGACAACAGAAGTTTTGGATGGGATAGTCTGACCTTGCATTATATTCGTTAAGTTGTATATGAGTGTGGAGAAGGTAGACAGTGAACCAGATGGCGGAATGATGTCTGTAACTTTACAGGGCTAGGATGGCACACGCTAACAACCAAAATTTTTAGAAATAGCTTTATACGAGTATGTTTTCCCTAGCTTGATTTTACAGTGGTTGGTAGCTGTGTGAGTGAAGATTTAATTAAGCAACGAGATGTATTAGCTTTGGTAAGGCTCGTCCTCTTGGCGGTTAAGGAAGCTTCCTACCACCTCTTCCTTGCCGATTTATTTTTGTTAATATCGGTTTGTACCATATTTTTTTTTCGTGTGTCGCGATATTATAATTATATACTTAAGTAACAAAGAAGAGGACGTACGGTGAGTTGTCATAAGCAAAATAAATCGCCTTGGAAGAGGTGTTTGGGAGCTTCCTTAGCTGACAAGAATCCGGGCCCTAGATTACAACCCTCAGGCTCAAGAACGTTCAAGAATACGAAGCCACGATGCGTAGTGAGGGCAGGAAGGGGACGGGAAGGAACCTCTAGAGATAAGTTGACATATTAGGTATTCCGGCAGGCCATCTCTCCCACGCCTTAAAGACGCGTTGTAGGCCTCGGTGGGTGAAGGTGGAGGGAAAGGCACCTTGAGGATCAGTTGCTCGCTTCTTCACAGGCACGTGGCTAATTGGTGCATGAGAGAGAGAGAGAGAGAGAGAGAGAGAGATGGTGCATGCAACGTACCGGATATGGTAACATGGTAAAGCTGGGTATGAGAGAGAGAGAGAGTTGCTCATTTACTCTCTCTCTAACCTGTCAAAGATCTCTAACTCCTTCTAGCTCCAGTGATGCCCCTGTGTTGTCAGATTGGAGGGTTGATCTGACTACTAACCAAGGAGACTCATTCCTGCCTCATGACTAAGGCTCACTGAATTTCGGGCAACGAGTATTCGACTTCCCAGTTCCCTCAGACTAGAAGAGACTGGCTAGTAGTTAAGATCTTGTTACTATTATTGTACTGGATTCTGTTGATTGCCTAAATAATCCCTTCATCCCAAGGACGTAGTTTTTTATTACTTATTCTAACTCAATACGATTTTATTAAGCTTAGGAGAGACTTTTCGAACTGAATAGGTTAGATGTAGCCGTACCTACTCACATTACTACGAGAGGTCTCCCAGACTTAGGTAAAGCCAACCGTTAGCAGAAAGAAATAGCTAATGTAAATGGTGTACTCGGCATTTAGGGGTTATTTGATATACTCTACTCTGTGGTTTTAACGCCAAGTTTGAATGATGATACTTAATAGTGCACGTATCGCAAAAGCCTCACAGTACTGTAAATTTGACTCTTGAAATTGTCACCGCATTCTTTTATATTCTTAAGTATCCCATACAGTAACGTTTACTCTGTGGCTTTGTGAGTGACGATACTTTGGTTGTGCAATATATCGATATCGCATTTTGACTTTTGCAATTGCTACCACATACGAGTACATTTACTTGGTTCAGTATCCGATTCATTTGTGTATACTGTGAGGTTTTCAGGCAGAGTTTGAGTGACGATACTTGGGGTGCGCATATCGCAAAAACCTACACTGGATTTGTTTACGGTGTCTACCCACGGGATTTTGTAGAACCAGTTTGTGAGGAAGTAGTAAGGGAGTTGTGGTCTAGGGCGGGGGAGTAGGGAGGAGCAAGGAGAGAGGGATGGAGAGAATGCCTGATCTGAGAAGAGGGGAAGAGTGAAGGTTATGGGAGTAAATGGGAGGAAGGGAAGATCAGAGAAGACAGAGGAAAGACTGAAGGAGAAATACGATACATAAGATAAAAATGCGGAAGGAGAGTTAGGGAATGGTGTGTGTGTGTGTGTGTGTGTGTGTGTGTGTGTGTGTGTGTGACGGAAGGAGAAGTTAGATAAGATGAAGATGATGGGGTAGGAAGAAGGAAGACAATGATATAGTCTGTACGAGGAGAGAGAGAGAGAGAGAGAGAGAGAGAGAGAGAGAGAGAGAGAGAGGGGGAAAGGAAAGGACGGAAATAGGGAAGAAAGACAGAATGAGAATTATATAGGAAGGAGATGAAGAGGGCACAGGGAAGAAGAGGGCTGAGAAAGGTGGATGTGGGGAGAGAGAGAGAGGGAAGAGGAAAGAGACAGAGACTAGAATGAAGGGAAGGAAGGAGGTATGTAAGACTTAATGTGAAGGGATAGGAAAGATGAAGGAAACAGACAAGGTTATGGTGGAGAGGATGGACGTATGGAGTGATGGATGTGTACAGAGCAGGTAGACTGGAGGAACTACAAGATGAAGATAAAGGGGAGAAAGGCTGAAGAGAGAGAGAGAGAGAGAGAGAGAAAGAGAGAGAGAGAGAGTAACGCATTTTAATGCAGTAGAATTGTGGGAGTGTTGTTGCTTATGGATGACGGGACAATAGGAACTGTTTGGGGTGTGGTTGGACGGGGCAATTTTGTGACGTGACAATGGTTCCGGGGTGTTGAGAGAGAGAGAGAGAAGGGGGGGGGGAGAGGCTGTGGAGCGGGTTTTTAAATCGCTTTGAATAGCTCTGAAAGATAAGGTCTTCATATATCAAAAAATCTAGGAATGTTTTGGTCACCATCACATGTATGTTAATAATATTCATGGAAAGAAGCATAGTTAGTGTAGTGCCAGTATATATTGATTGGCTTTAACATATCTGCTATCAGTCGACATTTTTGCCTATAAAAGGCTTGATAATTAGCGTGGGGTCGGATGCTGTATGAAGCGAGAGAGAGAGAGAGAGAGAGAGAGAGAGAGAGAGAGAGAGAGAGAGATGAAGGGCGGGAAGAAGATTATAGCGAAGGGAGGGGAGGGGATTGAGAAAGGGGAGAGAGGGTGCAACGAGATTGTGGTGGAGACCGAGAGGGGTGATTGAAGGATAACTGTGAAGGCTCTGATGGAGATTGGAACAATCGAGAGAGAGAGAGAGAGAGAGAGAGAGAGAGAGAGAGAGAGAGAGAGAGAGAGAAAAGGCAAGATGGAGTAGCATAAAGTAATGAAATTGGGTGGGGATATCAGAGAATAGTCACGATTGAGTAGAGCAATGGATAAGTATGGGGGTGTTTTTTGGGAATAGAAAAGATGCAGTAGAAATGTATAGCGTAAAGAAGGGGAGAAAGATATTTTGTTACAGAAAGGCAGGAAGAATAGCCTAAGATACTGAGAAAGAAACAGGGGTGGGAAGAGGGGCGTGAGAGAGGCGTGATGGTAAAGGTCAGAGTGGAGAAGAAAAGAGGAAGGAAGGATAGGGGTGGGGGAATAGTCTGTGATGTTTTGGTATTGTAAAAAAGAAAAAAGAAAGACGGGTAACCTGTTCAGAAGTTTAGCTTGAGATAGGGTTAAATTACCGATGATGTTGGATATTGTTGACCCCCCAAGTTACATACTGTATGTAATCTGTCTTTAATATTGTTACAGGAAGAAATTTCATGTTGCAGTAAAGAGAGGGTCATCATCATCATCATCATCATCATCATCATCATCATCATCATCATCGTCTTTCCCAACCACTACCTTCCACCAAAGATACATGATAAGGTAGAAGACCACATGGACAAGCAAAAACGTTAAGACGAGGTGCCAGAGAGCCTTCTAGGCCCACGAGAATACGTCCCACGCTCTGCCTTCCCTTTTGTACTACCACTTATGACACTTAGCTTTTATTAAACCACTTTACTACGATGACGTCTATTCTTCTATTCTTTACTTCCGCTAGACTCGTCAGTTTAGCTTAGAGGATTTAGAGGTTAATGAATTCTTCCTCCTTTTCATCACGTTGTTGTCCCTTCAATCTTTAGTCTTTGTATTTCTTCATTTTTCATCCTTTAGTCTTCTCTTTAAACCTCAGTCTTTTACTTTCTTCTTCTTACCTTTGACTTCCCTTTCCTCCTTAAACCAGTGTCTCATTTTGGTTTCCTGTTTTCTTTTCTTATTTTTTATCCTTCATCTATACATCTGTGTTAGGTGTTCTCTCATTCATCAGTCATCTATTGCCGGTCGTCTACTCCTTTTAGTTTCCATCATACTTTCAGCCTATTATATATTTCTTCTTCCCCTCTAACCTTTGATTTTTTTTCCTCACCAAACGACTTCTCTCTCTCTTTCCTCCTCTCCCATCCAATTATTGCACCGTTTTTTCTCTCACTTTCGTCAGTTATCTTGTAACTTAATGCCTCTCCTCACCTTACCCACGCTTCTTCCATTCTTAAACTCACATACCTTTATTCTTTCTTCCATCTCGCATAGCATTTCATTGTTGATAATGGTAATGATGATGATGATTTTTGTCAACTACAATGATGATTGTTGACGTTGATGATAATGATGACTGTCGATTGTAATGTTGATTGCTGACAAGGATGATGAGTGGTAATGACGATAGGTATGTTCGTTGATGCAGATTGTCGATTGTGATGACTGATAATAATGATGACTCGATAATGACAGTACCATATGATGATGATAATGATGAAGGTGAGAAAGAGCTAGGTGGATGGAGACGATGGCTGATGCGATAGGGAAGATGGCAGGTGTTGTGGGCGTAAGATAAGTGAATGGATGGTTGGAGGTTCGAGGAAGGTCGTGATAGATAGATTATAGGTTCAACCTAAATAATCCACCCTATGATTGGAAAAGAGAGAGAGAGAGAGAGACAGACAGACAGAGACAGACAGACAGAGATTATTTGTGTTTCTGAGTTTTGTGGGTGATCTTAAAAGTGTGTATGTGTGTGTGTGTGTGTGTGTGTGTGTGTGTGTGTGTGTGTGTGTGTGTGAGAGAGAGAGAGAGAGAGAGAGTGGAGATAAAAGTGAAGTTTACCATCTGGCACTATACTACATTCTGGTCTCTCCTTCTCCTTCCTTCCTTCCTTCCTTCCTCCTTCTTTCTTTTTTGTCTTTCTTCCTGTCTTCATTTTCTTTTTATTTTAACCTTCCTACTTCCTTCACATCTTTCCTTCTTTTCTCCATCTTTCTTTCTGTCCTTCCTTCTTTCCTAACTCATACATTCATTCACATTCGCTCTCAGTCACTCATGCACTTCCGTATTCACTCAGTCCTTCCTTCGTTCCTTCTTTTCATTTTCTCTTCTTCAGCACTTTCCCATTTCTCTCATACCATACTTCCATAACTCATCATTTCTCCCATTATCTTACACCCATTACTCATGCAGTACCCTTTTTTCCGTTCCCATTAAGCACAAAAACACCACCATTAGGCCCAACAATCTCGCCCTTCACTACCATACCTTATTTTTGCAACCATAACTCATCCTGCAAGTATCACTTTTGTTCAATGCGTCTAATATCTCTCTCTCTCTCTCTCTCTCTCTCTCTTTCTCTCTCGGCCGCCTGCGATTTAATTTTTTTTTTTTTTTTTTTTTTTTTATGTGTTCGACTCTGGGCATAGGCTTCACAGCCTGCTATCAAGGCCCAACAGTCCTCCTACATACCATACACCTCTTCATGTCACCACTTCGGCGCTAACACCCACCGTCCATATTGAATACATGCCAGGGCTGTCTCATACAGGACTGGTGTGTTGGTATTAGCGGGGGTATTTTTACGACATGTCGGCGGGTCTTCTGGTAGATCAGTAAAGCCTGATTTAATGAAATTCAAATCCTTAAACTGTTCCCTGCCCCAGCGGGGATTTGAACCTGGGTCCATTAGAACGGCAGGCCACGTCTCTACCGATTGAGCCACGCGTTGCTCCGTTTTTTTATCTAAATTGCATGGGTATGTGTGTGTGTGTGTGTGTGTGTGTGAGAGAGAGAGAGAGAGAGAGAGAGAGAGAGAGAGAGAGAGAGAGAGAGAGAGCGAAGCAAGACGTACCGCAACATGACAAATGTTCTTGATAAAACACCTACCAACATCAAGCTCTCTCTCTCTCTCTCTCTCTCTCTCTCTCTCTCTCTCCTTCCTTGCCATCCACCTCCATGTATTCTCTCTCACCTTCTTTGTCTTCCTAACTTCCTTCTTAATCTCCCTCGCGCCTTTCTTCCTTTCCTCCTGTCTTTTCTCCCTCCCTCTTCCCTTCCTTCTTTTCTCATTTGTTTCTCTTCCATATTCCCATACTCCATTGGCATCAGCCTTGAAAGTAATGGTGATGATGCCGATGGGGATGGTGGTTGTGATGGTGGGTGGTGTTGATAAGGGAATACAGCAGTTGTAATGATAGCGGAGATGGAGGTGGTGGGGGTGATAGGGAATGCAGTGTTGGTGATGAAAATGGTGAAGGTGGTGACGTCAGTCGTTACAGAAGCGAAGGCTGATGATATGTGTAGGCAAGATGTGTTTGTGATATAACGCTGGAGAAGTCAGTAGTAGTTGTGGTTTACAGTAACTGATAACCAGACTAGCAACATTGGTGATGACTTAAGTACCGGCAGCAGTAGTGGTGATTATAAAGGCCTTATTGTGAGACTTGAGATAGCCAATATATATGTGTATAGAAGGCAGGAAGGCAGTAATGTTGATAATTAAGATAACCAAAATACTCAAAGCAAGAACAATATTTTTCGGATGCCTCTTTTTCTGTTTTTTTTTCCAGCGTTTTTTTTTTCTATGTGAGTTGATTTGCAGTTGAAACAAAAGATAAAGCAACAAAAAAAAAAATAATAATAATAAAAATCCGTGCAGTAAATATTGACTGACAACTGTAGTGGTAATGATGAAAGCAGTAGTGGTAGTGGTGATGGATGTGGCTGGTGATGTGGTTAGCGGTGGCGGTGTTGGATTACTCCACCAACATCCACTTGTGGCACTGCCGAACACATCTCTCCACCACTTCCTTTCTCCTTCCTCCCAAGCAGATTAACCCAAGCAAAATATACAGGAGTGGCGAAATTATTCATACTTTTAACGTGGAAAAGTATAGGATTGGCGAAATTATCCATACTTTTAACACTGATAAATGTGAACTCACCTCTTCGTTCTCTTTCCATAGGCCGCTCTATACACGTTGACCTTAAATATGTGTCACTGTTAGGGTAGCAAAACGGGAAATGTTGTTAAATCCATGAATACAATCACGTATTTCTTTTTTGGTATCTTCAGACGATTTTATTCAGCTTTTGAAAGACTTCCAAAGTGCAGGGGTTAAAGAAAGCTATATCTTATCTCTACTGTTCGAAAAAGTATCTCTTAAGCTGAACAAAATCGCCCTAAAGCATCAAGAAGATATTGATATTTGACCATCGCATCTCTAGGCTAAGTAAATTCGCCTGGCAGTTGCAAGAATATAATAGTTACGATTCCCAGCGTGAATAGAGCATTGAGAAATTTAGCGCATATGCGATCGGTAATTGCTCAGTCACGGCATGCAGATTAAAAAGAGGATTGTTAGCCTTATCTGCTAGGTGCTCAGATCGCTTGTAGTAGCCTCAGAATGATTAAATAACGTGACTTCTGTTGGCAATTATTGAAAAGTACTGGAAGGTAATAGGGCAGTCCGTGTGTGTTTTTGTTCCAGCGATGCCAGAGTGCCACAGCGACCCACAGTGCCCGCAAGTGAGAAGGGGCAGTGGGAAAGGTCAGTGCTTACCCTCGTCATTAAATTTCATGCTTGTCTTCAGTGGCATTGACATTGCACTTCACTCTGTTATCCGAACGACTGGTACATAAAGGGAGAAGGGTCAGTGAGATGGGTCCGTGTATTGCTAGTCATGCTGAGATTATTCTACCTCACGTCTGCCTTTTAAAACGTAAATCCAATAGTAAATAACCTCCTTCCCTTTTATTAAAGAACTGGTACAGGAAGAGAGTAGTCGCAGTGCTTAGGCCTACCCTTATCACGCATCGCTCATTCTGACGTGTATCCTTTTCTGTATTATGGATCTCGTAACTAAGATCATTGTAAAAAACAGAAGACACAGATAACAAATAACATTAACAGTATCATAGAAAAACAAACTTTATTGCCGTAATGTAAAGCTGAAGCTTCCATGAAGGAAAAACTCATTATCATCACTACTGAGTATACTGTATATGTTTTGAATCTCTTACTGCCTTCGGAGCCGTTAGAATATACTAACAAGCTATTACCTCTGTGTTTACTCCTCATAAACAGAAGAGACTGAAGGTGTTGTTGCTGAGAAAACTAACAAGGTGTAAAAATTGCAATATTACGTGCACTAGCTTGGCAAAATCCACCGCAGGCAAAACAGTTAAACTAATATTAGTATAATATGCAGTACACAGCGCTTGACGTAAAAACAAACATAATGAAGTTAAGGAAAGGAGACATACACGCAGCATCTTTCATTTACAAGTATGCTAAAATCACGTAGGAATTAAGCACTCTAGTACTATTAACGTAGGCTTTGCAAGACAGAAAATTAGCTGTTAAAAGAGAGATAATCGCACAAACATTTAACGTAAGGAAAACCGACGAAAGCAGATGTGCAACTTCTGTCAGTAACAACATAAAGAATAATCAGATGCAAACATCTAGTACCATGTGCATGATAAGAGAGAGGCACATTCGCAGGACTAAAGCAAGGAAGATAAAGTACTGATGTATACTTCCATAGCACATACTGTATACTCACTTGTTATCAGAAGGAAAATACGGGTAAAATGCTAAAGGTATAGTCTACATTATAGATTACAAATACAGCCTGTACTCAGCGGCCACGAGAAGGAAGATATGGGACGGAAATGAAATGTGTAAACAAAAACCAGTGCAAATATAGCCATTAACATCTAGTCGCCTGCTGATTTTCGACCCGGCGAGTGATAGCCCAGGGATGTATTTTTCATTTTATGCTTGCTATCTACTGACGATTTTATTTAGATTTTAGGATAGACTTTTCAACCTGGAAGGGATTAGATATTTCCTTCAGTAACTCCCTCACCATTAGAGATCGTCCTGAACCGAATAAAATCGTATGGTAGCAACAAGAATAAACTCAAATGGACGTCACCAGGATTCAAGGGATTAATCAATGACAGTGAGAGAATTTAATACCATTAACCCTTTGCCTGCGAAGGGTTTCTGTGCTGAATAAAATCGTCAGGCATTAACCAGCATAAAGGAACTCATTGTGAAAGGTCTATATGAGAGACTGTTTTAACCTTTTGACCACACATAGCTTCCAGATGAATTTAAAAAATGTTGTTAGTGACAGTGATATTTCCAAGTCTTAATGTCGTGATGGAAGGTTAAAAACAGCAGAATTAAAGTAAGAGATGGTGATCAACAAGAGCGTAACCTGCGCAGCGTAGAAATGAACTAATATTACACATTAATCTACTACACATAAACAAGAAAGAGTATATGATCAGCGTATGTTAGCTGAACATATTGAAAGATAATAATAGCTACATTAAAAACAGAGAAACGGGCAACAAGAGCACACCGCTACGATGAAGAGAAATAATGCACAATAAACCAACACTCTAAACAACGTAAGCCAAGCCAAACATGAGCATGGGCCACGTGTGCCATAGTCGCGCCATAATACCTATCATCAGGCTTAAAAACTGGTTCTCACTTGCCTTGAATCAGTACTTACTTGGGCGTATCCTAGGTTACTGTTTTGGCGGCGGTGTGTGTCTGGTATATATATAGGGAAGTTATATACTCGTAGACACTAGGGTGTTTGGGTGTAGGGAAGGTATACAGGGTGTTCTGTGGGTAAACTGTATAGGCTGTTCGGTTATTCATTGAGACTGAGAAAGTTATAGGCGAGAGAGAGAGAGAGACCACATGAAGGCGAGGAATGTGGCAGGCAGGGAGGTATGTTTTGAAGTGATGCCGTGATAGTACCTAGGCTCACCAGGAATTAACGTCATGATACCTTGGAAGCCTAGGAATTAACAGCTTACCAGCACAGATCTTTCGTCCACGTAGTTTTGACCTCACCAGCTTGAGTACGTCATTGTTTATTTATTTATATATTGCTGCAACCAGATGATCTTATAGGGAGAATCATAGTATTTACGGGGTTAGCGAGTGCTGTATCGCTGTATCTAACTTCCACTGTTTGAAAAGTCTCTCCTAATCAGAATAAAATCGTCAAAAAGTAGAAACCACACACACACACACACACACACACACACACACACACACACACACACACACACACACACACACACACACACACACACACACACACACACACACACACACACACACACACACACACACACACACACACACACACACACACACACACACACACACACACACAACTGACTTTCTTATTTAGTCTTGCCATCAACAGACGGTTTTATTCGTTTAGGGATACCTAGTAGTGAAGGGGCAAATTGAGATATACGGTGACGGGTAGATGAGGATGAAATAGAGGAAAGGGTAAGGAATGGGGTAGATGAGGGTGAGGGAGAGGAAGGGAGAGGAGGGGACGCTGAAAATGAGGAAAGGGTGAGGGGAAGGTAAAGGGAAGGGTGGGACATGAGTGACGGAAAGGTAAGGGGTGTGGAGAGTGAGTGAAAGGTATGGAGAGGAGTGAGTGACGAAAAGGTAAGGGGAGGGGAAGGTTAAGGGAGGATCAGTGAGGAGACGGTAGGGGGAGAGGTGAGAGATGAGTAAGGAGACGGTAACGGGAAGGTGAGGGATGAGTGAGGGGGAGGTAAAGGGAGGGATGAGTGAGGGGGAAGGCTGGGGGAGGATGAGAGGAAGGAACACAAGGCTTGGCTGTATCTGGGCTTCAAGTGAGCCCAGGCACGCGCTACTTGAGTTTACGTCTGCCAGGAGAGAGAGAGAGAGAGAGAGAGAGAGAGAGAGAGAGGGAGAGGGGGGGTGCTAAGAGCAAGTGTGGGACAGAAGAGAATGGGACGGAGGGAAGAAAGAAGAAGGACTGTGCGTAAGTACGTAAGAGTAGATGATGTGAGAGAAGGAAGAGAGGGGATGGGGAGGGGCTATGATGAGGGGTTTGGGAGCAAGAGAGAACGGAAGGGGAGGAGGTGGGGGAGAGGAGGAGTATGGGAAGAGAAGAGTGCGGGAGGGGATGCAGAGAAGGAGAGAAGTAATGGGGGTTGAACAGGAAGGAAGAGAAAGAGGAGAGGGAAGGAATAAAGAGATGAAAAGACGGGTGGAAACGAAATGTGGGTGGGGGAGGGAAGGGTAAAGAAAAAAAAAAGCAGGAGGAAGTACATGGAAGTGAGAAGTAACAGAAAGAAGATAAACAAAAGAACGAACAGGGGTAGAAGGAAGAGGAAGCTGAGAACAATGGGGAAGGAAGGTAAACAAGAGGAAAGAAAGGGAAGGATAAATATTTGATTCCATGTCCGAAGTGATCAATGGGTATTTGTTTTTCTTTTACGATTTCCTTCGGTGTTTTGTTGTTCCTTCTTCATGTAATTTTACCGTTTATTACGATGCCATTCTTTTTATTTTATTCTTGCTATCAACAAATGATTTTACTCAGTTTATGACAGGCTTTTCGAGCTGTGGGGGTTAGGTATAGCATTCATTTACCCCTTCACCACTATATAGATCTATCCTAAGATGGGGACAGTCGTTTGGAGGTTGTAAGAATATAGCGAAAATTAATCCTTCGAGCTGAAAGTGATGTAATGAGCAGCCTGAGATTATGCGAGCAACGATATCATAAGTTTGTTGCTGTTTGATATTCGTCTTTGCAAAAATCATGGGTGTTATCAATGCGAGGAATTAAATGAAACGGGGAGGGTGGGGGGGATAAAGGATTGTAAGAGAAATGGGGAAGGGGAGAATTAAGAGAAGGAATCGCTGAGATGATGGTACAAGACGGGCCGAAATTGTTGCCTTATCCCAGTGTATATAAGTATTTACCAGCCGCGACAACGATGCTGGTATTGCTTTCAGTTTGTCTGTCTGTCTGCGTGTCTGCTTGTGTATGTGTCTGTGTGTCTGTTAGCACGATAACTTCGCAAGCGCTCAAGATATCATCACAAAACTTTACAGGTGTGTTGTAGGGATGAAAATCTCGGATGATTTCGAAATCGGCTCGCGACTGGTGTGATTCCCTTCTGGAGGGGCCTCTAGCTAAATTTGTGGATAAATTTCTCCTATTTGAATACTTTGTGGATTAGGAGAACATGAACACACACACACACACACACACACACACACACACACACACACACACACACACACACACACACACACACACACACACAGTGAGAGAGAGAGAGAGAGAGAGAGAGAGAGAGAGAGAGAGAGAGAAGAGTGGGACATAATATTTGGCGTAGTTTTTGTGGGTAATGATGATAATTATAGTGTGTGGGTGTTTTAAGGCCCAGACCAGGAAGTGCGGGAGACAGAATTAGGGGACGTGCAAAACCGGCACGTGGTGTGTGTGTGTGCGTGTGTGTGTGTGTGTGTGTGTGTGTGTGTGTGTGTGTGTGTGTGTGTGTGTGTGTGTGTGTGTGTGTGTGTGTGTGTGTGTGTGTGTGTGTGTGTGTGTGTGTGTGTGTGTGTGTGTGTGTGTGAGAGAGAGAGAGAGAGAGAGAGAGAGAGAGAGAGAGAGAGAGAGATGCTTTGGTCAAGGTCTTTGGGTTAAAACTTGTGTCATGGTTGTGGAAAACATCAGAAGACAAACTGAATAACACAGACAGATGCATTGGTAACAAGAGTGGCAGAAGCAGATAGGCGGATGGACGGAAGTGGAAAGGTAAGGGGGAGGGTCATGACTGAGAGAGAGGGTTGAGACAAGAGGAAGAGTTGGAGGGAGGAAGGGAGGGAGAAAACAAGGTGCAGACCAATTTGGAGGAAAGAGAAGGAATAAACACGTAGGCATCACACTCCTTTGTCTCACTCCTTCTCCCAGCACAGTTATTGAATGCTCACTCAGTCTTCCATCCTCTTTTGCACGTATTATCATATAACTCATAACTCTCAGCACTTTCCCTTCCGCCTTATAACACCATTCACAGTCCCTCCTTGCTAAATCTGTAATACAAATATTCTTCTTACTTTAACACCGATATTTAACCACTTACTGAAACATCCATTTGTTGTTGAACATAATTCGCTACCATCATAAATATATCGCAGCATTCAGCAGTTTACCTTCATTCCTCACTTAGGCCTGTGTAATAATTTCCATAATCCCCCATACCACTCATAAAGCCATTTCCATAAAGCTTCCTTGTCCTTTTCTTCGTATGTGTTACCATTATAAAAACACAGCAGCATTCAGCGCTTCACCTTCCACTCCTTATGTATGAAACCTTCCATTATTCCTCCCTGTTTGCTCAGCCTTGCTTTTTGTTACACTATCCGTGAGGAACATAAATATTTTGCAGTCCTAATATGCTGATTTCTTTATCTGGCTGAGCTACCGCAAATATTTATCCCACGCATTCCCTGCTACTCTAGAGGCCATCATGTTAATCCCTTACCAGATATCCTTGCGTCTGAAATACCATGTCTTTTTCTTTTATATCCTTTATCCACAACGCCCAGAAGACTTATTTCACGATAATTTTTGCACTTAATTCCGTCATCGTTAGTTTTACACACGGGTGCAATCACAGTTACTTCCACTGGTACCATACAACTTCACTCATCAAGTCCCTTTGGCATATTACCCACGCGCAGTTCATTGCCATCTTTCCAGTACACTTATCATTTCTGCATATAGCCTACTTCATTAACCCTCGCTGGCTTCCCATTGTTCAGCCTTTGCACAGCATTGGTCACTTCTGCCATTGTGATATTCTCGAGCACCACTTTTATTTTCTGTGCTCCAGCCTACCCAACCATTTTCACCATCGCTCTCTTCTCATTCCCATTCATCAGTTTATACTTGTGTCGAAAGATGCCAGGTAAATGAGAGCAACGCAGACTTGTATCGTATTTGTTGTTGGAGAAATTTTGAAATAAACCTTCACTGCACTCAAACCATTTAAATAACAGCACTCATTTTCACAAGGCACACTCTCATGGTCATCCCCCATCCCCCCACCATCACACATCCAGCTCATCTCACCCATTTATTTCTCCCCGACACCCATTTTTTCACCCACGACACACATTCTTTGAGGATATTTTGTCTAGATCCATCAGTGAAGCGACATGCAGAGAGAGAGAGAGAGAGAGAGAGAGAGAGAGAGAGAGAGAGAGAGAGAGAGAGAGAGAGAGAGAGAGAGAGAGAGAGAGAGAGAGAGAGAGAGAGAGAGAGAGAGAGAGAGAGAGCAAAACCTGAGCTCTGACCATGCATTGCTACCACCACCCACATAACTCACCCACATGATAACCCCGCAACCTCACGCAATCAAGGCCGTGTGTGTGTGTGTGTGTGTGTGTGTGTGTGTGTGTGTGTGTGTGTGTGTGTGTGTGTGTGTGTGTGTGTGTGTAGTTGCCCGCTAATGACCCCTGCAACCAGTCGCATGCCGAGAAAGGAACATATAAGAGATACAGATAAGAGTACAGTAGACAGTGATGGAGTAGGCAGACAGACGAACAGACAGACAGACAATAATTGCAACTCCATAGGCGGAGGGAGAGAGAGAGAGAGAGAGAGAGAGAGTGCGTGTGTGTGTATGTGTGTGTGTGCTCTCGGGTTGTAAGTTGTCGATCTTTCCTGTATATTACGTAATCCACTCCCGTAAATTATGTGCTTCCATTTATAGAGTTGATTGAGCTAACGTCCTTTATAATCATTTAGATAACAGCTGACTTATAACAAAATGTTTTAAGCTTAGTGTGCCTCATACTTGAGAGAGTCTGCTGCAGTACGAAGGCACCATAACCAATTGACAAGTTGCCTGTGGCCACGTCGTCATTACCCAAAACTTCTACTCCAAGATTGCACCAACTGTCCAGTAAGTCAGTAATTTTTAGCTAACTAAACTGTTACCTCTCAGAAATGACCGTACTCTTGTTATAATTGCTAACCAGTGGTCCTAGCTACTCTTTAGCTTAACTGCATCGTTACTAAGCAAAAATGTTTAACGCTAGCCAATAAACTTACTCTCTCCAGGTTACTACGCTGTTCCAACGTATTCCACATCCCTCCCACATTACACAGTTACAGTAATCATGTTACTTGCATTCATCATTCCGCCCACCCTTGTTGACGCAGCTCGTTACGCCACTGTCACACGCTAGTACAGCTACGCCCCCAACCAGTTGTTGGCTCGTATATTTGTGAGCATGCCAAGGTCGAAATTCACAAACGAACTTGTGTGTGTGTGTGTGTGTGTGTGTGTGTGTGTGTGTGTGTGTG